>NC_138769.1:324887761-325337761 GCF_965119305.1 Pelophylax lessonae
TTAAAGGAAGAAATTAATAAAAAGCAACGTCTCCTTCTCCATATGAATGTAGCCCAGCACCTGGCTACATACAATTGTTTTTATAGAACATATAAACGCATCTCTATATTTACCAGCACCTTAAAATCATGCACTTACTTATAAGATCCACAAATAGTCACAAGTTTAAATCACCAGAAAGAACACAGGTTGGCTCTGTCCAGTACAGAGGTCTACAAATGTAACTGTAAGGGTTATAAAGAGACTGTCCTGTTAGTATAATAAAATGCACCGAAGAAATACATGGTTCCCATCCAACCCACCCAGCCCAACTTGATGCAATTGTGGTTTGGGAGAAACCCAAATGCATCATGAAAGAATCATCACTATGGTCCCTCTCCATATTGTCCCCGTAGTGATCTGTAAATTAATGATGGGAATGTCCATGAATTTCAGAAAATAAATAAAACATATCTAATACTGGTAAAGCTCCACGTCTTTCCTTTAAAGAGAAATCACAGTATTGTTTTACCCCTTTTCCAGGAATCCTATCCCCCCAAACACAACAATGGCAGCTGCAGGAAGCAGAGGACTCAGTCCCCACCCAAAGACCTGCTCAGGAGAAGAGGGGGAGCAGGTTATTATAACACCTGTGACCATTTAAGGATGGGGGAGTGATATACCAATATGACAATCAAATCAACACTACATTAAAATGTGTTTGAATGTCTGGTATTGCTGTAAATTTATTTTAGTTACCATCTATTCTACACTATTGCACATATTTTAATCAAGATTTTAAAAAATTGATATTTCTGTACAAATAATGTCTGTGTTTTTTTTAGTTCTTATTCACAGAATGGAACAGCGTACTTCACTGAACTACACTGTAGTCCTATGGTCTTTGTATATTTTTTTCTCTAAAATGTCTGCAGAAGATGTGCTGAGGCTTGTATGACTATGTCATGTGATCTGTCAATAAAAGCAACTAGCATCTGCTTCTCTGAGATTTATTTAAAGCGTTACTAAATCCAGGACCTTGCATTCACTATATCCGGTCTCCCACAGTACAGAGAACATGGAAATGCAATTATTTTACTAAATATATACTGCTAAATACCTTTTCTCATCAGCAGTATAGAGCAGTCTTGTGACTTCTATCAGTTCCTGGTGAAGCTTGTGGGAGGAGTTTTCATACTGCACTGAGCTGTCCAATGGGGCTGCAGGACCCCTGACCCTCTGTCTGGACAGTGCTGATTTGCCTTGTGCTGATCACATGCACTCTCCCAAGAAAAAAAAAAAAACCTTTCTAGCAATACACACTTAACTGAACATGTGCAGCCTGACTCCAAAGGCTCTGTCTTATCTAAACATGTTTTGGAGTCAGTTGAAGAAGAGGAGGATCTGTGCATACAGGATCAAGCAACCTTTTTACACAATGCAGAAGATTAACCCCTTAGGTTCCACAGCGAGTATAACAAGCATGCTGTACTGCATATATAGATTGATTTTACTGTTGTGGGTTTAGTAACACCTTAACCAGTTCTGGACCGGAAGGATTTGCCCCCTTAATGACCAGGCCATGTTTTGCACATGCGACACTGTACCCAATTTAAATTGATGTCATTTTTTCTCACAAATAGAGCTTTCTTTTGTTGGTATTTAATCACCTGTGCGGTTTAAAAAAAAAAAAAACAATATTTTTCACATTCTGCTATATAACATTCCCCCCCCCCAAAAAAATAATGTAAAAATCAAAATGTTTCATCCTTTTAGGCCAATTTGTATTCTGCTACATATTTTTGGTAAAAAAAAAAATCACAATAAGTGTATTTTGATTTGTTTGCGCAAAACTAGGGGAAAGATTCAAGTAATTTTTATTTATTTCTTTTTTTTACTAGTAATGGTGGCGACCTGCAATTTTTAGCAGGACTGCAACATTGCGGCGGACAGATCGGACCCCTAACTGACATTTTTGACACTTTTGGGGGGACCAGTGACATTACTACAGTAATCAGTGCTATACATATGCACTGTTACTGTAATAATGCCATTGGCAGGGAAGGGGCTAATACTGTTAGTGATCAAGGGGTTAAATGTAAGCCTAGGGGAGTGATTCTAACTGTGTAGGGGCATGGCCTGTGAGATCATCACAGAGACATGAGATCCTATATAGCAGGATCACATAGCCTCTGTAATCACTTCAGGGAGAATGATAGATGGCTGTGTTTACATCAGCCGTCCGTCCTTCTCTGTCAGCGGGGGGAGATCGCTAGTGGCCGGTGGCCATCAGAGCCGCCTGTCACACGCACTGGCTCCCCAGCTGACTGTGTCACAAAATTGCGCATGTTCCTAGCACGCAGACAAACACGCAGGGGGTGTCATTCATTCTTAATGGAACCTCTACGCATTGGCAAACATGTTGCATTTGTGGTACAGCACAATTAAAGAAAAAAAAAAGATAAGGGAATTTGTTCCCTGTGTTTCTGTGGGGCGGCCCACTAAAATGAATTTGCTGCCCTATACGCAGCACACAGTAAACCAAGGGCTTGTTCACATCTGAGGTTGAGAGGTGGTAAAACCACATGCTTTAACTGTGTTTTTACCACCCCCAACTGTTCACCCTGTAGCTGCAGAGGCAGCAGCAGGAGGTGTACACATGCTGTGGCTGGAAGTATACCTCCAGGTGAATGTGGCTGCACTACAACCACCCCGCAACTGTGTGCATTGCACGCAGTTGCAGCATAGTGATGATGCATTTAGGGGGGGTTAAAACAGGCAGTGAGGAGTGTTGTGCGTTTTACACGTTCGAGAATATTATTCTGAACGAGTATAACGAGTTCTTTTTGATCGATTAATTTCTTTTTAAAAGCATATACCAATCTTAGTGAAACAGTCTACAGTAGGGAATATATAAGAATATTTATTCACAAGACATGTCTTCACAATAAATGATCAGACTTGAGTGACACAAAGAGATAACCTTACATAAAAGACAAACTTAAAACGATAAATGCAATGTGATATTTAGCTAGATGATGAAAGTAAAATAAAGCAAGATTACGTTTTCCCAAATGTAGTAGCATAAACCATATTTAAGTGTGCTATATAATCAGACCACAATTGTCTGCGAATTGCGAGGCCGATAGTCACTCCACTGCAGATGAAGGGAGAATAGGCTATGCAAAACGTGAGACTAATACGCCAATATGCGTTAAATCTGATATTAATAAAATGTATAAAAAGCAAAAATCAGCTCTTAGAGAAAAATCTACATATGAATAATACGGCTGGGACTGTAATCTCGTTACCCTTAAATATGAAATATAAAACATGTAAGGAAGAAAATAAACGATATTGAATATTAACCAAATAAACAGCAAGGCATATTTACCATATTTAAAATGGCTGCTAGCTTAGAATGGTCGTTACCAGAGTCCTTAAGATGGCTGCCTTCCCAAGATGGTGGTCAGTTAGGGAGGAGTTTCGTTTGGCGTCCTTCAACGTTTCAGATACACGATGGAGCAAGATGGAGTATGTATAGATGAGTCTATGCATGGCTGTAGTAGTGTGTGTGTTGTATGTGTAATGTATGTTGGGCAATGTCCCGTCTCTCATCTGGGCTTCCCTTTTTATACTGTATTGAACAAAGGACTATTAAAATTACCATAAGTTAAACCCAGAGGGAGTAACTTCATCCCCATTGGTTGGGCTATCTTATTCATTAACTGGTGAGGTCATTGGGTGACACCTCTTGGTTGACCAATATATGAATATTAAAACTATATGATAATTTCTCAATTTAAGACTATCATAAAAACAGCATAATAATCTATCCATACTCTCATCCTCTATACATGTCCATCTAATATCCATCATGTATCTAAGTAAAGATTGGACCTGGTAACTGGACCTGGTAACACCATTGAATTAAGAATATTACTAATACAATATATATATATATATATATTGATTGGAAATGACTGATTTACCCATATGCTTTACATTTAGTAGCAGTAAGAATTATATAGATACATATACAGTTATATATATATTGATACACAACAACTTGTATATGTAAACTTTTCTACACACGGGTTATTTCCGATCAAAATATTATCCATTAAGGGATTATTATGTTAACAACAATACATTCATGATTTGGGACTGGACATAAAATATGGGAGAATTTCTGACCATTTGACACTACTATATGATAGATATAATGTACTTCTCAATAGAAGATTGTCATAACATCATAAGTTCCACAACCCCCTTTTGTATATGATGGGACAAGGATGTTGTATAAGCTTATGATTATATGAAATTCATTTGAGGATGCAGTTCTCATCAGTCTAAGTGACAAAGTTTATTTGATACCATTTAGCTTTCAATGGACAATTGTCTGTATGACACAATCTTTACCCCAGTCTGTGTGTGTAGGTAAATGAATTACAAATTCTAGTCTTTGTCCAGGCTGTTTTCCGTTTGTTTGTCTTCTCATGGTTGAAACAATATTTATCTACTAGTGAATGGGTGAACACAGGTGTGATCCTGAATTTGAGTTTTGGCCATTGTGTGATAAAACGTCTCATGGCCAGAACATAATGTTTTATGATCCCTCTGGTTTCTCTCTTTTCATGACCAGGGAAAAAATGGCTTTTTATCCTTTGAGGTCTGTTGTATGTAAACCTTCCCCCCAAGGCCGTTCCACCTGGGATAAGCAATTTAGTTGCCTGCCTTTCCAGAGCATTATATTCAAAGTTTACCAAACACAATTTCCTTTTGAGGCAGATGACATAGCTTCTCATCTCAAAGTACATGTAAATAAAACAATTTCAACAATGGACGCAATGTGTGCTTCAAACTGAAGGGGTTTGACTGAATTTGTGACCAGGTCATTTGAGGCCTCAAAGATCCCAATTCTTGACCTGTAATAGGAAAATGTATTTCTATTTCGTACTGGAAGTCTAACAGGAGGCAACATATTGCCTTTTTACCACCTGTGAAATGACTCTGAAAAGCGATATGAGCATGTATCGCTTTTCAGAGGAACAACATTTTCTTGCTGGTACTATGAACAAGCCGTAAAAAAAATAAAAATAAATCACTTCTGATTGTACACATATAGGGGGGTCAGGATTAAAAGTAATCTGCACACACACACTCAAGTAAACACACATGTACGCACATAAACACACACATATACTCATATATAAGCCCATACACACACACATATATATATATAAGCACACACAAATAATACATACACATATATAAATACACACACACACACAGTATATAAGCACACACATGTACACACACACACATATAAACACACACATGTACACACACACACACACACACACATATATATAAACACACACACACACACATATATAAACACACACATGTACACACACCTGTACACACACACATATATAAACACACACACACACACACACACACACACACACACACATATATATATAAACACACACATGTACACATACCTGTACACACACACACACACATATATAAACACACACCTGTACACACACACACACACACACACACATATATAAACACACACATGTACACACACCTGTACAAACACACACACACACACATATAAACACACAATGTCCCATTGTCGGGTCAGTGAAGTGTGGGGCATGGAGATTGGATTGTACCATTATCGGATCAGTGCAGTGTGGGGCATGGAGATCGGATGGATATTTGTTATAAGAGATCTCCCTGCCTGCTGCCCGACCCGCATGCGCACTAGGATGTGTGACGCTGATGCATACAACTGTTGCATGACGAATCCACAGCTGATCTGAACGGAAATGACGAGGGTATGGATTTCTGATGGGGTAGGGAGATCTGACAGAACACCGGCTCAGGGCCCCTGCAGCATGGGGCCCAGTCGCGATAGCAACTCCTGTATGTCTGCCCCTGACATTGGCTTATCTTAAGAAGTATGAAATAAAAGAGTGAGGAGGTGACATCCTAGTTGTACAAGTTGCGTAGCAATTATACCAGTACAAAATAGGAAAATTTATTTCTATTTCGTACTGGAAGTCTAACAGGAGGCAACATATTGCCTTTTTTACCACCTGTGAAATGCCTCTGAAAAGCGATATGAGCATGTATCGCTTTTCAGAGGAACAACATTTTCTTGCTGGTACTATGAACAAACCGTAAAAAAAAAAGAAAAAAATCACTTCTGATTGTACATATATAGGGGGGTCAGGATTAAAAGTAATGTGCACACACACACTCAAGTAAACACACATGTACGCACATAAACACACACATATACTCATATATAAGCCCATACACACACATATATATATAAGCACACACAAATAATACATACACATATATAAATACACACACACACAGTATATAAGCATACACATATATATATATATATAAGCACACACACACATATATATATATATATATATATATATAAACACACACATGTATACACACACACACATATATAAACACACACACATGTACACACACACACACACACATATATAAACACACACATGTACACACACACATATATAAACACACACATGCACACACACACGTACACACACCTGTACACACACACACACACACACACATACACATATAAACACACACATGTACACATACCTGTACACACACACACACAAACACATATATAAACACACACACACACACACACACACACACACATATATATATATAAACACACACCTGTACACACACCTGTACACACACACACATATAAACACACAATGTCCCATTGTCGGGTCAGTGAAGTGTGGGGCATGGAGATTGGATTGTTCCATTATCGGATCAGTGCAGTGTGGGGCATGGAGATCAGATGGATATTTGTTATAAGAGATCTCCCTGCCCGCTGCCCGACCTGCATGCGCACTAGGATGTGTGACGCTGATGCATACAACTGTTGCATGACGAATCTACAGCTGATCTGAACGGAAATGACGAGGGTATGGATTTCTGATGGGGTAAGGAGATCTGACAGAACACCGGCTCAGGGCCCCAGTCGCGATAGCAACTCCTGTATGTCTGCCCCTGACATTGGCTTATCTTAAGAAGTATGAAATAAAAGAGTGAGGAGGTGACATCCTAGTTGTACAAGTTGCGTAGCAATTATACCAATACAAAAATAAATTTTGATGGGTACAAAAAGTATGCATCCTGGGTTACAAAAGAATATAAAAAAAATAGTTATGGACTCAACCAGAAATAGAAAGTATATGTATATACTGTATAAACAACAATCCTGATTGCCAAAGTACTCTATAAATGCACTTTATTGTACACAAATATATTTTAAAAACCAATTTCTAAAAAACCTCCTCTATACTACAAATGAAAGACAGAGTGCTCAGTGCATATTGTATATAATTTAAACACAGAGTACTGACATTGCAATGGCAAACCCTTATACAATATAATGTGATGCCCAAGCAGCAAAAATATTGACAAAATGATCCTACATTAAACTGATTGTAAATTCTGTTACACCACTTGTATCTACAGGTAAGTCTATAATAAGGCTTGCCTGTAGGTACTGTGAATATCTCCTAAATTTGCACCGCTTATGAGATATTTAGAGTGCATGCAGCTGATGACATCATCGGCGCATGCGCTCTGAAGGTCCAGCTTACAGTTGCGGACCTTCAGAGCCCGTGCCAGAAACAGCAGCTCCAACGCACATGCGCCAGAGTGACGTTATAGCGGCTCCAGCCACTCACAGCGCCGGAGCCCACAAACGAAGAAGAAACACCGGGGAAAGATGTCAGCCTTCACAGTGGTGAGCAGGCGCTGCTGCAGGGACTTCCTTCTTTATGCGTTATGAAGGTCAGGCGTATCATGTCAGAATTTCATAGCTCCTTGCTGGAATGGAGTGACATCATCGCGGCTCCGGACACTCACAGAGCAGTGTCCATATAGAGACTAGTGTCCAAATAGTAATATGTAGTTCCATAAACTTGAACCCCCGTTCAATACAGAGGTAAAGGCTGAAAGTCACCATAGATGCATGAGAATACTTTAGTGTGATCTAGAGGAGGGCCCACTGAGTGAAGGGAATAGACATGCAGATGTTAATCCACCTCCCTCGCACACTATAGTAAAATAATAAAGTTGTTAAAATAAAAAAATAAGGAAGTTGTTGATCTTTAGTGTAAACAGTGTTGATCACATATACATAGGGTTGATGGCTAATAATTAATGGTGTGATCCAGGGGAGGGTTGTGAGTTCATACAGCCTCCCTCATATGTTGTACTGGGAAAGCACATTCATGCATTTATATGCTGGATGATGGTGTGTCAAAGCTCCTGATGTCAACATATAGATCACATATGCAAATCCTGTAGTAAGTCAATGTAAAGGCGTGGTCCAACCATAGAAATCTTCTATACCTTTCACACGCCTTTGTAAATCATTACATATCTATCAGTGGCCCATAAAGTCTCTTGTGTGCACTACAGGTGTCCCCACTCCCCATGTTAATTAAACATCCACTAAGAGATATTCAGTCCCCTGGGACTCAAAGACTAAAAGTTTATAAAACTACACAGTAGCGGAACTATCAGGGTCGCATCGGTCGCGCTTGCGACCGGGCCCTGGAGTTCCGCCACCTGAGGGGGGGCCCGCCAGCCCCCGTTCTCTTACCGCGGCCGCGGCGTGAGGGGCCCGTCCGTCCGCCTAACTGTTCTGGCTAGTGGCTAGTATTGTGGCTGCCCTCCCCGATTGTTGTGCTGCACTGCGCGGGGAGGGAGGGGGAGGTGTCTACAGCGGCCGGGCGGTTGCTAAGAGGAGGCTGCCTGGCTGTTTTAGTCTTCTAAAAAACAGTCTGTGTCTGCCTGCACCGCCCTCAGCCCTGCCGATCCTGCAATATACAGAGGAGGCTGATGCAGTGAGGCAGGGGTGGACGCCGGTCATCCGTACCTGGGACCGCCTCCCAGCTCCGCCCCCAGACTCCGGCTCCCGCTTCTTGACTGACTTATGGCTGTTCCTAGCACTGGGCAAGGTAGGAGAAATTCTCCCTGTCCCGAGGCCCCACACTGCCCAGCGAGTTCCAGGTGTCGTGCGATCACTCTTCTCCCCCCGGCCCCATACTGCCCCTCTGCCATCATGCTGCAGTGCTCCCCCCATACTGCCCCCACCTGACACACTGTCCCCCCATACTGCCCCCATCTGACACACTGTCCCCCCCATACTGCCCCCACCTGACACACTGTCCCCCCATACTGCCCCCACCTGACACACTGTCCTCCTATACTGCCCCCACCTGACACACTGTCCCCCCATACTGCCCCCACCTGACACACTGTCCCCCCATACTGCCCCCACCTGACACACTGTCCTCCTATACTGCCCCCACCTGACACACTGTCCCCCTATACTGCCCCCACCTGACACACTGTCCCCCCATACCGCCCCCACCTGACACACTGCCCCCCCATACTGCCCCCACCTGACACACTGTCCCCCTATACTGTCCCCACCTGACACACTGTCCCCCCATACTGCCCCCACCTGACACACTGTCCCCCTATACTGCCCCCACCTGACACACTGTCCCCCCCATACTGCCCCCACCTGACACACTGTCCCCCCATACTGCCCCCACCTGACACACTGTCCTCCTATACTGCCCCCACCTGACACACTGTCCCCCTATACTGCCCCCACCTGACACACTGTCCCCCCATACCGCCCCCACCTGACACACTGCCCCCCCATACTGCCCCCACCTGACACACTGTCCCCCTATACTGCCCCCACCTGACACACTGTCCCCCCATACTGCCCCCACCTGACACACTGTCCCCCTATACTGCCCCCACCTGGCACACTGTCCCCCTATACTGCCCCCACCTGACACACTTTTCCCCTATACTGCCCCCACCTGGCACACTGTCCCCCTATACTGCCCCCATCTGGCACACTGTCCCCACCTGGCACACTGTCCCCCTATACTGCCCCCACCTGGCACACTGTTCCCCCATACTGCCCCCACCTGGCACACTGTCCCCCTATACTGCCCCCACCTGGTACACTGTCCCCCTATACTGCCCCCTCCTGGCACACTGTCCCCCTATACTGCCCTCCACTGCCCCCTCCTGGCACACTGTCCCCCTATACTGCCCTCCACTGCCCCCTCCTGGCACACTGACCCCCTATACTGCCCTCCACTACCTCCTCCTGGCACACTGACCCCCCATACTGCCCTCCACTACCTCCTCCTGGCACACTGTCCCCCTATACTGCCCTCCACTGCCCCCCTCCCATCATGCTGTCCCCCTTCCATCATGCTGCCCCCCCCATACTGGCACACTGTCCCCCTATACTTCCCTCCACTGCCTCCCTCCCACCATGCTATCCCCCTCCCATCATGCTGCCCCCTGGCACACTGTCCCCTATACTGCCCTCCACTGCCCCCCTCCCATCATGCTGTCCCCCATACTGCCCTCCACTGCCCCCCTCCTTCATGCTGTCCCCCTATACTGCCCCTTCCTGTCACACTGCCCCCCCATACTGCCCTTCACTGCCCCCCCTCCCATCACACTGCTCCCTTCCCATCACATTGCTTCTCTCCGGTCACATTGCCCCACCCTCCAGCCGCATTGGCCCCTCCCAACACACTGACCCCCTAAAATCACACTGCCCCCTCATACTGTCCTCCACGCTCTCCCCTCCCCATCACACCGCCCCCCCCTTCTGAAGGTGCTCCCTCACCCAGATTGAGGCACCCTAATACACAAGGTGTACAGTAACTGTGTGTGGCAAGTTTAGTGGGAGGATGTTGGTGGAGAACGAGGAGCTCAAAATCCCGCGCTCCCCCACAGCACTACCGGCATCCCCTCTCCCCCTGATATCTCAGTAAAGCTCCAAAAATGGAGCTCCTAAAAAAATGTAAAAAAAATTAAAAATAAAATTGTAAAAACAAAAAAATAAAAATGTAAAATAAAATGGTAAAAAATAATAAAAAAAAAACAAAATAACAAAAATTTCAAACTTCTGGCCCCAACCACTGCCATACTGACCATGTCCACTGCCATACTGACCACGTCCACTGCTCTAATGACCATGTCTACTGCCCTACTGACCATGTCTTCTGCCATAGTGACCTTTCCACTGCCATACTGACCATGTCTACTGCCCTACTGACCATGTCTTCTGCCATAGTGACCTTTCCACTGCCATACTGACCATGTCTATTGTCCTACTCACCATGTCTACTGCCATACTGACCTTTCCACTGCCATACTAACCATGTCTACTGCCCTACTGACAATGTCTACTTTCCTACTGACTATGTCTACTGCCCTACTGACCATGTCTTCTGCCATAGTGACCTTTCCACTGCCCTACTGACCATGTCTACTGCCCTACTCACCATGTCTACTGTCCTACTGACTATGTCTACTGCCCTACTGACCATGTCTTCTGCCATAGTGACCTTTCCACTGCCCTACTGACCATGTCTACTGCCCTACTCACCATGTCTACTGCCCTACTCACCATGTCTACTGCCATACTGACCTTTCCACTGCCATACTAACCATGTCTACTGCCCTACTGACAATGTCTACTGTCCTACTGACTATGTCTACTGCCCTACTGACCATGTCTTCTGCCATAGTGACCTTTCCACTGCCATACTGACCATGTCCACTGCCCTACTGACAATGTCTACTGTCCTACTGACTATGTCTACTACCATACTGACCATGTCCACTGCCCTACTGACCATGTCCACTGCCCTACTGACAATGTCTACTGTCCTACTGACTATGTCTACTACCATACTGACCATGTCCACTGCCCTACTGACCATGTCCACTGCCCTACTGACCATGTCTACTGTCCTACTGACTATGTCTACTACCATACTGACCATGTCCACTGCCCTACTGACCATGTCCACTGCCCTACTGACCATGTCCACTGCCATATTGACAATGTCCACTGCCCTACTGACCACATTTACTGCCATATTGACAACGTCTACTGCCATACTGACCATGTCCAATGCCGTACTGACCATGTCCACTGCTCTACTAACCATGTCCACCGCTCTACTGACCACGTCCACTGCTCTACTGACCACATCCACTGCTCTCCTGACTGACACTATTCACAGTCGACATTGACACCACTGGCAGAACTACCAGGGTTGCAAAGGTGGCACTTGCGACTAGGCCCTGGCCTTCCACCACCATGGCGGAGCCCAAGACTGCAGGAAGGAGGTCCGCTGCACAACATGTGCAAGGGATCCACTGCGACACCATAAAGGTTCCTGGGACCAGTGGGAAGGGCTCTGGGCTTGGAGGGAAGGACCGAGGACTGGAGGTCGGGGGGCCCTTCTTGGTTTCTTGCACCAGGGCCCTGAAGGTGCTAGTTACGCCTCTGAAACTACATAATACAATATGGGCACTAGTCTCAATATGGACACTGCATGTGTTGCATTTAATTCATTAAAGTGATTGTAAACCACTAAGAAAAACAACTGTTAGACAATGGCCTAGTGTGCTAGTATGCATTGCAAACAGCTGTTGCCAATCAGACAGTATACTGCCCACCAATATAGATGCAATCTCCTAATATAGGATAAGGGCAGTGCTTATTTAGATCATAAGTATAAATAAATAGCAGTAAATTAAAGTGGTTGTTAAGCCACTTGTAGGACGACTTTGTATAATCCTGCTTGTCTCCTAAGCCTGTGTGCCTCTGTCTCTGTGTTTTATTTAAAAAAATGCTGTATATACCTGATTTCAGTGTGCTGCTCGGCGATCACTTGACTGACTGGCTCTCTTCTCTCCCTGTCTGACAGCTGCAGGGGGCGGGGCCGAGGTTCCCCTGCTAACGTCACTCGGGAGGAGAGGAGGAGGGAGAGAGAGAGAGAGATATAGCTATCTGGTCACGTGATCGCCGAGCAGCACACTGAAATCAGGTATATACAGCATTTTTTTTTTTTATAAAACACAGAGACAGAGGCACACAGGCTTAATGGCCATACACACTGTAAGATTTTCTGAAGACTTTTTCCTTCAGATTTACCTTTTCTATGTAGTGCAAGGGCCTGCTAGATTGCATACAAATTGAAAGTGTTTAGGTTTGACCTCATATTATCGGGTTTTGGTAAATCTAAAGGAAAAAGTCTTCAGAAAATCTTATAGTGTGTATGGCCCATTAGGAGACAAACAGGATTATATAACATATCAACAGTTATTTGAGCAGCAGGAGGGGTGGGTGGACCGTGGCACGGAGCTGACAGGCAGGGAGGTGGGAGGAGGACACAGAAGAGAAGAGAGCAGGGCTGCGGATGACAGAGGCACGTACACTGACCATGGTGTAAGGGCTCAGCAGCCATGATACACCATGGTCAGTGTACAGAGGGGAGGGTAGAAACTGGCAGGATCAGCCAGGTTTTTTAGGTGGTAGAAGGAGCCAAATGAGGCACTGTGCTGTATAACATGCTTTAAGGGAACAGGATCAATTTTTATTTATTTTTGGGTAACAAACGCTTTAACAATATTATCCACGTGAACAAACTTCTAATTGTGCTCATAAAATTACACCTATACCAATAACACTGCAAAAGATGATCAATAAACGTGTTCTCTTTTCTGTGCACACACCGCAGTCACCAGGTGTTACTGACTTCTTAGCTTTTAGAAGTCAAATAGCGCTTTTGTGCAGTCAAACCAAACGTCAAAACACACTTTGGTGATTCTCAATCCTTTGTGGGTTCAGCCTCTAGGTGGGTTTAGCATCTGAAAGCTTTCCCTTTAGGACCTTTGAAAGTACCTTCGTCCCTTTAACAAACTCAATCATGCCCAGCGCTACCATCATAGGTAGAGAATAGGGGAAGTCTCCATAGTGTAGTCTTTTTTATAAGGATCTTTTTAAACTAAGTATTGTACGTACACCAGTTTTTAACAGGTCAGGCCAAAGAAAATGAAACCAGGAACGCTTATTTGCATTACAGCATGCGTTCCATATGGTAGATGTGACATCACCAAAAGCCCTGCCCAACACCCTTCGTCATCAACACGTGATGTCCTCAGGAGCCATCCTAAACTTAGTGCATTTTAGTTCATACCTACTATGTATAAGAGAGTCAGCACTTGGAGACCACTTGATAAACCTAGTAGGTTACAATTCATATACACCATTAAAACAGAGATCCAGCAGCTTCTGGAGGAAAATCTTTGAGATTCTTTCGGAAACGACGGGTGTATTAATCAACCCAAACCCTGCTCTCGCAATACTACACTTGGGCATTGACAACTTTCACCACAGCCTATGAACTGTGGTAATACACATTCTAGTGGCAGTCAAAACAGTGATAGCAAGACTCTGGACTCATACTCTAAAGCAGGGGTGGGCAACCTTTTTTCTGCCAAGGGCCATTTGGATTTTTGTAACATCATTCGGGGGCCGTACAAAATGTATGCATAAATGTAATAGGCATTGCTTTGCGGCAAAAAATGCTGTAAAAAATTGCGTGACTTTGAGGTCACAAAAGTGTGAAAGGGGCCTTCAGTAATCAAGGTATAGTGTGCCCCCTTTCAATGCAGGGTGACCACAGCGTGCCCCCTTTCAATGCAGACTGACCACAGCTTGCCCCCTTTCAATGCAGACTGACCACAGCGTGCCCCCTTTCAATGCAGACTGACCACAGCGTGCCCCCATTTAATGCAGACTGACCACAGCGTGCCCCCTTTCAATGCAGACTGACCACAGTGTGCCCCCTTTCAATGCAAACTGACCACAGTGTGCCCCCGTTTAAAGCAGACTGACCACAGCGTGGCCCCTTTCAATGCAGACTGACCACAGCGTGCTTCCTTTTAATGCAGACTGACCACAGCGTGCCCCCATTCAATGCAGACTGACTACAGCGTGCCCCCATTCAATGCAGACTGACCACTGTGTGCCCCCTTTCAATGCAGATTGACCACAGCATGCCCCCTTTCAATGCAGACTGACCACAGCGTGCCCCCTTTCAATGCAGACTGACCACTGCGTGCCCCCTTTTAATGCAGACTGACCACAGGGTGCCCCCTTTCAATGCAGACTGACCACAGCGTGCCCCCTTTCAATGCACAAAGCCAGTGCTGTTACCTGCAGTGGCGGCTTCTCCTCGAGTCCTCCCGCCTCCTCCTCGACCAATGGCATGTGTTCGCCTTTTCGGCCAATCAGGAAGCGGGTTTCAAACCCGCTTCCTGATTGGCCAGGGGGAGCATCCGTGTTACAATTGCGAATTTTCATTCGCTATTGTCACAAAAATGGGCGGGCTTGGGGTGCACTGCTCTGCTCCCCGGGTCCACCCTTTTCTGAGACTCACACTGTTAGGACGGAGCCATCGCCTCCTTCTAAAACAGCGGCACGGGGGGGCGGACGCAACGATTGTGCGGGTCGCAGGTTCCCCACCCCTGCTCTAAAGCCTCGTACACAAGATCAGATTATCAAATGATCTTGCGTCCGATTTTTGTTGCATGCTAGTCTCATATCGAAAGTGAAGAGGTTACTTTCATACGTAAATTCTCGTACGACAGAATTCAATTTCAGAAGTGATGTCATGTGTTGGATTGCTTTGTATGTGTTCTTTCGTTTCTGAGCATGCCTAGTCTTGCTCTTATGATTTTTTTTCGGCCGAAAACTACTAATTAAACAAAAATCGGACATTGTGTTGACGTACGATAAATATTTTATAGCCTGCACATACAGATTTTGTCGTCCGAAAATTCGTAATCGAATGTCGAAAGCACAATACTAACAATCTGAAAATCGGCAGATCGTTAGTCGGACGAAATTTTACTTCCGATTTTCGTATCGTGTGTACGGACGGGCCTTAACATCCAATCCCTCAGAAGTGATAAACCTCACAAACACACACTTCTCTTATGAAAAAAATGTATTCCTACACAACATCACAATCGGCATAATTCAACAGGATGTGGAAACCGTGGACGGACAGCAAATATTACATCAAAGTCTACATTGTAATTTACTATACTCCTTTTCTATAATGGATCCGACTTTTTGAGATTATCTCTACATAGGCACGTCATTTCCAGAAATTCTTCCGTATTTCATGTAACCATCATCTGAATGTAACTTCAAATGTTTATGTTCCTCATTGTTTATCTCATCTTTTGAAAACCAATAAAAAATATTGAAACAAATAACAGAGATCCAGCACACAGAGGCAAAACTTAGTATTATCTGAAGTCCATCTTTAATAAGAGAATGCCAAAACTAGACCAAAAACATGTTATCTAGATGAAGCTTACAAAAAGTTTTTAATAATAGCGTATTGTGCTATTGTTGAAAGCATCAGCATCTGTAGAACAAAAATGTATAAGCAATGTATTTTGCAGTTTAACATACTTCTAATAGCGGTAGACTTTAAACCAATGAGATCTTTGAGTGGTAGTTCCTTGCTATAAAGGGTCACAGTCTTTTTCACAGTCTAGTCCCCCTGCTGAGCACTATTTCACTGATTCGTGCGAAGAGGGATTGATCGGTTGCTAATTTATTAACAACTGCAGTTAACAGCTCAGACCTGTGTTCCCATTGTTATCATCCCTCTTTGGTATACACTCATATCTTTTTTCCTTATCTTTTTGACTTACATACCAAATGCATATTTTACTTATTTTAAGCTTTCTGATTTATTAGCTTTAACCACTTTACCACCGGAGGATTTTCCTGCTAAAAGACCAGGGGGTTTTTTGCGATTTTTTACTGCGTGAATTTAACGGACAATTGCGCGGGCGTGCGACGATGTACCTAAACGAATTTCACGTCCTTTTTTTCCCACAAACAGAGCTTTCTTTTGGTGGTATTTGATCACCTGTGCGATTTTTTAATCACGCGCTATAAACAAAAAAAGAGCGTAATTTTTGCAAAAACAACAATATTTTTCACTTTTTTTTATATGAAATTCCCCCAAAAAAAATGTAAAAATCAAAATTTTTTAACATTTTCGGCCAATTTGTTTTACGCTACCTATGTTTGGTAAAAAAAATCGCAAAAAGCGTATATTTTGATTGGTTTGCGCAAAAGTTATCGCGTTTACTAACAAAGGGAAAGATTTTTGACATTTTTGGTGTTTTTTTTTTAACGAGTAATGGCGGCGATCTGCGATTTTTTTTGCGGTACTGCGACATTGCGGCGGACAGATCGGACCCTTGACTGACATTTTTGACACTTTTGGGGGTACCAGTGAAATTACTGCAGTAATCAGTGCTATATATATGCACTGTTACTGCAAAAATGACACTGGCAGGGAAGGGGTTAACAGTATTGGACAGGGAGGGGTTAAGTGTGTCCTAGGGGCGTGATTCTAACTGTGCAGGGACATTGCTATTGGTGTAAAAACAAAGATCAACAGTTCTACATAGTAGAACTGTCTGATCTTCACTTTTACACAGGGAGAACTGACAGGCGGCTTGTTTACATAAGCCGCTCTGTCTTTCTCCCGCTGTACCGGCGATCGTAGTGTGACCGGCGGACATCGGGTCCGCTAGTCACACTCCCGCACTCCTCCGTGAACGAGCCGAGGCGGGCGCGCGCCCGCTATTGGCTCTAGAAGGAGTGACAGGCAAGCGACGTAGACCTACGTCACTCTGCCTGGCCGGGGCCGACTGCCGCAGTAAATATACTGTGCGCAGTCGGCAACCGGTTAAATATACCAGTGCTAGCTTTTATAAATTGAAGAGGTTCTTAATACATTGAAGAGGTTATATCAAAAACTCAACAAATACATGTGACACTTCTGTGATATAGTGCTCACATAAATGAACACATAAACATATATAAAATTAAAATATAAACACATAATTTTAATATCGAAGTTCATGACAAATCTATAGTCCTTAACCACTTCTGGACCGGAAGGATTTGCCCCGTTAATGACCAGGCCCTGTTTTGCGATTCTGCACTGCTTTACTTTAACGGACAATTGCGCGGTCATGCGACGCTGTACGTAAATAAAATTTATGTCCTTTTTTCCCCACAAATAGAGCATTCTTTTGGTGGTATTTGATCACCTCTGCAAATTTTAATTTTCTGCGCTATAAATAAAAAAACAGAGACAGTTCTGAAAAAAAATATATACTTTTCACATTCTGCTATATAACATTCTCAAAAAAAAAAAAAAAAAAATTAATAATCAAAATGTTTTAACATCCTAGGGCCAATTTTTCTTCTGCTACATATTTTTGGTAAAAAAAATCGCAATAAGCATATTTTGATTGCTTTGCGCAAAAGTTATCGCGTCTACTAACTACAGGAAAGATTTATGTAATTTTTATTGTTTTTTTTTTTTTTTTTTTTTTACTAGTAATGGCGGCGATCTGCAATTGTTAGCAGGACTGTGACATTGCAGCGACAGATCGGACCCCTAGCTGACATTTTTGACACTTTTGGGGGGACCAGTGACATTACTACAGTAATCAGTGCTAAAAATATGCACTGTTACTGTAATAATGACACTGGCAGGGAAGGGGTTAACATTGTGGGTGATCAAGGGGTTAGATGTGAGCCTAGGGGAGTGATTCTAACTGTGGAGGGGCGTGGCTTGTGAAATGATCATAGAGACCTGTGATCCTATATAGAAGGATCACATGGGCTCTGTGATCATTCTAGGGAGAATGATTACAGCATGTGCTCGCCCCCTAGCTGCCTGCGCGTGACCGACGTAGGTCTACGACAGTTCGTGCAGGAGAGCCATCCTGCTGCAGTAAAAAGGTGCCGGGTGGTCGGCAACAGGTTAATGCACACTCCTCCATCAGTTCCATGAAATATTTCACCACAGTGCTCTGTGTTTTCATTAAAAAATTTTAGTAGAATGCCACGTATGTTGACCCCTATAACAACGTGAGTGATGTAGAACTTTCCCGAAAAGGCTTAGCTTAAATAGGATATCCTGTACGCTTCTTCTTCCAGATGAAAATGGACTTTAGATCACGTTTCCCAGTCCACTACTTCTCCAATTTTCCACCACTTCTCTTTTTTCTATACCATAGACGTGTCAAATGTATTTGATGGATATGTGATACAATATAACCTCTTCAGTGTTTGATTAAGTGTACAAGGCAGCACCGGTATATGTATGGTTATTTTGAAAGCCCTGTTGTTTGTATTCTTAAAAGCAGATGGCTAAGCTATAGGGATTGGCAATTTGTTTGGGAGATGTTTTTTTAGTGCAGTTTTAAATATTATTTATGCTTCTGATTTATTGCTTAATCTTTTTACACCCCTTTCTCATACAATAAATTGGAAAAAATATAATAATTAAAATTAGTTAGGAATCCTACATTTGAACTTGGTCAGTTTTCTGCACATGGTGAATTTTACTTGGCTGAGTTGCCACCTAGATTCATTTTTCACACTTCACTGGCATCATTGACTGTTCAACATTACCCATCCACTATATTTTATGATTGAATTTGGAAGCTTATTGGTTACTATGCACAGCTGCACCAGATTCCGTGTGCACCAGCTTTGGTATATCTCCCCCAGAATCTGTTGCAGTTGTGCATGGTAGCCAATCAGCTTCTAATTTCAGCTTGTTCAATTAAACTTTGACAAAAAAAAAACTGGAAGGTGATTGGTTTCTATGCACAGCTGCACCAGATTTTATGCTCTCCGGTTTTAGTAAATCTCCCCCACTGCCTTTTTCTCTCAGTGAAAAAGCTGTTTACCGCTCCAAGGCTCTATGCTTGTAGAGCTGAGTAAAGCTGGATACACACTATACAACTTTTGTTGTTCAATTTCCTTTAGATTTACCTTCAACTATGTAGTGCAAGGGCCTGCCTGATTGCATACAAATTGAAAGTGTTTAGGTCCGACCTCCTATTATAGGGTCTTGGTAAATCTAAAGGAAAAAATCTAAAGAAAATTGTATAGTGAGTATCCAGCTTGATTGTTCATTACAAGGGTTGTTCTGCCTCCAGCAGGATATTAACCGGTTGCCGGCCACCGTGTATTTACTGTGTGGCTCTCCCAGGCAAAGCAACGTAGGGCTACGTCGATCGCGCGCCTGCAGCTAGGGGGCGAGCGCGTGCCGCCAGCGGCACGTTCCCACCCCCGCTCCTCAGCGGGGAAGCTGTTGCACAGGTCAGGTGGCTTCAACTGCCGCCTGACACCCGCGATCGTACCTCGCTGAGAGAGAGAAGAACGGTCAGCTATTGTAAACACAGCTGACCGTTCCTCTCCCTGGAATGATCACAGAGCCCCTGTGATCCTTTTATATAGGATCACAGGTCTCTATGGTCATTCCACAAGCCACACCCCCACAGTTAGAAACACTCCCCTAGGTACACATTTAACCCCTTGATCACCCACACTGTTAACCCCTTCCCTGCCAGTGTCATTACAGTAACAGTGCATATTTTTAGCACTGATTACTGCAGTAATGTCACTGGTCCCCCCAAAGTGTCAAAAATGTCAGTCAGGGGTCCAATCTGTCCGCCGCAATCTTTCCCGTAGTTAGTAGATGCAATAACTTTTGCGCAAACCAATACGCTTATTGAGATTTTTTTTTACCAAAAATATGTAGCAGAAAACAAATTGGCCTAAAATGTAAAAATATTTTTATTTATTTTTTTTTTTTTTTGGGGGGAATGTTATATAGCAGAATGTGAAAAATATTGTTTTTTTTTTTTTTTTCAGAATTGTCACTCTTTTTTTGTTTATAGCGCAAAAAATAAAAATCGCATAGGTGATCAACAACCACCAAAAGAAAGCTCTATTAGTGGGAAAAAAGGACATCAATTATTTAGATACAGCGTCACACGATCGCGCAATTGTCCATTAAAGTAACGCAGTGCTGAATCGCAAAATAGGGCCCGGTCATTAAGGGGGAAAATCTTCCAGTCCAGAAGTGGTTAATGAAGTTGTTTTGCCTGCAATATCAAGTTTGGCCACATGATGGAGCCAGTGGTAAATTTACTATTTATGCAGAAACTAGAAACTGTTCACCAAAAGTTCCCATCATTCTTCAGTCTGAAGAAAAGTAACAGGTGCTTTCTGGGAACTCAGACTCCATCTTAGAGACTGAAAGAAGGAATCAGCTATCAAAACATATGTTGGACTAAAACTTGCATTCAATTACCTCCTCTAAAGGCTGCATCGCTGGAGAGAATTACTTATTGCCATCTACAGCCTAGCTTATTCATTGTATTTCTGTATACTTCATATACTGATTATATGTATCTGTTTTTGTTTTTTTCTCAATAGTTTTACCCACCCAATTTTGTTAATAAAGCTTTAAGATTACACTCAGTCTAGCTTATTGCAGAACAGGAGGGTTTGGCTGCATGTTGAGTTACACAAAGGTAAATGTGTAGCAAGGACAGAATAAAGATGATTACACAGATTTGTACACCAGGTCTATTATTGGGAGCTGATCACAGAGTGCTTTAGATCTAGCTCTGGTGTCATTTAGACACAGTAATATTTGGACACACTGCAGAATCTGTGAACCAGGAAAGTACACATAAGACTGAAAATGATGTCTCTCTAGCTGCACATTTATTTCTGTCACTTCAGTTGGGGTTTAGGCACCCATAAGGCAGATGACCATTAGCTGTTGGCAAACAAGCTTAGGCCCTTACACAAGTGCCATACTTTTCCAGTGCGTAAATGCTAAGTTGCAAGGCATTCTTTAATATCAAGGCACCACAAAAGTAACAGGAGATCTGGCATATCTCACATCAGTATAAGTTGCTAATGCTACTAAGTGGTATTGGTACTGTTTTAACTACTCTTTTTAACAGACTGCTTAACAATCTCTTTGTTTTTTGTGCACCTTCATTTACTTTCTAACAGTGTTACTTTTGCCAGAAAATTGTAATGCTGCAGTGTGCTCTGGATGGTGGTCTGAGGAGGACTGTAATGCACAGTGCTCTGGACAGTGGTCTGAGAGGCCTGTAATGCTGCACAGTGCTCTGGACAGTGGTCTGAATGGTGGTCTGAGAGGCCTGTAATGCTGCACAGTGCTATGGACAGTGGCTATAATGATACATAGTGCTCTGGACAGTGGTTTTAGGAGGCCTGTAATGCTGCACAGTACTATGGATGGTGGTCTGAGGAGACCTGTAATGCTGCATAGTGCTCTCGACTGTGGACTGAGGAGGCCTGTAATGCAAAGTGCTCTAAACAGTGGTCTGAGAGGCCTGTAATGCTGCACAGTGCTCTGGACAGTGGTCTAAGGAGGTCTGTAATGCTGCATAGTGCTCTGGATGATGGTCTAATGAGGCCTGTAACATACACCCCAACTTTTGAACTTGAGAATGAGGGACATTTCAGCGAGATATTGACCAGCCATGGCAAAAAGTGGGTGTGGCCAAATATGGTAGTGGGAGGGGCTTAAGGGACATTGTTAAACAAAGGACGCAAGGATCACTATGGTACATGGAAGAAAGGAAGGAATGATCACTGGTACATAGAAGGCAGGAAGAATGGATCATTATGGTACATGGAAGGCAGGAAGAATGTATCACTATGGTACATGGAAGGCAAGAAGAATGGATCACTGTGGTACCTGGAGGGCAGTAAGAATGGATCTCTATGGTATATGGAAGAAAGGAAGGGAGGATCACTATGGTATATGGAAGAAAGGAAGGAGGGATCACTATGGTACATGGAAGAAAGGAAGGAGGGATCACTATGGTACATGGAAGGCAGCAAGGATCACTATGGCACATGGAAGAAAGGATCACTTTTGTGCATGAAAGGCAGAAGGAAAGAATTACTATGGTACATGGAAGGCAGGAAGAATGGATCACTATGATACATGGAAGGCAGGAAGAATGGATCACTATGGTACATGGAAGGCAGGAAGAATGGATCACTATGGTACATGGAAAGCAGGAAGAATGGGTCACTATGGTATATGGAAGAAAGGAAGGAGGGATCACTATGGCACATGAAAGGCAGCAAGGATCACTATGGTATATAGAAGAAAGGAAGGAAGGATCACTATAGTACATGAAAGGGGGGGGGAATCATTATGGTACATGGAAGGCAGGAAGGATCACTATGGCACATGGAAGACAGGAAAACGATGGCACAGGGAAGACAGGAAGGATGGATCACTACAACACATTGAAGACAGGAAGGATGGATCATTACTGCACATAGAAGACCAGAAGGATGGATCACTACGGCACATAGAAGACAGGAAAGATGAATCACTACAGCACATGGAGGATAGGAAGGATGGATCATTACGGCACATGGAAGATAGGAAGAGGAAGGATGGATCACTACTGCACATGGAAGACAGGAAGGATGGATTACTACAGCACATAGAAGACAGGAAGGATGGGTCACTACAGCACATAGTAGACAAGAAGGTTGGATCACTACGGCACATGGAAGAAAGGAAGGGTGGATCACTACGGCACATGGAAAACAGGAAGGATGGATCACTATGGCACATGGAAGTCAGAAAGGATGGATCACTACTGCACATGGAAGACAGGGAGGATGGGTCACTACTGCGCATGGAAAACAGAAAGGATGGATCACTACTGCACATGGAAGAAAGGAAGGATGGATCACTACAGCACATGGAAGGAAGAGAGATGTGACAGCACTCACCGTCACTGGGAGTGAAAGACAGATACTTAATGGACACTGATAATATGGTTTGGATTCCTTCAAATGGGTTCAGTGTTTACACTTATGATAATGTGTATTAAACTTGTGAATGTCTGAGACAGGCTCTCCCTATTGTCTGTGTATTGAGGTGTGATGTGTATTCTGTTAAGCCTGTCTGTCCCATTGTTAATTTTTAATGAACTCACATATTGTTTCTGTCCAGATGGCTAGATAATTAGTTTTGGTTAATTCTATTTCTGTATACGATTTCATCTGCATATGATAATGTAATCAGGCACCTGACCTGTGTGTGGTAATCTGATCAGGAGGTGTATGTCCATGCTGTAAATAAACTGTGTGAGAATGTTCAAAAAAGGAGAAGGTTCCAAAACTAATACAAGCTAAGTTGTTGGCTAGCTTTGTATGGGGGCAGCTGGGATATTTGATGTCTATGTTCAAGACTGAAGGAAGCCGTATACTGACGGAAGCCCACAAACACAGTGTGGGTCGCGGTTCTGTTACAAGAGAGAAGGGGGAATTTACTCACTCCAGGCAGGCATCGTGTATACTGACTGCTCAGTGCCCACCTCACAGCACAGCATTTGCTGCACGCCGGGGGTCGTGGGTGGGCAGAAAAGGCTCATACAGGAAAAAGAGCTGGCAGGGCGGGTGAGTGGTCGGGCTGTGTACTTAGCGGGCATTAGCCTTGCCAGCTGCAGACCGGAGCAGCGTGCACCAGACAGGGGGACTAGTAGAGTCAACTTGGCTCAGCTGCGAAGCTCAGCCCAGATTTGCGGGATACCACGATTTACTTAAAATTCCAGGACGGTCCCGGTGAATCCGGGAAGGTTGGGAGGTATGCTTTAAAGCTGCACATTACTCTGGAGGGTGGTCTGAGAGGCCTGTAATACGACACAGTGCTCTGAATGGTGGCTGCAATGCTACACAGTGCTCTGGTCGGTGGTCTAAGGAGGCCTGTAATGCACTGTGCTCTGGGAGGATGGTCTAAGAGGCCTGTAATGCTGCATAGTGATGGATGGTGGTCTCAGGTCTGATAGGTGACCTGTTATGCACAGTGCTTTGGATGCTGGTGGTCACTTGTCAGAGGAGGCCTGTAATGCACACAGTGCTCTGGACGGACAGTGGTCTGAGGGGAGGCCTGTAATTGTAATGTTCTCAGTCATAGTGCTCTTTGCTCTGGTCGGTCGACGTGAGTCTGAGTGGGGCTCTCATTGGGAGGCCTGTAATGCACAGTGCTGATCTGGATGGTTGTCTGAAGACTCAAAGGCCTGTAATGCTGGCTGCACAGTGCTGCTAACTGCTGCTAAGCGAAGTGCACTGAGAAGTTTGCCTGGGGAGTTGGTTATGGGAAGTGCAAGGATTAAGGCAAGAAGCAAGAAAGGAGAGATGCAGGACAATTGGGACTACTCCCATTCCTTTGATATGGAATGTAGGACTCTGGCAAACCCCTAAAGGTATGGGCTGCAATGCTGAGACAAGGGGAGGAAGGGGGCAGAAGATCACATATCCTGGGCATGGTGTTAATATGTGAAGGACTGTGGAATGCAGCATCACTCCTGTCAAAAGCAGCAGGGGCCTGATAGCTACTGGAGGAAGCATTCTGCGGTCTCCTTCCTCCAATAGCAGCCTGCTGTGGGTGGTAGAGAGCTGGCGCTGAGATGAGAACATATCTCAGTCTTTGCATTGTGCTGCTGAGGATTGAGGGCATTCCTAGGGATTCCTGTCTCTCGCTGCCATTTGACATATCACATGATCTGAGATGGGAAGAAGGAGAAGTTGCCTTTATTCCCACTGCACATGGTTGTGGGGTGGTTGCAGCATGGCCTCATCCTCTTGAATGGGTTGCATCTGGCTGGTGGTATTGTCTGCAAAAAACGAAGATAGGATAATGTTTGCCATTCCATGACATGATGTAAAGCATTCTGGTTGTGGCAAGTGTATACTACCATACTAAACTCTGAAGACGTCACCGGAAGTGACGAAACGCGTCAGTTTGGACCGCATAACGTCATTACGCTACCCTAGTTGGAACGCAAGCCGGAAGTTAGCCCGTGATTCCGTGAGGAGGACGTGCAGCCCGCACCGCTGACCACCAGGAATAGCGTGTATTTGATTTTATCTTTCCTGAACCCGATGTATGGGTAATAAAACCTTTTAAAGATTTTATTACGCTATTTGGAGCCTTTTCTTTTCTCCTTCCCACCATATCTGACCGTTATATCCCGGAGTCCAGAGGAGCCATTACTAGCCCACAGGACCACCTAAAAGGAGAAGCCATTTGGCCCAGGGGGCCATCAAAGCTTTAATGGTCTTAGTGTCATACGACACATAAGACCCACGCCATCTGGTAAGTGACCCACCTTATACATTTATACTTGGGACAAGGAATCAACATTTTGAACAATCAAGCTAGAGCACTTGCACTTTTGGGAATAATCACTTTGATTGAGGACATTAATTTCCTGAGCATTAAGTCATTATATATTGTTGGACTTTTATATATTTTATATCCTTTTTAAGGATTATTGTTGATTGATGCTTATGTTTTTGTAGTCACAGTCACTTATGCACACCAGACTATGATCCACTGCCACTTTTTATGCTTTTTAATACGGAATATATCTAATTTTATGCTACAATACGATTTATTATTCATGGGGTATTTATTGAGTCACATTGGCACTTTATAGCACACGTTTAATTCATATTGGGAAACTGTAATTTACTTATTAGCAAGCGCTGTATTTTGGCCTTTTTATAAGACCATTAATTTGACATATACTACCATACTACTGCCTTTGCAGCTTTGGAGGGGTGATTGGGGGCAGTAAAAAAACAGCTCAACTGCCTGTTTTTATGGACCCCAACCATAAGTGTAAACACACGGGAAGTTTTTTTTCGTTCAACCCAGTGGCCTAATAAAAAAAAAAAATGAGAGGTTGCCATACTTACTAAGCGATCTCCCCTACAGATTTTGTGTTCTGAAAGGAGACTGCCCCCTTGTTGGAACAAGCTGATTGGATGCTGGTTTTTCAGCATGCTCGTTCAACACAAGCCGGTTGTTATACCAGCTTCTGTCAGACAGGCTGCTCTACACACAGGCTGAATGTTGGCCGGTTTCTGTTGAACCAGCAGATACTGGCTGATATTTGGCCCGTGTGTACCAGCCTTTAGGGCTCATTCACAAGGGGGCAGTAAAAGCAAATGGTTGAGGGCTGTGCACATGCTGTGGCTGCAATGCTTTGTGACCACAACAAAAATGAAATGGCATGCTGCATTTGGCGGCTGGTTAGGTGAATGGGGCTGCATCCACTACCTCCCCGCAAGCACATGCAATGCATATGGTTCCGGGGCAGTGGGTTGGCCTTTTCTGGGTTAAAACATGCCTGTCAAACAATTTGAAATAGATCACTTTTCAGATATGCGTAAATTATAGCCCATAGAGTTCTTTCAGCCCCTCTTCCACCCTCAGAGCCTCACTAGAGCTCTTTAGTTCCATGCACCCCTTAGAACCCACCTGACAGCTCCCCTCCTTCATCCCACTGACACAGATGTCAATCATCCCTCCTTAGACTGACACCACTAATGCAGGGACATTTTTTCTCCACTGACAGGGCAATTTTTCATCTTAGCAACGCTACCGATGCAGGGGCATTTTTTCTTTCCATTGACACCACTGATGCAGGAACAACTCTTCTTTTCAGTGACACAGGGACATTCTTTCCTTGTCTACTGTTAGCAAAATATTTGTGCACTAATTTTAAACTATTCATTTTGCTGCAGTATACTCTAACTGTTGGTACTTTTTCAGCACATGCCACAAACATTACACACGTTTTGCTGCACACCCACTATTAGTCTCTTTTCCCCTCCTTCACCTTTGGGAGGGGGGGGGGGGGGGTGCAGTTTTCCATCTTCACCCTGAGCACTGGATGACCTTGTCCTGGCATTGATGGGCTGCTCATTGTATCGGCTCTAATCTCTGCTGTTCTTTATTTGTTTGCAACTAAGGAAAGTGCTGTCACCACACTATTGTGTGGACTCTTCCTTCTTCTAACCTCAAGATGGGAACATCTCCTGCAAATAAACAGGTGCACAGTGAAGCTGCCACTGGGGTCCATTACTGTAAGGCCTGAGGAGGGTATGGAATGGGCTGCTGGGTTATTTTGGTTAGGCCATGCCAGGGCCTCCCAGGTAGGATTGCCACCTGTCCAGGTTTTGAGTCATATGTTTGGGTTTCAGTCTGCCTGAAACCCGGACACATTATTCAAAACAGACTGCGCCGGGACCATCAGTAAGGGTACGCTAACTTGGGCACCAGAGACGCTGCTCCGCATCTCACACAGGGTGTCTGGGGTCCCAAAGCACCCCCTAGAACTTATCCTCTTACCCCCCTCCCCCAATTTAAAAGAGATGCCCAGCTGCCACAGAGGGCTAATCAGGCATCAGGGACCTTGGGCACCCCACAAGAGATGTGGGTGATTGTCCCAGATCCTCCTGCCAGGCAAGTTAGTGGAGCCATGTGTTTGAACTTGTTCTAGCACTGAGCTTTAGGATTCAACCCAGTTTCGTGGGATGCTGGGATTTTGTTGAAATCTCGGGAAAGGTCCATGAAAACCGGGACAGTTGGGAGGTATGGATTTGTATTAGAAGAGGGGAGAGGATTTGTGTTTGGGGGGAAGGGTTTAAATTGGGAGGGGGATTTGGAATCGGCTGGGGGTGTCTTGAATGAGGACTGTGCTGGGAGGGAGGATTTGGGCGGTGGAAGAGGATTTATTCTGAGAAGGGTATTGGGGGGGGGGGGGATTTGTGCTGGTGGGGGAAGATGATTTATGTTACAAGAGGGGAGTGGGGATAAGTTGCAGGGAAGGGGAAGAAGGGAAGGGAAGGGGATTGTGCTAGGACTGGACATTTCAGGAGGGTGGAGGAGGAATAGTGCAGGGGAAGGGGGGAAAAGATTTGCTCGGGGAGGGGGGAAACATTGTTCTGGGAGGCAGAGAGATGATTTTTGCTGGGTGGGGGGGAGGTTGAGCATAAAGATTAGTGCTGTTTTCTTTTTTATTTTTTTTTGGAGGGGAGGGAGTGGGAATTTTTGCTGAAAGGTTAAAGTGGGGGGGGGGGATTTACACTCTCCCTACCCCTAAAACACCCCTGACTCATGCACTCTCTTTTTCCCTACTGTCTGTGCATCCCACTCCTGCCTCCTGAATTCTGTGCATTACACACTCCTGTCCCCTGCGTTCTGTGCATTGCATAGACCCCTACATTCTGTGCATAAAACTCCTGTTCCCTGCATTCTGTGCACAACACTCCTGTTCCCTGCATTCTGTGCAATATGTACTCCTGGACCATGTTCTCTGTGTGTCATGTACTCCTAAACATGGCACTGACTACAGAACTCTGTGCATTACATACTCCTGATCCTTGAACACATTGCATTAGATACCCTGGACCCCTGCACACTGCGTTATGTATCCTAAAGCCAAACCTAACTGCAGCACTCTGTGTATTGCACACCCTCAACCCTTGGTCTCTGCTTTACAGACTCCTGCACTAAATACACAGTACTGTACATTATGTACTTCTCACTAAAGTGTTCATTGTTATAACAGTTAATGGTGGCAGCCCCTGCCTATTAAAGGTCTTCTTTTAAGGTAGACTCAGATAAAAATGTTAGCACTCTGACTATGACATTACTATCATATGTAATGGAGGAATTTTTTTGCTGAAGGATTGTGCTGAGGTTTATACATGTCTGTGAGACTCTTACTTGTGGCACAGAAATCTAAGCATATTTTATGGGTACAACAATTATCTTGTTTTATCTAACGTTGCCCCTTTAAGCCCCTCCCACTGTTCATAACTGCTCTCCTTGGAGCACCAAAAGTTGTCCCAGGTCTTTTACAATCCTATAGTGTACATTAGATCTAGTCAGGTGCAGGCTATCATAATTAGAGATGTCCCGAACTATTCGCCGGCGAACATCGCTTGTTCGCTTTCTCCTCGGTGGGCGAACATATGCGATGTTCGGTCCGCCCCTATACATCATCATTGAGCAAACTTTGACCCTGTACCTCACAGTCAGCAGACACATTCCAGCTAATCAGCATACCCTCCCTCCCAGACCCTCCCACCTCCTATAAAAAAAGCAAGGACAGCATCCATCTTAGATTCATTCTGAAGCTGCAGAGTTAGTTAGAGCAGGGAGAGTGCTGATGCTGCTGAATTAATAGGGAAATCATTAGCTAGGCCAGTGTTCTGTGTCCACTCCTGCTGTAAGGACAGCGTCCTGACAGCACCCCAAAAAGACCTTTTTAGGGCTGGTATATCAGTCTGCTTTTATTTATTTTTTTCTATATATATATACAGACTGTACTGTGTGCACACCACTCATCGGGTGGCACAGTACCTTGCAGATAAAAAAGTCATTAAATTTTTACCCTTTAATATAATTGCAGTTGCCTGCCAGTGTGTGTCAGGCCCACTGACTGAACTGTGCCCACTGCCAGTGCCCACCACTCATATAGGGTGGCACAGCACCTTGCAGATAAAAAATTCATTTAATTTTTCCTCTGTAATATAATTGCAGTTGCCTGCCAGTGAGTGTCAGGCCCACAGACTGCACTGTGCCCACTGCCCACCGCCCACCACTCATATAGGGTGGCACAGCACCTTGCAGATAAAAAATTTATTTCATTTTACCTCTGTAATATAATTGCAGTTTCCTGCCAGTGAGTGTCAGGCCCACAGACTGTACTGTGCCCACTGCAAATGGACTGTTTGCGGTGCATTAAACGGGGAGTTTGGTCTGTCAGAGTTTGGTCTGTCACTGTGAAGCGGGCGTAACCCTTACACTACCTGATCAATATAACATCATACCTGATCGTATTCACACACTGGATGATTTAAAGCACGTTATTCCAAACAATTTAGGAATGTTAGGTGATTTATGCCCTTTATGGGTTAAAACCCTACTCTGCGTCAACTACGTAATTTTCCATGGGAGTTTTGCCATGGATCCCCCTCCGGCATGCCGCAGTCCAGGTGTTAGTCCCCTTGAAACAACTTTTCCATCACTATTGTGGCCAGAGAGTCCCTGTGGGTTTTAAAATTCGCCTGCCTATTGAAGTCTATGGCGGTTCACCCGTTCGCGAACATTTGCGGAGGTTCGCGTTCGCGACATCTCTATGAATGCAGTGGACATTACCTTTATTGCTGCAGACTGTTCCAGTTTCCCTGCCGCCTACCAGGAGCCTGAGAGCCATCGCTGTCCCTGCCTGAGAGGGTCTGCATTGCTGTGCAACATCAGGGGATTCTCTGTCCTTTCAGCTGGAAAAGGCGCCAAGCTAGACCGCTGAGTTCACATCTGCACTGGCTGGGGTACAGACCCTGAATCGTTTCCTGTGATTCCTGTGACTACCTTCAGAATCTGGTGAACAGACTTATGCCCAAATCCTCTTCTTGTCAGTAGCATACAGTACATGGACACTGCATGCAGACATCATAACCCGGATTACAGAAGAACTTGCCACTTCTGCTATAACCATGATTTGCTTGCTGACTACTTGAGCTTGGACTACCCTTATCCCATCATCTGCAGGGTGTCAGGAAAGAAGAAGTAAGCCCAGGCACATGGTTATGTGCAAACGGATAATGTCTGTTAGCCCAGCCCTCAAATTTTCTACTCGCTTGCTCGCATTTTGTGAGTGGAAAATTATTCAGGGCGAGTGTAGGGCTGCTCCGGGAGCTGCTCAGGGGAAGAGAGTAGAGGAATAGGAAATTTGGCCAGCCGACTGACTGGATAATCACAGAGCGCGGATCATCCCACTGTAACAGCTTTAATTTTAATTGCCGGGTGCTCGCCGACACACAAAGTCCCGCCACCTAGCCCAGCTTCTTTGATAGACAGAACACCTGGCCAACCAGGACGTGTAACGTCTATCAAATGAGCCGGGCTAGGAGGCGGGACTGTGTGTGTCGGCGAGTGCCTGGCAATTACAATTAAAGCTGTTACAGTGGGATGATCCGCGCTCTATCATTATCCGGCCAGCTTTCCTCTTCCTCTCTCTCTCTTACCCTGCACTGGGCAGTGCATTGTCAAGCACAGATAAAGCTGCATTCATGGGCACAGGTGAAGCTGCATTGTCGGGCACAGATAACGCTGCATTGATGGGCACAGGTGAAGCTGCATTGTCGGGCTCAGGTAAAGCTGCATTGATGGGCACAGGTGAAGCTGCATTAACAGGCTCAGGTAAAGCTGCATTTTCAGGCACAGATAAAGCTGCATTGATGGGCACATGCGAAGCTGCGTTAACAGACTCAGGTAAAGCTGCATTGTCGGGCACAGATAAAGCTGCATTGATAAGCACAGGTGAAGCTGCATTAACAGGCTCAGGTGAAACTGCATTGATTTGCACAGGTGAAGCTGCATTGATGGGCACAGGTGAAGCTGCATTGATGGGCACAGGTGAAGCAGCATTCACGGGCACGGGTGAAACTGCACTGAGGGGTACGGGTGAGGTTGCATTGATGTGCATGGGTGAGGTTGCATTGATATACACAAGTGAGGTTGCATTCACATGTACGGGTGAGGCTGCATTGATGGGCATGGGTGACGTTGCATTTATGGGCACGGGTGAGACTGCATTGATGGGCATGGGTGATACTGCATTGATTGGCACAGGGGAGGCGGCATTGATGGGCACTGATCAGGCTGCACTGATGGGCACTGTTGAGGTTTCACTGATGGGCACTGTTGAGGCTGCACTGATAAGCTTTATTGATGATGCTGCACTGATGGTTACTATTAGGCTGCATTGATGGGCACTGATGAGGCTGCACTGATGGGCACTGAAAACGTTATTGATATTCATTTTTGTAACTTCTGCATTAATGAAAAAACATTTAACAGTGTAATTTTATGAGATCATTTATGAGGGCGTGTTTAGGGGTGGAATTAGGGGGCGGGGCAGGATAGGAGTTGGGTGGGGCAACTGGTGGCGAGTAACCCTTAAGGCCTGGCTAGTAGCTCAGGACTTGAAATTTTGAGCCCTTAGCCGGAGGTGTAAGAGATCGCCTTTCTCTCCATCTCAGGCTCCATCTCCAGGTACATGACACAGGGTGCTGGCCCAAATACTGCTTAACCTTTTTCCCCTCCATAGAAGTAGAGTTCCCTGCGGGCCAGCCTTTTTCTAACCATGGTCCCCTCCCTCCATCATTGAGCTCTCTGGGCCCATTCATATATTCAGTGTATACTATTTTTGCATATTCAAGTGTTCTTATTCATCACTGTTTGCTTTTGTTATTTTAAACATATCTAACTGCTGTGTGCCCAACTTGACCAGTCTTGGATGCTGTCCCAGAGTTTGGTTGACTGACACATTTTTGCATCCACTGTTTGTCTTGGTCAATACAGAAGTTTTCTGAATTCAGTCTACATTGTTTCTGTGGTTTATTTAAAGGGGTATAGATCATGGCAGACCCTGATCACCAGAGTGTCAGAAGGGCTGGGAAATTCCCAGGGTCAGGGCAGCACAAGAGGACAAGAAATATCCAGCAGCCCTTTGGTGGGAGTGCTACATACAAATAAAAAAAAAAAAAAAAAAATTGCTGTGCACTGTTAAAGTGTTTGAGTTGGCTTGAAGAAAATGTGGCAACCTTTCTTCAGGGATGTTCTTGCATTGGTGCTTAATGGAGGCTCTCATACTGAGTAAGTATAAGGGGACCAACCTATGAGGGACATGAATGGTCTAAGCAGTGCAGGTGCTCCTCCACCGCAAAGCTGTACATGTGGCGCACATGTAACCCCGCATCACACTGGTATTATGGATGGCAGAAAATAATCTATCTATTCCTGCTAAGCATAGACTGCATTTATTGACACCTGTTATTTGCTTCATCCTGAGGGTTTTGATTTGGCCAGTGAAGTTTGCCTATTCTCTTATTTCTATGCGGCTTGAATACAGGTAGCAAGGAGTGGTGGACACATGGGCATCCGCAGGTAGGGGCAAGGGGGGGGGCAAAGTGGTTGTTAAGCTACTTTATATCATTCTGTCTGGTCTGTTTAATAATCCTGTGTGTCTGTGTTTTTTAAAAAGAAGCCGTTCTTTACCATTTTTCAGAGGGCTGAGCGTCGCTTATGTGACCTGTCGGCTCTCTCCTCTCTCCGTCTGACAGCTGCCTGCAGCGGGCGGGGCTGAGGATTCCTCACTGATGTCAGTCGGGAGGAGAGGAGGAGAGAGGTGGCAGGTCACATGAGTGGCACCCTGAAAACTTGTAAAGAATGGGTTATTTTTATAAAACACAGACACAGGGGCACACAGGATTATTAAATAGAATGTAGACAGGATATGAAACTTTAAATGAAACTACAGTAGCAGGAGGGGAGGGGGGGCACTGATTCAGGAGCAGACAGGCAGGGAGAGAGGGGTGAGAGAGCACAGAGGAGGACAGGAGGGCTGCAGGTGACGGAGGCACATAGACTGACCACGGTGTCAGGGTTCAGCAGCCATGGTATACTGTGGTCAGTTTACAGAGGGAAGGACATAGCCAGACAGGATCAGTCAGGTATTTTAGGTGATAGAAGGGGCCAAATGACACAGCAAAGCACTGTGCTGTATAACATGCTTTAAGGGCAGGATCAATTTTTTTTTTTTTTTTAGGTTAAAAAAAGCTTTAAAAATAAATGCTGCTGTTTGCTCTTTAAAAATAAATACTCAAAATAAGTATAATGACTAAGCCCCTCCCCTTCATGACATTGTTGAAAAGGGGCGGAGCATGGGTGACCTTAAAATGATGCCCCCCCCCTGAAAAAAGTTCTGTGGACGCCCATGGGTGGACAGAATTTTCAGCTGTAGGATCAAGGCTGGCATACACGTGACCATGCTTGGTAATGGCCTGGATGTTCAACCACTGTAAATTGCACTAATGCCAGCATGCTTTGGATGCTGAAATGTATAGGAGATAAACATGTACTGTAGTTCTATTTTCACCTTGCTAATAAGGTTACCACCTCATCCATTTAAAACTGAACACATTATATGAAATACACAGGTTCTATGACTGATTAGGGTGGTAATTAAACTCACGTAGTGCTTTATGTACATTAAATTAGACTCAGAACCTGTGTAAATTATATGTGTTCGGTTTTAAAGGGATGAGGTGACAACCCTAGTTGCTGTCTTGAATAAAAGGTATAAGTAAGCTTGAAATACAAGTCAAAAAACTGGAGGCAGTGATATTATTAGAGAATGTGGGATTGAACTCACAAAGATAGTATCATAAATGAATGTGAGCGTGAAGGAGGAAAGCTGTATTAAGTTGAAATATACAAAGCTATACATGGAATTTATGACTCTTTGAGGATTCAGCGCACGTAATCGATATTCTTTTGTCATTTTTATGTTGAGCCACATGAAGGCGCTCATGCTTCATGGTGTGCACGCGTCGCTTTTATATATCTCTTGCCTTTTAACGTCTCCCAGGATGAACTGCTATTATAGGGTCACATTTAACTTGATGATGCATGGACCTCTTTTATTCTTGCCCTGTGTTAACTACTACATTATATGTTTTTCTACATTCCATCTTTAGAAAAAAATAAAAAATAACTGAAAGGAAAGTGAAGAAAACTGTGCACACTGAACAAAATTCATAAGCTTGATTGTCTCCTGTGTTGCATATCCAATGATATTCAATCACTGGCTTGCAAGCCCCTTCTGAAAGGAATAGGAAGAGTTGAAGGGGTAAGTGACCGAGGATGCCTCATGTCTTACTAAGCCTCAATGTGTAATCTGCAATCGAAAAGTCACCTTAAATAACCCAGGACTGCCTGAACGTGTCTACATAATCTAATCACTAGGTCACCCTTTGTAACCCAGGATTGTGCAAGTCTGAAGAATGCATTTAAAAAGGTACCATATAGCTTGTCATAGGAAGGGGGATAACGGGGCTATATTTCTTCTTTATAGCGGGTTAAAAAAAAAAACACAAAAAAACCTTTTGTTACAAAAAACAGATACTTGCAGACGATCATTTATGCTGGACAGGATTACATGTGGATTTTGTATTATATAATAACTATATATGCTGTACACACTTTATTTAAAATCAGAAAAAATCTATGAGCTTTGAATACAGTATTTTATAAAAAAAAATGTGGAGCCAGGGATGCTTTAAACTATGTCATTTTTTTTCTTTTTCATAAATAAATTTGTATAATAATGACAAGAACTTGTCAGGATTACTAAAATCTATCTTGGCTCCAAGCCAGTACTGGAGGCTACCAATGGCCAACTCTAAGAAGTTATTCTAGGTCCAGAGGGCAAGCAATTTGCTTTGTCCTGAAACAAGCATGGCTTCTGGGAGTTGGCCAATGGTGGCTTCTGAGCGCTAAACGAGAGCTTCAGAAGGGACCTCAATTTTAGCAGGTTAAAACATAGGACACAGACACACATTTCTTCATAGAGAATGACATTGTATAACTATTGTTAGATTCCTCCGCATTCGAAATCTCATGTTTGTCCCTGTTTAAAAGCTATTGCCCTACCCTTATGGACTTTAAATTGTCTTTTAGCCTAGAAAGCCTAGATTTATTTTAATAACTTAGAAAATAGTCAGTGAAGAGGTCATCGAAGGTCTGCTTCTTTATTCATCATGAAAAGCAGAAGGAATGCTATGGAAAACTTCAAGGTTGGGCCATTCCTATACAAGGGACTATAGAACACACAAGAAAATGAATGAATCGTTTTTCACCGAGCTCTTCAAAGAAACGCCACTCTGTATAAGCTGAGACTGCTGTACGTCTCTAGTGCCTATTATATTCATAGAAATTGACATTTTAATAAATTGATTCCCACAGGTCACTGATTAGATCTTGAAGGAAATGAGCGTTGTGTCTGCTAATTAGTGCAGTTTTATTTCTCCCCCTACTATTTTCTCCCCCCTTTTCTGTCCTATGGTCTCGCTGTTTCTTTCCATATCTCTCCGTCTACTGCTCACTCTCTCTCCTCCCCTTTCACTCTCCCTCCCCACTTTTCTCAGCTATCACTAATTACTCTGCCCACGGAAAACAGGATCATCTGGCACAAACCGCGCGAAAAATACTTTCTGAGAAAAGGCGTCAGAAAGACGAAAGGGATTTAACCCTCCAGATTACAGCTGATACTTGCCATCACTATGCAGTATATTGAGCTATGAGTGTATTTTGGCTGAGGCTATCGAAATCTGCACCTTTCATCTGTGCCACATACTGTTCATTGTCAGTATGATTGCAGTAGGCAGCAGAGAGGTCATCTACAGAAAGTAGGGTTTATCCGGTCCTACGGAAACATCTATTGCCTCAATTCTTATTTTTTTACTACCTATTATTTTGAAAGCTAGCTGTAGATTCTTTGTATTTTATAGGGCTGCAACGATATTGATGCATAGGTTTTTGCCATACATGGTTTTTGTTTTAATACAAAAAGTGCTGACCAACTCTTTCAAACAGAAACCAATTCTAATCTGACTACAATAATGTAACCTCTGATAGACTGCTTTTATTTTTTTGTCTTTTTTTTATTAATATGACCAATAGAGTAGAAATCCAGATTACAGTATTGGCATTGTACCAATAAATGTATAGTGCATGTAAACCCATTAACACAAAAGGTAATATATTGTAGTTTACCGGTCCTTAGAAAAAATAATGTCCTTGGGCAGTGATGGCGAACCTTTTGCACCCCAGAGGTTTTGGAACTACATTTCACATGATGCTTATGCACTCTGCAGTGTAGATGAGCATCATCGAAAATTTAGTTTCAAAACATCTGGGGTGCCAAGATTCACCATCACTGTCCTAGGGTAAAAACGCTCCTTCACCATACTAAATCTACGAAGGAGCAGCGTTGTCAGCTATGACAAGAAGTGCCTAAGAGAAAAGAGGGGGGTTCTCCCGCGCCAATGGACCACCTCTAAAGGTGAAACCTACTAAAAAGTGCAAACAAATAATAATGGATGAGGCAGCTGCTAAACCTCCTCCTGGCACGGAGATAAATTAATATCAAAAGAAAGGGGTACTAGCACCCCACGATTCAGAGCTTGCAAATGAACAGTATATTGTAAAAATGTGAACATTCTCCTAAATGATGAAAAAAAGGAAGAGGTGTGTAATAGATATGTAATTAAACACAATATGCTAAAGTGTGCTGCATAAGTGAAGAAAAGCTGTATAAATATGCATATATAATGAAAAGGGTACCGAATACCCAAATTGTTTAAATAGGTTACACAGATAAAAAAAACTTTAAAAAAAGCTATGAAAAGTCACTGATAGCGACAGTGACAAGCAGTAATATTGTGCAAATATACTGATAAAAAAGATTACACTTAAATACTATGCCTGGATATGGTAATAACATGCAATGTACATAAACTGTGGAAAGTCCAAGTATTGACAGTACCAGGCAAAACAATTAGTGCAATGGTGCAAATATATTTCTATTGAGAAATGTCCACAAATCTGCAATAAGTCCGCCTAGACTTGACAATGATGTGCAAGTAGTGACATGCAGGGCTGGAGGTCAATGGACAAAACCGGCTCCCAGGAGAAGGGGGTGCAATGCTGAGGGTGAAGATCAAAGGCACCACTGTGTGTGTCAGGAAAACTCACCAGAGATGGTGGATCTCCACCTACCCTACGGCAAAGGGGATCAGTCAGGCTTAGTATGGTCTTCTCTAACCAAGGATACGCTTGAGATCTCCCTCGTTCCTCTCCTGGTTCCTAGTTCCTGTTCCCCCTGTATGGCACCCGGGAGGATGCAGACTCCGGGTAATTATAAGGAAGCCTCATAGTGAAGTAAAATGTTTTATTAAATGAAGAAATAAAATTTCAATAAACATCAATCACAAAATCCAAATGCCAAACATGAAGACAAGTGACGGAAAAAGAATTGGGACTTCGAGTTGTGCACCCCAATCGGTATGCACCCGGTTGGAAGCTGAGGAACGCCGACACCTCGTGCGTTCCAAATGGTGCTTCTGACTACCGGTCACGTGTCCTACGTGCGTTCCAAAATGACACGTTTCAATCAACGTATGACGCCCTCAGATCTTGGAATCATGGATTTTCACATTGTAAAATGGTCATAAATGTATCCCCATTGAAAACACCTATAAACAAAATGCTTATAAACGCGATTTACCACTCTTAGACACGTTTGCACGCTGTTACAAGCATTTGGTGTTTCAAATGCCAATAAACATCCGTCTGAGCACATTTTTTTGCTTTAAAAAAAAAAAATGCCATTAAACTCAACTGCCTCTAAACGACTATAAACGATTCAGCGTACCTGGACAGATAACATAGAGGAGAGTTTAACCACTTGCCCACTGTTCACTGTGCTGCTACTGCGGCACAGTGGCTCGTTATCGCCTGGCGAAGTAGACCTACGTCACCAGACATTCCCCTCTCTCGGCGGCACGCGCGCACCACCGGAGGCTCGCTCCCGCTGTATTCAGTCACAGCAGGAGTCGGGCCAGGGGAGGAGCGGTGGTGATCACCGCTGCTCTTCCCCGATCGTCGGGGATCGAGTGTGGAGGTCTGCCCGCTTGTGTAAACAAAACGGGCGGATCTCCTAAGTGACAGGCAGGGTCAGATTGCAGGATTCAGCATAGCTGAACCTGCGATCTGTCCCTGAGTCACACAGTCCCCTCCCCCCACACACGTTAGTAAGCACCAGGCATACATTAACCCCTTGATCACCAATAAAAGTTAACCCCTTCCCTGCCAGTGTCATTTTTACAGTAACAGTGCATATTTATAGCACTGATTACTGTAGTAATGTCACTGGTACCCCCAAAAGTGTCAAAAATGTCAGTCAAGGGTCCGATCTGTCCGCCGCAATGTCGCAGTCCCGCAAAAAAAAAACGCAGATCGCCGCCAGATCGCCGCCATTACTAGTTAAAAAAAACCCAATAAAAATTACATAAATTTCCCGTAGTTAGTAGCTGCGATAACTTTTGCGCAAACCAATCAAAATACTCTTATTGCGATTTTTTTTACCAAAAATATGTAGCAGAAAACAAATTGGCCTAAAATGTTAAAAAATTTTGATTTTTAAATTTTTTGGGGGGGGGAATTTCATATAAAAAAATTTGAAAAATATTGTTATTTTTTCAAAATTGTCGCTCTTTTTATGTTTATAGAGCAAAAAGTAAAAATTGCACAGGTGATCAAATACCACCAAAAGAAAGCTCTATTTGTGGGGGAAAAAAGGTTGTCAATTTAATTTGGGTACAGCATCGCACGACCGCGCAATTGTCCATTAAATAACGCAGTGCCGAATCGCAAAATATGGCCTGGTCAGGAATGGGGTAAAATCTTCCTGTCCTAAAGCAGTTAAAAATACGCTCATTGAGAATTTTTTTGTCAAAGACATGTAGCTAAATACATTTTGGCCTAAATATTTGACAACAATGGAATATATTGGATATTTTTTAACTGTCAAAGTAGAAAAATATTGTTATTTTTTCAAATTATTATTAATATCGCAAAAAATAAAAATCACAGAGATGATCAAATTCCACCAAAAGAAAGCTCTGTTTGTGGGAAAAAAAGGACGTAAATTTTGTTTGGGTACGGCGTTGCATGAGCGCCCAATTGTCAGTTAAATTCGCACAGTGCCGAATCGCAAAAAGTGTCCCAGACGTAAGACAGCAAAATCCTCCGGTGGTAAAGTGGTTAAGAGCTGCTAAAAAACGCACAACTGCTCCTAATCACCCGTTTATCAGCAGCAGTGTACCTGAGGCCTAAGGGGGCGTAAAAACACAGCTCAACCATGCATTTTGAAAGCTTCCAATGAAAATGAAAATATTAGGTTGATTTAGACAAACTATAAAAAAATGCATTGTCACCCATGAAAACCAGTCAAGTGATATTTTTTTAGCTTACACAAGAGAAATGTCAGATGGAATATGAATAGCTGTGATGCACAACACAGCCACTTTAATTTAAGGTGGCATGACCATTGTTACAGGTGTGAGCTCATTATATGACTGCAAGGTGGACAGTGAACTTGTTGAGCAGCTAGGTACTACTGATTAGAAGACAAATCTCCAGTTACAGATATTCCTGCAGAAACTATCACTATAAGGATTTTTACTGCATTATTATACAGCCTCAGGGGAAGGGATTTTCCAAAGTACACCAAGTATTTACCTAGTTATAAGTCACTGTACAAACAAACTGCATTGCTGAATGTTTCTACAGAAACAAGATATTGGCTTCCATCATATATCCTAAAACCATCTCTGTTACTCACCATTACAAGAAAGTGCTGTATATTTTCTGCAATTGCATGGTTTATAGCTAGGCTACCAATAATTCAATTGTTGAGATATGACAGGCTTTTAAGTACATATCAGTGAAACATAGGTAGGCAGGAGTAGTACCAATTTATAATGATTCAGCGCATTAAAAAATTCACACAACTAGCTCACCCGCTTGTAAAGAGAATGACAATACATTTATGAGTTGCAACTGGAAAAAAAACTTTAACAATGTAGAAGTGCAAGCTTTAAATAAACCAGTTCCTAACAGAACGGTTTCTAAGAATTCAGCATAAAATCAGAAATTCGTCTAAGGTCATAACTATTCACAATTATGCACACTAACATGTTTTTGAATCGACCGAGATTGAAATCATGTATGGGCAGGCTGAATGTTCCCAAGTTGACTGGTCTATCAACTTGGGTACAACCAACCTGTCAGATTTTACATGCGACTATTGCTAGCGGCTGTTACACCCACTAGCATTAATCAATGTGTTCTCCTGGTGGGGACAGCTTTTCATGCCCCCCCCCCTCCAGCCGGGAGAACAGAATGGTTCTGTGAGAGGTACTGACTGTACTGATGGGAGAATCGAGTGATTTACGTGTTGCAGGGAAAAAATTTGCACTGTCTATGGCTGGCCTAAACCAGTAGTATGTGTACTGCAAGTGGTATGTCACACAGGTCCAGGGGTATGTCCACTATCTACAGTAAATTCATCATATCACTTTAGGGTTTTAGTGAGTTATAAACCATATTTAAAAACAGGTGGGAAAAAATGTTTTAGGCATCTTTAAGCACAAAGGATTGTTTGAAAATAATTTTTGAACAAGGAGTACTAATAGTAAATGTCCACATGAGTACTGTATTATTATTATCATGCTGCACCATATATACGAGAAACAGTTGAGAAAAGTAAAAGTCCATAGAGAAGTAGGGAACAAAGTACAAGAAAAAAAAAAAAGAAGAATAAGAAAAGTAGAAAGGGAAAAAAAGAAGAAAAAAAAAGGGGGGGGGAGAATAGGACAATGAGGGAGGATTGGGCAGAGAAGGAAAATACCTATACCTGAAAGGGCCCCAGGATGTGCAGTTACAAAGGCCTCAAATTGGAATAGATGCAAAAATGTAATCAGATGTAATCAGTTCTATTTTTCTGCCAGGTTATCATGCATTTCAGGTGTGCGATCATGTCCATCTTACAAGCCCAATCAGCTAAGGAAGAAACAGAAACCAAAGTGTAGCGATAACAAAAAAGATTGCCATAGGCAAATGTCGAATTAAGCTTTTCTTAATTTGTTTATAGGAGCCTGGCAACATAGAAAGTTCAGTTATGCGAGGTTCATTTGGAAACTTATCCCCAACAAGTTTGCATATGATTGTAGTATTTTTAAAAGGGATAATGCTTGGACAGGTGCCCCAGATATGCGTCATGGTGCCAGCAGCCTGTAAACATCTCTAAGACATATCCAGGATGGTAGGGTCAACTCTATGCAAGATATTAGGGCAACAATACTATCTAGACACAATGTGGTAATTATGTTCCCGGGATGATATTAATAATTTAAAGGAAAGTGCCAGTTTTTTGTCCAACTCCATATCATGGACACGACCCACTCAACTCTCACTCCCATTTAGATAGGAACAGCGGAAGAGATGGATAGGAGGCTTTAAGCAGGATTAAATAAATCTGGGATAGTGAGTGTTCTTGTTTGGTGGACTGGGAGAGCAACGACTCAAAGTTTGTAAGTGGCCTGGTCATCCTACCCAGAAAATGTGTCAGTTGAATATGTTCATGCCGTTCCCCCAAAGAGCTATGACAAGAGGAGATTAGTTGGGAAAGACGAATTATATTTTTTTTACGGAGTGTATGTCACAGAACTAGGGCAGTAGACTTCTGCCAGGAAAGGAATTTGGAGCTAGTAAGATTCAGAGGGAAGGACACGTTCCCAAAGAGCAGAGTCAAGGGGCTGATGAAAGTTGACCTCTGCTAAGGTATTTGTCCCATATCTGTAACGTGGTAGAGTTTATGGGCGGCACTAGATCAGTTGGGGGTATATGAGCCAGATCTGTCCATGGTAAAGACCTGAGGTCCGAGGGGATCAGGTAATTTTCTAAGAGGGTCCAAAGTTCTGTGGATTTGCCATAATACCAATGAACTATCCAATGTAGCGTAGCCACATAAAAGTATGACAAAAGGTGAGATAGAGCAACACCTTCTCTTCTTAGGCAATGATAGGATGGCCAATCTGAGGCCTTAATTCACATATAGCCTTATTTACTGATGGGAAAACCCCAGTGGAGGAGAAATATGGAGCGCCTGGAAGGTATAAAGGAATATAGGTAGTACATGCATTTTGACAACATTCAGACCACCAAACCAGGAAATGTTTGGCTTATTGTAAGCTTTAAGATGCATCTGGATTGTACACGAGGGGCGTATAATTAATATCCGCCAGGGTAGACAGGGATATAGGAATTTGGATACCAAGGTATTTAATAGCCTTTTGTTGCCATTTAAATGCAAAGTTAGATTATATTAAGGACATAACAAATAAAGATGCATTAAGGTCTTCAGTTTTGTCATAGTTCACCTTAAAGTTACTTACCAAGCCATAGTCAATAAATGCTTAGATAATGGCTGGTAACGAAACATGGATGTTAGAGACATAGAATAGAAGGTCATCTGCATAAAGAGAGAGCTTATAATGATGTTGGCCTACTGAAATACCCTGAATATTGGGGTCTTGTCTAAAGGCAATCATGAGATTCTCCATAGTGAGTATATTGTCAAGGTCTTACATTGCCCTCCCGTTGGCAGCCATCTTGAACATGTGCAGACTGCTGCCTCTTATAAACTCTGAATGCATCATCACTTGCCTTCTGCCTGGGTGTCCCACAGCGATGATCCTGCACACTTGACTATATATATCACCTGATGGGATGCAGTCCTTGCCTTTGCGTTTGTGCTCCAAGGTGCATCTCTGCTAGCAGTCTTCTGTTCTCCGTGTTCCTCCGTGTATGACCTGGTTTGGCTTATGACTCTTCTGGCTCTCGACCCGCATTGCATCCGCATCGGCAGATGACACTGCATCGGCAGATGACCCCACATCAGTAGACAACCCGCTCCTGGACTCGTCCCCGGCTTGGATGACTACGAGCTTCTGTACTCAACCCCGGCTTGGATGACTACCCGCTTCTGGATTTGACCCCAGTTTGTTCCTGCTCTCACTTCCTCACTCTTGCTGTGCATTTATTGTTGTTTGCTCCAATAAGCTGCTTTATTTTACCTGCATCCCCATGTGGTCTGGTTTCCTGGCACCCTGACGTATATATAACAGGGGTGAGAGGGGGCAGCCCTATCAGGTACCATTGTGTATCCAGAAAGGTTCAGAGAGCATGCCATTATAGTGGATCCTCGCTGTCAGTTCCCTATAAAGAGCCAGGATCTTACACAACATATTGGGCCCAAGGCCCAATTGCTAGAGTGTACCTTCAAGGAATTTCCAGTGGACACAGTGGAATGCCTTTTGGGCATCCAGCAAAATCAAACAAGCTGGAATGTGGCATTTTTTTAGATATTCCATTAGTGTGACCGTTTTAGGAATGTTATCTCTGGCTTCCCTATTAGGGGTGAACCCCCACTTGGTCTAAATGGATCAGACTTGGGTTTAAGGGTGTAAGACGATTAGCCAGTAACTTAGCGTACAGGCAAATGTCAACCTTAACTAAAGCAATAGGACAATAGCTACCACAGATAGTAGGAACTTTTCCAGGTTTAGGACAGACTACAATTCAAGCCTCAAGAGCTTGTTGTGGGAAAGGGGAACCAGGGGGAGAAAGCATTAAATGTTGTCATAAGAAGCAGGAGAAGAGAATCCTACAAGATTTTGTAGAAGCGAGTAGTATAACCATCTGGGCATGGGCTTTTATAAAGCTTAAGAGAGGAGATCACAATTGTGGGTTCATCCTCTGAAAATGGCTGTTCAAGATCCTGCACCACAGATGTAGGGATAGTCAGAAGCGCAGTGGTGGCAATGTACTCATCAAGTTTGGATTGAAAAGCTTCCGCTGAAGTAGCAGAGGAGCTCACTGGTAAATTTTAAAGTGCATCGTAAAATGAGCGGCCATCCAGATGTTTAAGCTTGGGAATAGAGGGAAGGTTATTTTTGTCATGGAGGGCCCTAGCCAACATCCTTCCTGGTTTTATAGCCTCAAAATATAATTATTTATGGAGTTTGTTTCTGATGGACAAGGTCCCCTGCTCTAAAATTTGCAACAGCCGAAGTCTGGCATCTGACAGCACCAGCTGCGTGGACGGGAAATGGCTTTGTTTGAGGGATCATTTAAATTGAGAAATACAAAGTGAAAGTTCCTTAACATGGGCAAGATGATCTCTCTTAAGTCTAGACCCATGCTTAATAAAGACCCTGCATGGTACAAATTTCAAGGCCCCTGCTCCAGGTCACGGCAGAGGTATCATCAGACTGATGGTCAGAGAGGAAATGGGTAATAGTGGTCCGAATCTCTGTAGAGCATACTTCATCTTGTAACAGTGAGTCGTTTAATTTAATCCCCAATATATACTCCACAATGTCAAAGAAAACAAGTTGAAATTTACGCAATCCCAAAAAAAAAAAAAAACATGATTTTATGGATTGATATTTATAGTACTTTATTCAAATCCCACATGAACCTGCTAACAAACATTTTTCTGTGTGTCTTAGTCTATTTGTGTGATAAAAGTCAATAACATGTTGCCTCTGAAGATGTCATAGATGTTTGACGATACGCGTAAGGCGGACGTATTGGAGCTGAACACGCTACATACCGCGGTTTTATCCATTGATGCTGTTATATGATGTCTACTATGTAAGTGCATTACTTTTTAATAAATTTATGTGCCTCAATGTACTTCACGATTGGTTGCCCCTCTGTCTTTTTTCTGAGCCTGCATGTGAAAGACACTTCTGTGGGGTCCTGTGAAGGTATTGTACATCTGTGAATTGTGAAGTTCTCTCTCCCTGCTAAGGAATGGGAGGAATGTGACTAGGAACCATCATTTACGCCGAGCGCTGTTTGCTCTTATGCCTGTTTGGCCACTCTTTGACAGGAGGGTCAAAAGTTCCGGTAAGAGGCTACGGGTGTCAGCACAGGGTGTAACTCATCTCTCTCACTATTCACTGGTGATTGGCGGATTGGATCGGGTCCTTTCTTTCTACCTGCAGTTCTACTCCATTAGATTGTTCATGGACTGTATTACTGTGATAGATTGTTTAATATATGTCTGGCGCAGCTCCTAATATACATCTAAATCTTCATAATACAACCTTACAGTATCTCACAAAAGTATTAGTACAGTATACATACAGTATCTCACAAAGGTGAGTACACCCCTCACATTTTTGTAAATTTCTTATTATATATTTTGAAGAAATTACACTTTCCTACAATGTAAAGTAGTGAGAGTACAGCTTGTATACCAGTGTAAATTTGCTGTCCCCTCAAAATAACTCAACACACAGCCATTATTGTCTAAACCTCTGGCAACAAAAGTGAGTACACCCCTATGTGAAAATATCCAAATCGGGCCCAAAGTGTCAATATTTTGTGGGGCCACCATTATTTTCCTGCAATGCTTAAACCCTCTTGGGCATGGAGTTCACCAGAGCTTCACAGGTTGCCACTGGAGTCCTCTTCCACTCTTCCGTGACGACAATAAGGAGCTGCTGGATGTTAGAGACCTTGCGCTCCTCCACCTTCTGCTTGAGGATGCCCCACAGATGCACAATAGGGTTTAGGTCTGGAGACATGCTTGCCAAAAAACAACAATCTCTCCAGCGCTCGAATGGTATGCAGGAAGGTGAACGTTCTAGGCGTTTTTATGACACAAATGAAGTGGTCTTGCTGCCCCCCTCAGGACCAAGGGTATCCAAAAGGCACTACAAGAAAACAACAAGAGAAGGGCACACCGACCTTGTGCATTACCACTTAAAAGTGTATTAAAATCAAAGAAGGGTAGCATACAATATACTCACAAAAGTAGCATATGAACAAGCATATAGGAAATGGGTACCGCTCGCTTCCAGGACACTTCTCTACTGCTTGATAGCATGATGGCGTCTTCAAAACCTGATGTGGCTTACGTTTTTCGAGGGAGGACCCTCTTCCTCAGAGCCAAAATTGCCAAAATTACCTTCAGCTTCTTTAACAAGGCAGTGGTCATCTTGGAGGTGTGTTTGGGGTCGTTCTCATGTTGGATTACTGCCCTGAGGACCAGTCTCTGAAGGGAGGGGATCATGCTCTGCTTCAGTGTGTCACAGTACATGTTGGCATTCATGGTTCCCTCATTAAACTGTAGCTCCCCAGTGCCGGCAGCACTCATGCAGCCCCAGACCATGACAACCACACCACCATGCTTGACTGTAGGCAAGACACACTTGTCTTTGTACTCCTCACCTGGTTGCCACCACACACGCTTGACACCATCTGAACCAAATACGTTTATCTTGGTCTCATCAGACCACAGGGTATGGTTCCAGTAATCCATGTCCTTAGTCTGCTTGTTTTAGCAAACTGTTTGCGGGCTTTCTTCTGCATCATCTTTAGAAAGGGCTTCATTCTGGGACAACAGCCATGCAGACCAATTTGATGCAGTTTACAGTGTGTGGTCTGAGCACTTTTAGGCTGACCCCCCTACCCCTTTACCCTCTGCAGCAATGCTGACAACACTCATAGGTCTATTTCCCAAAGACAATCTCTGGATATAATGCTGAGCACGTGCACTCAAATTCTTTGGTCGACCATGGCGAGGCCTGTTCTGAGTGGAACTTGCCCTGTTAAACCGCTGTATGGTCTTGGCCATTGTGCTTCAGATCAGTTTTAGGGTCTTGGCAATCTTCTTATAGTCTAGGCCTTTTTTATGTAGAGCAACAATTATTTTTTTCAGACCCTCAGAGAGTTCTTTGCCATGAGGTCCATGTTGAACTTCCAGTGACCAGTGTGAGACAGTGAGAACGATAACACCAAATTTAACACACCTGCTCCCCATTCACGTCTGAGACCTTGTAACACTAAGGAGTCACATGACACCGGGGAGGCAAAATGGCTAATTCTGCCCAATTTGGATATTTTCACTTAGGGGTGTACTCACTTTTGTTGTCAGTGGTTTAGACATTAATGGCTGTGTGCTGAGTTATTTTGAGGGGACAGCAAATGTACACTGTTATACAAGATGTACTCTCTACTTTATATTGTAGCAAAGTGTAATTTCTTCATTGTTGTCACATCAAAAGATATAATAAAAAAAAATACAAAAATGTGAGGGGTGTACTCACTTTTGTGAGATACTGTACATCATTCATACATTCATTCATACATGCTTTTCAGCATAACACCATTCTCCACCTCTTCAGTGAATACCACCACCTTTCATATGCTGCTCTCACCTTAAGGTATGGACCTAATTTGCTTATTATGTCAAGTAGCACCTTTCCCCCTTTAGGGATCAGTAGTTCTCCTCCTTCTTTCCTGCTGCTTACTCCATGAGACCAATGTATAAGGTGACTTCAATGTGTTTTCCTACTTGCACACTACCATTTATTGCAGAGGTGTACATCTTTAATCACCAATTTAATGTATTAAAATATACTTCCATTTAAATAAAACCACAGTGCTTTACTTCACAGTCACTGTAAACATGCATCGGCTCTCCATTTCCGGCCTCAGGTTGGAATGACATCACCTGGCTCCATCCCACGTGTGTCGTCAGATTATCATCATATGACTTTCTCAGGGAATCAGGACTGGGCACTTAAGGAGCTTATATCGGGGTGATTTGTTTATGCTGTCGTAAGAGGGAGTACATAATAAACACTGTCTTTATAAAGCCTCTTTTGGCGCTTTTCCACTGCATGGAATCGAACGGTTCGGCTCACTTTTGTACTTTTCCACTGCTGGTACCGCATGGTACGGTGTAGGAACGGTTCGGTACGGTACGGTACGGTACGGTACGGCGGCGCTTTTCCACTGCATGGAACCGAACGGTACGGCTCTCAAAAACAGTACCACCTCGATTGTGGTTCCAAGAGGTACCATACCCGGTACCATATCCCACAACCCTTTGCATGCAGTCACTACTAGCCACTGATTGGTCAGATAATCGTTGTTATCCCACCCACTTAACTTTAGTACTACTTTCGTGGAAAAGAAAACCATACCGTACCGTACCGAACCGTTCCAACACCGTACCATGCGGTACCAGCAGTGGAAAAGCAAACCGGGCAAAGCAGGGCCAAGCAGGGCCGAGTAGAGCCGAGCCGGTACTTGCAGTGGAAAGGTGCCATTTCAAACAGGTGGCTGGAGGTCAGTAAATACTGGTGGATGAGTCACTGTTTTACTGCCCCCTGGTCTCCCACCTAAAATCTAAAATACAGCCAGAGGGGGCAGTTCAAACAAGACCAGACAATTCAATAAGACTGCGCCATAACCACAATTCAAGCACTTGGCTCATGGCACATTAGACCCATTGTAAACTGCAAAAAAAAAGTACAAGCATTCAGGAGGCAGCAGGATCACCTTCCGAATGCCTGACAGGAGCTGATTCACCATGGATTACTTTTCAGAGAATAGGTTAGTGTGAACCTAGCCTTAAGGACTATTTATTTCAATAATATTCAAAAACCATGGCTTATAACACTCCTTATTTCATACATTATCATACTGTATTTGCTTATTAGCGTTAAAGAGCCTATTTACCTTTTGTGTTTTATATTATGTGGAAAAATTTACAAAATTAAACGTTCCCATGGTACTTTTTTGGCAAAAAGGCTAGCATTACACGTATTTTATTTCATTTTCTTTACTATTCATATCACAGGTCCTGATTCACAATAACATAAAAAATGCAAGAATTTTTCAAAGGCCACTGCAGCATAGTGATGTGAACATACTCTACAGAAATGTATGGTGTTTGCATATGAATTGTGTTTTCCTGCAAAAGAACACATGTATTTTACTGCAGAAGTGTGAACAGTCCCTGAATATTAAAATATGTGAACAGAGTTTTTACATTTGTTGAAGATAATGTTTGGTTTTCATTGTCTGTGGGCAGAGGATGAAATATGTCCATGACGCATTTCATTGGGCCCTACCTGTTTCTTTTTTTAATATCCTCCCAAAGGATGCATATGTGAGTTTCACAAAAATAAAATCCACAAGAAATCTGCCATTAGCTTTCATTTTCTGAACACTATATGGCCACCAATCATCTACACAAGTAAAGGAAATCAGTCATCAAATGTCCATCATCATACCACAAAATGTGCACTCCAAAACCAATAGAGAATAATTATAATTCACATATACCACAATGAATGGCCTGTAACATATAGTACAGTGATCTGCCAAATTCCCGGTTATAGCTATAACTCACCAGCACATCAGCTGCAAGATATATGCTGTTCTATTCACATTGGGAAAAGTACCAAGACAGGACCGAAAATGTAAGATTGCAGAGGGTCTCTTTTTCCATGTGAATAGCCAAGTCTGCAAAGTATAACAATCAAACACCAATGAGATTAAAAACTGCCAAAATTACATATAATAGCTATTGTGCATTTCACAGGGTGCATGACTAATGAATAATTCAATTACAACGTATGATAATTAAAGAAAATAAGGAACGGGCAATCTATATGATCCTCCAAATGTACTTGGCAACTGTGTAGAACTCCATTCTTCCAAAATCATTCAGAATCGCCAACGCTACAAAAATAAAAGGCTAAGAGGCTGCATAGATAGCTTGTGGAGTTGCCAAAAAGCTATGCCACATCACGCCCACACTGCATAACACACTTACAGTACATGCCCCTAGGTACCGCTGTGTCACTCACCGGGAGAAAAAAAACAAAATACCACATGAAATACCTTAACAGATTATTATTAACATACAGGCTATATGTTTTAAATGTATAAGGTCTTTTCTTGTCACAAGGGCAGGTAAGTGCCAATTTATTTGGGTGTGGCACACCCACATGGAGCACACTGTTCTGTAGCATCCTGCAGACTAAAAACTAGTATTCATAGAGACAATGAACATTATTAACATAATATATATATATATATATATATATATATATATATATACACACACACACACAGTATCTCACAAAACTAAGTACGCCCTCACATTTTTTAAAATATTTTATTTTATCTTTTCATGTGACAACACTAAAGAAATTACAATGTAAATTAGTGAGTGTACAGCTTGTATAACAGTGTAAATTTTCTGTCCCCTCAAAAAAAACTCAACACACAGCCATTAACCACTTTAGGACCAGAGGATTTTCCTGCTTTACGTCCAGGCCACTTTTTGCAACTTGGCACTGTGCGACTTTAACTGACAATTGCGCAGGCATGCAACGCCGTACCCAACCTAAATTTTCGTTCTTTTTTTCCCACAAACAGAGCTTTCTTTTGGTGGTATTTGGTCACCTCTGCGCTTTTCATTTTTGCAATATTAATAAAAAAAGAGCGCCAATTTTGAAAAAATAACAATATTTTTCTACTTTGACAGTTAAAAAATATCCAATATATTAAATTTTTGTGATATATTTAGGCCAAAATGTATTTAGCTACATGTCTTTGACAAAAAAATTCTCAATGAGCATATTTTAACAGCTTTAACCACTTAAGCCCCGGAAGATTTTACCCCCTTCCTGACCAGGGGGTTTTTTGCGAATTTTTACTGTGTGACTTTAACGGACAATTGCGCGGTCGTGCGACGCTGTACCTAAACAAATTTCACGTCCTTTTTTTTCCCACAAACAGAGCTTTCTTTTGGTGGTATTTGATTACCTGTGCGATTTTTTGATCATGCGCTATAAACAGCGATTTTCTTTGCGGTACTGCGACATTGCGGCGGACAGATCGGACATCGGGTCCGCCGGTCACACGCCCGCACTCCTCCCTGAACGAGCCGAGGCGGGCGCGCGCCTCAGTGGGCGCGCGCTCGCCCGCTATTGGCTCCAATACCAGTGACAGGCGAGTGACGTAGATCTACGTCACTCTGCCTGGCCGGGGCTGACTGCCGCAGTAAATATACTGTGCGCAGTCGGCAACCGGTTAAGACCGGAAGATTTTACACCATTCCTGACCAGGCCATATTTCGCGATTCGGCACTGCGTTACTTTAACGGACAATTGCGTGGTCGTGCAATGCTGTACCCAAATGGACATTTTTATGTCCTTTATGTCCTTTTTTTCCCCACAAATAGAGCTTTCTTTTGGTGGTATTTGGTCACCTGTGCGATTTTTAATTTTTGCGCTATAAACAAAAAAAGAGCGACAATAAAAAAAAATAATATTTTTCACATTTTTTATATGAAATTCCCAACCAAAAAAATTTAAAAATTTAAATTTTTTAACATTTTAGGCCAATTTGTTTTCTGCTACATATGTTTGGTAAAAAAAATTGCAATAAGCGTATTTTGATTGGTTTGCGCAAAAGTTATCGCAGCTATTAACTACGGGGAAATTTCTGTAATTTTTACTATTTTTTTTTAACTAGTAATGGCGGCGATCTGCGATTTTTTTTGTGGGACTGCGACATTGCGGCGGACAGATCGGACCCCTAACTGACATTTTTGACACTTTTGGGGGTACCAGTGACATTACTACAGTAATCGGTGCTATAAATATGGACTGTTACTGTAATAATGACACTGGCAGGGAAGGGGTTAACTTTATTGGTGATCAAGGGGTTAATGTATGCCTGGTGCTTACTGACGTGTGTGGGGGAAGGGAATTGTGTAACACAGGCACAGATCACAGGTTCAGCTATGCTGAATCCTGTAATCTGTCCGTGCCTGTCACATAGGAGATCCGCCCGCTTTGTTTACCCAAGCGGTTGGATCTCCTCACTCGATCCCCGACGATGCGCGCCGCCCACAAGGGGAGGAGTCCAGCGACGTAGGTCTACGTCGCTGGACGATAACAAGCCACTTTGCCTCAGTACGCTCAATGTGAGCGGTCGGCAAGTGGTTAATGTCTAAACCGCTGGCAACAAAAGTGAGTACACCCCTAAGTGAAAATGTCCAAATTGGGCCCAATTAGCCACTTTCCCTCTCGGTGTCATGTGACTTGTTAGTGTTACAAGGTTTCAGGTGTGAATAGGGAGCAGTTGTTTTAAATTGGTGTTATCGCTCTCATTCTCTCATACTGGTCACTAGAAGTTCAACATGGCACCTCATGACAAAGAACTCGCTGAGGATCTGAAAAAATAATTGCTTCTCTACATGAAGATGGCCTAGGCTATGAGAAGATTGCCAAGACCCTGAAACTGAGCTGCAGCCCAGTGGCCAAGACCATACAGCGGTTTAACAGGACAGGTTCCACTCAGAACAGGCATCGCCATGGTTGACCAAAGGAGTTAAGTGCACGTGCCCAGCATCATATCCAAAGGTTGTCCTTGGGAAATAGACATATGAGTGCTGCCAGCATTGCTGCAGAGGTTGAAGGAGTGGGGGGGGGGGGGTCAGTGCTCAGACTATACACAACACACTGCATCAAATTGGTCTGCATGGCTGTCATCCCAGAAGGAAGCCTCTTCTTAAGATGATGCACAAGAAAGTTTGCTGAAGACAAGCAGACTAAGGACATAGATTACTTGAACCATGTCCTGTGGTCTGATGAGACCAAGATAAACTCATTTGGTTCAGATGGTGTTAAGCGTGTAAGCGTGTGTGGTAGCAATCAGGTGAGGAGTACAAAGACAAGTATGTATTGTCTACAGTCAAGCATGGTGGTGGGAGTATCATGGTCTGGGGCTGCATGAGTGCTGCCGGTACTTGGGAGCTACAGTTCATTGAGGGAACCATGAATGCCAACATGTACTGTGACATACTGAAGCAGAGCATGATCTCCTCCCTTCGGAGACTGGGCTGCAGGGCAGTATTCCAAATTGATAACGACCTCAAACACACCTTCAAAACGACCAATGCCTTGCTAAAGAAGCTGAGGGTAAAGGTGATGGACTGGCCAAGCATGTCTCCAGACCTAAACCCGATTGAGCATCTGTGGGGCATCTCAAATGGAAGGTGGAGGAGCGTAAGGTCTCTAACATCCTCCAGGCTCCGTGGCAACCTGTGAGGCTCTGGCGAGCTCCATGCCCAAGAGGGTTAAGGCAGTGCTGGAAAATAATGGTGGCCACACAAAATATTGACACTTTCGGCCTGATTTGGACATTTTCACTTAGGGGTGTACTCACTTTTGTTGCCAGCGGTTTAGACATTAATGGCTGTGTGTTGAGTTATTTTGAGGGGACAGCACATTTACACTGTTATACAAGTTGTACACTCACTACTTTACATTGTAGCAAAGTGTAATTTCTTCAGTGTTGTCACATGAAAAGATATAATAAAATATTTATAAAAATGTGTACCCACTTTTGTGTACTCACTTTTGTGACATACTGTATGTGTATAAATTTATATACAGTATATAGATGTAGCAGGGAGCGGGCTATGGTAACCTGATTCAGCAGACCTAATCTCCACTTCTTCAAACTATTTATATTTCCCCCTAGTGCATCACACTCCTGAGCCAGTGAAGGAGCGCATCGTGGGATTTGTAGTCTCCTGTAGAGCCATTACTGCATTGCTAAATCCTTTTTAAACTACATCCCCCAGCAAGCAAGCCAGTCTCTCCAGGGAAGAATTCTGGGAGAAGATATAAAGAAGTTTCCCAGCAAGCCCGTGCTCTCTTCGTCCCGGGACCCGTTGTGTGAGCACCGACCTCGCTGCTCCGCAGAAAGATTGTGGCCTACCTCGGCGCCAGCTGTTCTGCCCAGACGGATCTGCAGTGTCTGTATATAATTGAAAGGGGCATACACTATGTCAGATCCTAGAGTGTCACATAGGCTGGGAAGTTCCCAGGGTCAGAGCAGCACAGGAGGACAAGAAATATCCAACGGCCCCTATGGGGGTGGCACTACATATATATAAAATATATAGATATATACAGTATATAGATTATATACACACACATGTAATTTCTTAATATACTCTATATTGTCAAAGGTATTGTGACGCCTGCCTTTACACGCACATTAACTTTAATGGCATCTCAGTCTTCATCTGTAGGGTTCAATATTGGGATGAATTAGAGTGGAGACTGTGAACCAGTGCCTGACCTCACAAATGCACTTCTGGGAGAATGGTCAAACATTCCTATATGCACAGTCATAAACCTTGTGGACAGCCTTCCCAGAAGAGTTGAAGATGCTATAGCTGCAAAAGGCAGGCCAACTCAATATTGAACCCTACGGACTATGACAGCAGTGCCATTAAAGATCATGTGCATGTGAAAGCAGGTATCCCAATACTTTTGACAATATAGTGTATATGCACTACATGTTTAATCCCTTAGTATTCAACCCCCAAATGCTGAACAGAGGCTTATTTACTTTGGTTTTCAGTGTCAGCAGCCTTGTAACATTTCCACAAATCTGTGGTGTGGAAGCATGCAGGGAGTGTTTCTCCCTTTGGTCTCTTGTGGCCCCCTATTCTGCCATTCTCTCTGTGGGTTCTCTGTAGTTAAGTATAAATGGTTTTATTGCAGCAATTGTGATAATCACCAGCGATGATACTATGAGAAGGAGTCGGTACAGGCCCGAGGAGTGAATTGTTTTCTGAGTTGTAACACAATATATACTGTAATTTTAATCACTTGTAATATTAAACTTGCTCTTAAACTGGAATTTTAGTAGCGCAGGGATGGTGATCACACTGCCAATCCAATGTGATGATTCAAACTCTTGATAAGATCCATAAATATGAGATAACTGAATAAAATCACATAAATTGACATCCATCAAAGTCCATAGAGTCCATTAATAAAGTGCATAGAGCATAAAAGTGCATATATGAGGAATGTCAATTTATGTGATTTTATTCAGTTATCTCATATTTATGCATCTTATCAAGAGTTTGAATCATCACATTGGATTGGCAGTGTGATTGAGTGGGAGGTCATCACCATCCCTGCACTACTAAAATTCCAGTTTAAGAGCAAGTTCTTTGTTGGTGAATTTTACTTATCTACATTTATACTCATTTAAGTAGCAGCAACATATTTATTTATCTATTTATACCATATTGGTTTGCATATCATCTGGTATTAAGGTGATTTGTTTTCTGGTTATCCTGAACAGTGGCGGTTTTAGGCACGGGCGAACGGGGCAGCTGCCCGGAGCGGCATTATTTCATACCACGTGGGGGGCAGCATGCCCGGGCAGCGGACCGATACCGGTCCGTGGATCAAATGGTACCGGACCGCCCGAGCCCCGTTTGGCCCATGCCTAAAATCGCCGCAGCCGAGCCGAGCCGAGGAGCAGAGCATTGCTCCCCCCCCGAGCCCGCCCATTGTGTGACAATAGCGAATGAAAATTCGCTATTGTCACACCGATCCTCCTCCTGGCCAATCAGGGAGCGGGTCCTCCCGCTTCCTGATTGGCCGAAAGGCAAACCCCACGCCATTGGCCGAGGAGGAGGCGCCGCGGGAGGACTGAAGAGAAGTGAAGAGAAGTGACTATGAGGTAAGTGCACGGACGGGTCGGGGGGAACGCTGGCGCTCTGCATTGAAAAGTGGCACTCTGGCATGCCATCTCTACATTGAAAGGGGGCAATGCTGTGGCACTCTGCATTAAAGGGGGCATTTCTGTGGCACTCTGCATTAAAGGGGGCAATGCTGTGGCGCTCTGCATTAAAGGGGGCATTTCTGTGGTGCTCTGCATTAAAGGGGGAAATGCTGTGACGCTCTGCATTAAAGGGGGCATTGCTGTGGCGCTCTGCATTAAAGGGGGCATTGCTGTGGCGCTCTGCACTGAAAGTGGGCAATGCTGTGGCACTCTGCATTTATTTGGGGCAACAATGCTGTGGCACTCTACATTTATTGGGGGCAACAATGCTGTGGCACTCTGCATTTATTGGGGGCAACAATGCTGTGGCACTCTACATTTATTGGGGGCAACAATGCTGTGGCACTCTGCATTTATTGGGGGCAACAATGCTGTGGCACTCTGCATTTATTGGGGGCATTGCTGTGGCACTCTGCATTTATTGGGGGCATTGCTGTGGCACTCTGCATTTATTGGGGGCAACAATGCTGTGGCACTCTGCATTTATTGGGGGCATTGCTGTGGCACTCTGCATTTATTGGGGGCATTGCTATGGTACTCTGCATTTATTGGGGGCATTGCTGTGGCACTCTGCATTTATTGGGGGCATTGCTATGGTACTCTGCATTTATTGGGGGCATTGCTGTGGCACTCTGCATTTATTGGGGGCAACAATGCCGTGGCACTCTGCATTTATTGTTATGTTGTCATGTTATTTTTTTTTTTTTTTTGGGGGGGGGGGGGGGGCGCCGGGAGGGAGTCTTGCCCGAGGAGCAATTTAATGTAGAACCGCCACTGATCCTGAAGCGCAGTGGATCACAATATTAACTATTGAATTAGTTCTATTTGAGTGATAATTTTATGTAATAAACTAATGCTTTTTATATTTATGTGTTTTGTCATATATACTCACTGAATAGAGTACCAGTAATTTCCCAAATTAAAAAAAGTATTTCTATATCTTGTTGAACCTTGCTATATAAACAGCCAGTATCAGGATCTGATGTTAAAAATGAACGTATTATATAGATCAGTACAGCTCTAATAAATATTACCATATTGCTAGTATAAAAAAACTGTCAAAAATAATCAAAACCCTCTTGAAATGTAGCCCAATATTAAAAATGTTTAAAATACCCTAAATAAATATGTTATGTACATTTGCATACTTATTTGTATTTCTGGATAAAGCAAGGGAGGGTTCTAAGTTCGTCCTCACATAGCTCCTACATATTCTATCGAAGTTCATGCAACTGTCAGGGTTAAAAGACTCTTGAAAGTGCATTTTAGGTAACAAAAAATATGGAAAATAATGTTCTATACACACACACCAACACAGGTTGAACTGGATGGATTGTTTACTTTTTTCAACCTTACCAACTATGTAACAAAGATGCTCATGTGCTGAAACGAAGACCTGATACCGTTGCTAATATTCTGCCTGGTCATGCTCGTTTGCACAAGAATGTGCGCAAACACCCACTTCCAAAACTAGTGCCAAACACCCTTTATAGGGATGGGAGCAGTAAAAATATATTACTTGATGATCTTCAGCTCACCCATATTCCTTGCTCCTGTGTATCCTGTGCCATTAAACATTTCATTGTCGACCTGGCTAGCCTCTGGACCATCCTGCTTTCTGACTCCTGGTTTTGACCCTGGCTTGCTTAAAGGACTCTGCCTCTTCTGACCTGTTCTGCCTGTTTTCTGTGAATGACCATATCGTTATTGCTGACACCTCCTGCTTAATCCTCTGTGTATGACCCTGGCTCTGATCCTGACACCTCATCAGTTCTGCTCTACCAGTCTGAACACCTTCTTGCCTCAGGTGCCTATCTCTTTCGGCTCCTGCCCTAGTCCTGCTACACCTCTAAAGGTCCCAGTGTTCCTGCTGCAAGCCTATACAGATCGTCTGAGGACCGCCTAGCTGGGTCCCACTACAAGCAATCCTCTGTGGATCTACCCAAAGGCACCCATGCTTTTTTGAGCCCTGCACTCCCTGTATTTACCTCCAACGTTGCTCGGTGCTTAGCTGCAAGGGAAGCCCTCTAGTCACTTTGGCCTCATACCAGGTACATGACAGCTATTTACTTTATTAGGCTCTGCCCAATTTCCCTTCTGTAGTACATAATCGAAGACCTTTTACAGGTCTAAGGAACGTATTTCTCTGCTTTACCCTAAAGTGCCCTCTGTTATTTGACTCATGATGAGATTCAGTGTGGTGGTACTTTATTAGTTGTTCAATCTCTCTTCAAATTCTGGTCTCCAATACATAATATAGTACTTCTGTGTATAAGGGAACATGTGACTAATTTCCCTTCCTCTTGTGTGCTTGACAGATTTCATCCAATGCTGTGGGGATGGGGAGAACATTTTCCCTCAGTTTAGAGCTTACTTCGCACCCCTTCTACCTGATCCTATGGTATCACGAAGGAAAAGGGCAGGGGAGTCAGGGCAAAAAAAAGTAAGAACAGATGTGAGCATTGTAATAAAGTAAACCTGTTCCTCTAACCTGAATGGGCAAAGTATAGGTTCAATCTAAGGCAACCCTGTCATTAGGAGAACAAAATGCCAATTGAGTCTGTAAAAGAACACGTTTACAGTTCCAGTGTGTGGAAGTCCAGTGTTTGCTTCCTGCAGAGGTACTGGCACCAATGTTATCCAGCAATTTTGGGCATCAAACAACAGATTCCCATCTAAGGGCTTTGGTGCTAGATTATGAACGCCACTCACGCTTGGGAAGCGAAACTCCCGCAGCCACCAGGGAGAAGGGTGCAGGCTGCCAAAGGTGCTCATCCAAAGCGATGCATGTAGAAAAATCAAAGAAGCACCGCACTCCATCCAGCCATCCTGGCTAACCTATGATTAGGCTCTGGTGGGCTGAGCAAAATATGTCAGAAAGTGTGGTTTTGGCCAAAACTCATGAGCTGAGGTCATTTTCAAGTCTACACTAGGTTGGCTGGATGGGATTGCAGGGCTACTTTGATTTTATACACCCATCTAATGTTTATCCCCCCCAAAAAACAGTGGGGTAAATGATTTCCAACACACCTGGAAGTGCGTTAGCTGCTCTGCTAATCTTATAACAGTGAAGAACAGACTTTATACCCATGAGAAAGGTACATACACTATTCAGTATGGTCTTTTACAGCCTAGCTTTTCCACTTTGTTCACCTAGTAACATGGACATGTAAAGAACCTTACAGCCTAGCTTTCGTTTCTCAATCAAGGCTCCTTTTACCGCTCCCTAAACCTCCCCTATGACAGACACTTGCTTTCCACTATTTTGCCTGTGATATGTTGCTGTTTCTTACAATCTTATAGCAGATGTTCAGTCCTATCATTAAATTAGAATTATAGGAAAAACTTTTTTTTTTACATTTTGGATAAAGCAAGGGAGGGTTATAACCCATGTCTGATTTTTTTTCATCATCTGTGTCCAATTGCAAAGATTTCCCTTCCTGTCCTATTGCCAAACAGGAAGTGAGAGGAAATACTTGCAAATTAGGGGAATTCCTTGGGGACCCCTAGGTCACCAGAACTAGTGTCCCATTGGAAGATTTCCCCTCTATTACTTTTCTGAGGCCATCCATAATATGGGATTTTCTTTTAGGCCCCTTTCACACCTACAGTCCATTTAGATCCGCCTGTCAGTTTCCATCCGTCTGGCGGATCAGATGAGAATGGACAGGCAGTCCGTTCTCATCCGATTCCCCCATAGAGAACAGTGGGGATCTGACACCTCTGTCTCCGCACACAGCGCGGAGACAGAGCTGTCATCCGCCTGCTCAGCGCGGGATCGGCGGATCTATCCCCCCCGCTAAGCAGACCAGCTCCCTTTGACGGAACGGAGCCGTGTGAAAGGGGCCTGACTTTCACTTTCAAAGATAATGGTAAACAGGAGAAATAGAATGGGTGAATCTCCCTAACGGGGGGCACAGGCAGCAATAAAAATGGCAGGTGTTCCAATCCTTTTCCACTCTATCTAAAACTGAAAAAAAAAAAAAAAGGTTGTGCCTTTATTTGTACTTTCATTTTTTTGTTTCAAAGATTTTTCTTCTTCCTTCTTACCGTCTTTGCTTGCCCACCATAATTTTTTTCTGTTGATCACCGACCACATTCCTTTATCAGCAATCTGCTGCTGCTTCTGTATTGATAGTCTGCAACGTGTTTTGAACACTGCTCTGGGTTTACCACTTTAAGTGAACTTTCCATCGTCTTTAAAACAAAATCTCTAAACTCCTTCTATACTTTTAGTTTATGCACTTCAACATTTTTGAAGGTTTGTCTTTCCTTTTTTCCGATATGATTTTTTTAAAACTAAAATGACAAGTTCACTCCTAATCAATGTGCATGTTCTTGCATCTCTGGTGAACATCTCTGTCTGCCTTGGGAAAATAAAAAAACTTAATATGGATCGCTCATTCTTGGCTGTTTTTTTTTGTGAGGGAACATTGTGTTTGCTGCTAGGAGGTTTCTTTCAATACACGTCTGAAGAATCCTTTCTCCACAGATACTGACAGTCATTTCTCCTTCCCTGTTATGTGCTGTATCCAATTCATTTGGATGTTTCCTCGCTCTTCTGGTATCAGCACTCATAGTATACTGTTACTTGCTCTTGTCTTCTGTATTCATATAACTCATCTTTGCATTATGACCCTTTATTCACACTTAGTTTATATGTCATGATAATAGGGACAATCAGGGCCATCTTTAGAAATCATTGGGCCCTGTACAGCCAATCTGACAGGGCCCCCCTCCCTTCCCACCTTTGGTGTGACTATAGTGTTAGTGCAGAGCAGTCGCAGTGTAGGGAAGTAAGAAATGGCAAAGCAGTCAATGAGCAGTATGTAGTAGCTGGGTAGTCACTGAGCGGTATGTAGTGGCAGGGCAGTCAGTGAACGGTATGTAGTAGCTGGGTAGTCACTGAGTGGTATGTAGGGTCAGGACAGTCAATGAGCAGTATGAAGCAAAAGGGAAGTCAGTAAGCAGTACATAGTGGCAGACTAGAGCAGTATGTAGGGGCAGGAAAGTCAGTGGCAGGGCAAGGACGCCAGAGTGGGACAGATGGATGTCATTCCTGCTGGGGAAGCTTCTCCTTATCAGCCATTTACCATTTGGCTGGAGATGGCAGGGTTCCTGGTCTGCCATCTCTGCTCCTCCTTTTGCCCCATCCACAGCTGCTGGATAAGTCAGTAGAGATGTGCACGACGGAAAATTTGTTTTGTTTTGGATTAAGTTAATAACTTCATAACGTCATATTCATTATGTTAGAATGATTCGTTTTCAGAATTTGTTTTATATATTTGGATAAGTTTCGTATATTCAGATTCGGTTAGTATATCTGTTATTTCTGGATCGATTCGGGTTTCAGAAGACGGCTATATTCATTTTATTCTTTTCTATTTTTTTTCAATTCCATTTTTTCTATTATCATCATCTTATTTCAGTTGTATTCCTTACTGTATTTATTGCAATATGTTTCCATATTGAATTCAAATGAATATACAAATTCAAACTCATTTTTAAATTCAAATTCATTTTCAGATTCAAATTCATTTTCAGATTTTCTTAAATTCATTTTCAAATTTTTCGAATTTGTTATTTTGTTACGTTATTTTGTTTCCTTATTATTTATTTTGGATTAGTAAAAATGTGTTACTATTGTAAATTGGAAATTTGGATACATCCAGATCTCTGAATAACGAAAATTGTGTCCAAATTTAAATTCATAAAAAAAATGAATTGAACCGGTCTATAGGCAGCAGATGTGAGAGGGGTGTAGGAGGTGGCCACACCTTGCCCCACCCATCACCTCTGTTTGTTGTGGAGAAGTTGCAGAGCACCCCCTGGCTTCCAGCTCCAGGATTCTCTGCACAAGGTGCAGGGGATGACATGAACTCTGGGAAGAGGATAGAGCAACATGCAGCTCCCGCAGGGACCCCTGCTGACCTGATGGAGCCCTGGACCAGGTACAGGAGGACTGCCTGTACCCCCTTATCAGCAACTTTGGGGAAAATCTTCTTACCACCATAATTTTGAGTAGGTAGGTAGGTAGGCTCTAGAATTACATAACCATTGATACATTTACATAGAATGTGTCGGCAGATAAGAACCATTTGGCCCATCTAGTCTGCCCAATATATCTGAATCCTATGAATAGTCCCTGGCCCTATCTTATATGAAGGATAGCCTTATGCCTATCCCATGCATGCTTAAACTCCTTCACTGTATTTGCAGCTACCACTTCTGCAGGAAGGTTATTCCATGCATCCACTACTCTCTCAGTAAAGTAATACTTCCTCATATTACTTTTAAACCTTTTCCCCTCTAATTTAAAACTGTGTCCTCTTGTGGTAGTTTTTCTTCTTTTAAATATGCTCTCCTCCTTTACCGAGTTGATTCCCTTTATGTATTTAAAAGTTTCTATCATATCCCCTCTGTCTCTTCTTTCTTCCAAGCTATACATGTTAAGGTCCTTTAACCTTTCCTGGTAAGTTTTTTCCTGCAATCCATGTACTAGTTTAGTAGCTCTTCTCTGAACTCTCTCTAGAGTATCTATATCCTTCTGGAGATATGGCCTCCAGTACTGCGCACAATACTCCAAGTGAGGTCTCACCAGTGTTCTGTACAGCGGCATAAGCACTTCTCTCTTTCTACTGCTTATACCTCTCCCTATACATCCAAGCATTCTGCTGGCATTTCGTGCTGCTCTATTACATTGTCCTCCCACCTTTAAGTCTTCTGAAATAATTACTCCTAAATCCCTTTCCTCAGATACTGAGGTCAGGACTGTGTCAAATATTCTATATTCTGCCCTTGGGTTTTTACACCCCAGGTGCATTATCTTGCACTTATCCACATTAAATTTCAGTTGCCAGAGTTCTGACCATTCTTCTAGTTTTCCTAAATCCTTTTCCATTTGGCGTTTCCCTCCAGGAACATCAACCCTGTTACATATCTTTGTGTCATCAGCAAAAAGACAAACCTTACCATCGAGGCCTTTTGCAATATCACTTATGAAGATATAAAACAAAATTGGTCCCAGTACAGATCCCTGAGGTACCCCACTGGTAACATGACCTTGTTCTGAATGTTCTCCATTGACTACAACCCTCTGTTGTCTGTCACTCAGCCACTGCCTAATCCACTCAACAATATGGGAGTCCATGCTCAATGACTGTAGTTTATTGATAAGTCTTCTATGTGGGACAGTGTCAAAAGCCTTACTAAAATCTAGATATGCAATGTCTACTGCACCTTTTAAAAAATAAATTATACACAAGATTGTGCAATCAGATTGTAATGCATATGGTCAGCTTATGCTTGTAGCTCTACCACTTCTTAGTCTCTCTGACTTATAAGTTTAACATTCATAGCCTCTAATATTTAATGGTCTATAAGTCTTTAGTCCTCAAACCTCTCTAGTTCATCATCTGTAAAATCTGTTCAATTAATTATTTTTGCTTACTTACAATTGTATCATTGAGATCACCTTATCGCTATGGAAAAGTAAGTACTTTAGCAGAAATAAAATCTTTCTAGTGCTCTTTAGTTTTCAGTCTCAGCAAGGCTGTTAGTATAGGTAAAGATTTAGATTTAAAAACAGGTCAACTTCAATGTATTTATGTAACAGATTTGCTACAGCAACTGTCAAGCCCACATATTCCCTATTTTCCTGTGTAGCAGTGCATTCTGGAACAGGGAGATTTCTGTATTCTCAGGCTGCATACAGAACACCTTCTTGCCCCTAGTTTCTGAAGTCTTGTGGAGCAAAAAAAAGCATCACAGAGATAGGGAGGAAGAAAATTCCTGACTACATAAATTAAATGGTAAGCAAACTCAAAACATCAGGATCATATCACAACTAATATTTGAAATGTTTCATTTACTTAACATGGCTGAAATAGCAATGCAGATTATACTTTAAAATTTCATTTTTACCATGCAAGGTCCACCTTAAAGTGCACCTTGCTTAACCGGTTGCCGACCGCCGCACGACTATATACTGCGGCGGTCAGCCCCGGCCAGGCAGAGTGACGTATCGGTACGTCACTCGCCTGTCACTGACTTGCGAGCCTATTGCAGGCGGGCGCGCGCCCGCCGAGGCGCGCGCCCGCCGAGGCGCGCGCCCGCCGCGGCTCGTTCACAGACAAGTCAGTGCGTGTGACCGGCGGACTCGATGTCCGCCAGTCACACTACGATCGCTCCTGTGAAGGGAGAAAGACAGAGCGGCTTGTGTAAACAAGCTGCCTGTCAGTTCTCCCTGTGTAAAAGTGAAGATCTGTCCGTTCTACTATGTAGAACGGTTGATCTTTGCTTTTACACCAATAGGAATGTCCCTGCACAGTTAGAATCACGCCCCTAGGACACACTTAACCCCTCCCTGCCCAATAAAGTTAACCCCTTCCCTGCCAGTGTCATTTTTGCAGTAACAGTGCATATGTATAGCACTGATTACTGCAGTAATGTCACTGGTACCCCCAAAAGTGTCAAAAATGTCAGTCAAGGGTCCGATCTGTCCGCCGCAATGTCGCAGTACCGGAAAAAAATTGCAGATCGCCGCCATTACGCGTTAAAAAAAAAACACCAAAAATGACAAAAATCTTTCCCTTTGTTAGTAAACGCGATAACTTTTGCGCAAACCAATCAAAATACGCTTTTTGCGATTTTTTTTACCAAACATAGGTAGCATAAAACAAATTGGCCGAAAAATGTTAAAAAATTTTGATTTTTACATTTTTTTTGGGGAATTTCATATAAAAAAATGTGAAAAATATTGTTATTTTTGCAAAATTTACGCTATTTTTTTGTTTATAGCGCCTGATCAAAAAATCGCACAGGTGATCAAATACCACCAAAAGAAAGCTCTGTTTGTGGGAAAAAAAATACGTCAAATTCGTTTAGGTACAGCGTCGCACGACCGCGCAATTGTCCGTTAAAGTCACGCAGTAAAAAATCGCAAAAAAACCCCTGGTCCTTTAGCAGCCAAATCCTCCGGGGCTTAAGTGGTTAAAAAAGCAAGGTCTGCTTAATAGCTGGACCCCCCATGACAAAACACTGCATGAAACCAACAACAAACACCTGAGGAGAAAGTCTAAAGTATCGGTATATCTAAACCCAACAAAATGTAATATATTGATTTTGTTTTCTATATTTTTCCAGACTAAGTACATTGTCTGCAAGTATACTAAAAAAATGCAGATTGATCCTGCTAGAAATCCAGTGTACTGAACCAAAATCTCAAAGAATGTTATCTTTCTTCCCAGCTAGCTACAAAACAATCCCTTTTTATGTAATGGAAATGTGGATTGGGGGGTGTTTTTAGTCTACAAAAAGAAACCAGTTTGGGGGTCACAACGTTGCTCTTCCATTCTGGGGCAGGACATTTGTAACTTGCAGGATCACTAGGTTATCAGGTTAGCTTGAAACACGAAAAACTAATGCAGCCACCGCATTCAAAAACTTGTAAGCTGCAAAATATATACAATTTTGCTGGCTTTATATATGTTTTATTATATTCCCCTACAGGCTTTCTGTAGCAGCACTGTGGAGGAGCAACTTTTCCTAAGATTTGGGATCCAAAGTGTGGCCATAATCTGATTGAAAGGCATGTGATGACACACACACCTAGGCATGGCAGGAAAAAGCTAGGTGAAAGGGAAGTACACTGCTCAAAAAAAATAAATGAACACTTTTTATTCAGAGTATAGCATCAAGTCAATTAAACTCCTGGGATACTGATCTGGGCAGTTCAGTTGCAGAGGGGGTTGTTAATCAGTTTCAGCTGTGTTGGTGTTAATGAAATTAACATTAGGTGCACGAGATGGGCAACAATGAGATGACCTCCAAAACAGAAATGGTTTTACAGGTGGAGACCACTGACATTTTTTCCCTACTCATCTTTTCTGACTGTTTTTCACTAGTTTTGCGTTTGGCTAGGGTGAGTATCACCACTGGTAGCATGAGGCAATACCTGAAACCTATAGAGGTTGCACAGGAATTCCAACTCCTCCAGGATGGCACATCAATACGTACCATTTAACATACACTGTAGTGCTTAATATGATAAATAGTGTCAAAACCTGTTCGTTCGAAATATAATCGAATATAGTTGGTGCTAATTATATATGATTGCGAGTGTCAAATGTCATAATAAGCAAAACCATATATCAGAAAAATAACCAATATAATCAAAATAAGAACATTGAGCATTTGTAACAAAAATATAGTGCAATCCAAAAAATATATATTTGTGCAATCCCCAAAAATTAATATATCATAAATGTCCATGCAAACATAAAAATATATGCATATTTCTTCAAGTGATGATCCACAAATGGTGCTTGTCCACCACTCAACTTCCTTCCCGTGCACAAAAAATTGTGTGTCACCTCGGAGTGCTCCCCCCACCAGGAATAATCTCACTTGGGGTTGTGTGACCACCACAATCAAGTAGACTCAGAAATAGCCTTTTAGCCTAACAAGGGCTAGATCCAGCTCCTCCAACCTTCTCCTTTGTTATCTCCCATTAAAAGGATCACGACATCCAGAGATTATGTATATAAAGATAAAAAGACCAATAGTGTTTATATCCTTCTAAAACTGATTTATCGAAAAAATACACTCAGGGTACTCACTTTTTTTTCTAGTGCTTCCAGCGCACGAGACTAATACAGGCATATATACTCCTTTTCATACACTATATGCCCCACTGCATGGGAAAACTTTTTTTTTCCTGAGTTCAGCTTTAAGTTTTCTTCTTAGGTGTATCTTTAGGTTTTATGTAGCTTTTATTCATGGCAGGGATGAAGGGGATTTTCAAGTGTATAATACTAGGCAAACCAGAGGCGTAACTAGAACCTTCATGGCCCAGGTGCAAGAAATCATGAAGGGCCCCCCTGACCCCCTTCTTCGATCTGTGTTCTGGGCTTCCAGTTCTAGGAGGGGGTCAGTGGACATCCTCCCAGAATCCTGCCTCCCGCGTGCTCCCTGGGGCGTGCATCCAGTGTGCTCTGTAACTGCTGTGTCCTTCCGGCCACAGTTCTGTCCTTGGACCTAATTTATTCATAAATGATCTAGAGGAGGGGATATCTAGTACAATCCCAGTATTTGCGGATGATACTAAACTAAGCATTCCAATATCTTCTATGCAGGATGTGGAAACCTTACAAGCGGACCTGAACAAAATAATGGGGTGGGCAACTACATGGCAGATGAGGTTTAATGTTGAAAAATGTAAAGTAATGCACTTGGGTGCCAGAAACCAGAAAGCAAGCTACTCACTAGGGGGGGGAACCTCTGGGTGAGTCTAGGATGGAAAAGGACTTGGGGGTACTGGTAGACAACAGGCTTGGCAGTGGCATGCAATGCCAAGCCGCTGCAAGCAAAGCCAACAGAATACTGGGATGCATAAAAAAGGGGATTCACTCCAGAAATAAAGAGTTTATTCTCCCACTCTACAAGACTCTGGTCCGGCCACATCTGGAGTATGCTGTCCAGTACTGAGCACCGGTCCTCAGGAAGGATGTGCTGGAACTGGAAAGAGTCCAGAGAAGAGCAACAAAAATAATTAGGGGAATGGAGGACATCAGCTATGAGGAGAGGCTACAAGCACTGAACCTATTCTCTCTGGAGAAGAGAAGCTTGAGGGGGGATATGATATCAATGTACAAATACTGTACTGGCAACCCTAGCATAAGGAACAAACTATTCAGAGAAAGGGAATACCATAAGACACATGGCCACTCACTAAAACTAGAGGAAAGGCGGTTTAACCTTAAAGTACGTAAGGGTTTCTTCACTGTAAGAGCGGTAAGGATGTGGAATTCTCTTCCACAAGCAGTGGTATCAGCAGGGAGCATCAATAGTTTCAAAAAAACTATTAGATGGGCACCTTAAAGACCACAACATACAGGGGTATACAATGTACGGTTAACAGCAAACACACACACACATCACAGGTTGAACTGGATGGACTGATGTCTTTTTTCAACCTCACTAACAATGTAACTATGTGAATATGATCATAGATCATTGTAAAGAGCTTATCATAGTGGCCGTTTACCATGTGATTAGCTGATCACATGTAAACAGACCTGCTGGTTATCTGCAGTCCTTTCCTCCCATGCTGTGTCTGTGTGAGGAAAGGAGAGCCGCTAAGCAGCAACGGTCCAGGTCTCTTTGAAAAGCAGCATGGTGTGTGTGTCCAGGTACACACAGCTCTTATAATGATAGGTTTGGACATAGCTCAGGGCTCCCATTCGGAGACAGGTGTGTGTTCTTGTTAGGAGACAGAAGTGCTCAACTCAAGAGCCAGCACTCTGTGATGGAGCAGAGATTTCATGTCCATAGGACTGGGAGATTTGAGGTGGCTAAGTTAGCATGGGAGACTAGAAAAGCTAGGATGACTAGGTGAGTCCAGGGAATTGAAGGAAACTGAAGGTCTCAGAGAAGTGAGAGAGCCCCGGGGTGTTAGGAGAAGCCCGATTAAAAGGCCAGAGGTTGGGCCTGTTCACTGAATTGGTTGGAAGAGCCATGAGTGCTGAGAGAGCCAGGAGAGTTGAGAGAGGGCTGCAACTGGAAACACAGAGGTACCGTGTAAGGTGGTCGTAAGGTGGTCTGGGGGACCAGATGCCAAAGGCCAAGGTGAAGGCAATGGCACTGTTGAAGAGGGAACCAGGTGGCCTAGAGTTTTTCTTCCTGTTTTTTGCTAGTGAAAATCCCCATGTGTGGGCAATAGTTCTGTTTTGTGGACTTTACGTTAATTTTGCTTGAAAAAAATTAGGCTAACAAGCCTTAAAACCACAGTTTGGACTTGTGTAGTTTCACTAACAATGCTTCGACCCCTGAGGCGAATTCTCCAATAATACAATATATAAATATCTGATGAAAGTAAACACATAGGAAATTCTAATAATCATAGGGTCAAAACCTAATCCAGCATGCTTCGTTTTCCTGGATCCTAGTTAAACCAGAACTTTGTCTTCTGCATACCGTATACGGTTGATACAGCAGATTGCTATAAAACTGCACCTCTGCTCTACCTTTTGAGAAATGCCCTGTTTGTTTATTTGTATGCTTTCATAGGTAAAGAAAAAACTATGGAAAAAAATGTAGGGAGATCAAATGTCACCCCCCAACTAACCCTTTAATGGTCTCTTCAAACTTTTTTGCTCCATTGTAGCACACTACTGTATGCGTGTTAATGTGTGTTGCATAAAGACAGCCCATTTATTTTGAATGAGCTTTTAACTTAAGCATTTTACAACGGATAAAAAATCATACTAGTACAATTTTTATAATGCACATTTGTGCACACAGCATTTGCATTGCGCAACTACAGTGTGGATGCTTTGCCAGCCTCTGCATTATTGCATTGTGCTGTCATTCATTTACAATGGCAATGCGCCCCACAAGGTGCTGTGCGGTATTGCGTGGTAAAACCTTAGTGCACAGGTGTGTAGCTAGCTTTAAGAATAGGCTGATCATTTTTTCTTACTTATGTAAGAAACATTATCCCCTTCTATAATCAATAGAACTATTATAACAGCACACATACTGTACAACATTATATATTTAATCTGTACAAATCTAAAGATAGATAGATAGATAGATAGATAGATAGATAGATAGATAGATAGATAGATAGATAGATAGATAGATAGATAGATAGATAGATAGATAGATAGATGTAAAGTTAACGTAAGTTATTTTGTTCTTTTACTTTGAATGTTTAAATATTATTTTTTCAAATGATAGCAAAAAAAAAAAAAAAAATATATATAGAAAAAAATCTCTACAGTTTTCTTGGACGGCTCACTGAGGATTTCTGTGATTTGTTCTCAGATTCCAAATGGAATCGGAGCCAGGAGCTAATTAAGCAGGAGGAGAAATTATAGAACAGGTGGTGATGTCAAATATTCCTAAAGGAAGAGGGGGTTGGATTATCCCACTATGTGCCTTATTACAACCCCAAACCAATCCCTTTTTTATCTAACTCAGCCTCGAGTAGAAGAAAGCAAGTTAAAATGTTTTTGTCTTGACAAATTTGCGGACAAACATTTTTTTGTGATGTTGTTCAGCTAAGAAAAAAAAACTAAGAAGAAAAAACTAATTTAAAATGTATACTATAAAAGAAAAAAAATGTATTTCAGAAAATAGTGACCATTCCTAGAAAATCGATTAAATGCACATTTTTTTGAAATATTGATTTAGTAAAGCAAAAACAAAAAAAAGAAAAGAAAAGAAAAACATACTTTAATAGTAGTAAAAAAGAAAAAAAAAAAAACACACAAGCACTTGAACATAGGGGCATATTTATAAAGCAGTAAATGTGACATTCACTGCAGGTGAAATAACAGCCATAACTTAAAACACATGCACCACAAATATTGACCTGTAGTGAATTTTTGGTGAGTGCCACATTCACTGCTTTATAAGCATATGTATTTATTACACATAACAGTAAAATAACTAGTAACAAATTAAAAATTATATTTCTTCCATACAAATGAATCTGAATAATTTAAAGATCCTAATACACAGTAAAAGAGAAAAAAAGATTATATATATATATATATATATATATATATATATATTTATATATATATGTTTATAATATATATATATATATACGTGTACACATACATATAGTATATCTGCTATCAGCTGGCTTAATTGCAAAAGAATTTGTAAATTTACGCAGCTTTTCCACACAGTTCTACCAGCCTGGTGACCAGACTTTTGGTCCCTTTCACATGGGCTGTCCGATAAGGTCCGCCTGTCAGTTTTTCAGGCAGACCTGATCAGACCCTCCAGTCCACATGTCTTCCACATGTCCGCTGACACCCGCTGCCATCCAATACGATCCTGTTTGTCAAAAACAGACAGATCGTGGTCTTATTCCCCATCCGTCTGGCGGATCAAATGGCATCGGAAGGAAACGGACAGGCAGTCAGTTTCCATTTGATTGGCCCATAGGGGAGAGCGGGACTGTGTCTGTGTCCGTTCTGCATAGCGGAGCAGACATGGACCCGTCATCCACCTTCCCAGAGAGACCCCTTCACTGAGTAAGTGGATTCTGGTTAGCAGAGGCACCCATGTGAAAGTGGCCTAATTCTGCTGCAATTAATTACCAAAAGCTAGGTCACTGTCCTGCCCCCTGCCTGTGATTAGAAATGTAAAGAGCAACAGCTAAATAAGGTAATCTCTCTGCTCTCCTTCCTATCATTGTCTGCTAATGTAAATATCAGACACCTGATTTGCCCTACCTGTAAAGGGGCACTGTGTGGGGGGACTTTGATGTAAGGGGGCTCTATGTGGGGGGTCTTTGATGTAAGGGGGCTCTGTGTGGGGGGTCTCTGATGTAAGGGGGTGCTGTGTCGGGGGTCTTTGATGTAAGGGGGCTCTGTGTGGGGGGTCTCTGATGTAAGGGGGCTCTGTGTGGGGGTCTATGATGTAAGGGGGGCCTCTGTGAGGGTCTCTGATGTAAGGAGGCTCTCTTATGTAAGGGGGGGCTCCGTGAGGGGCCTCTGATGTAATGGGGTCTTTAATGTAGGGGGGGCTTCGTGGGGGTCTCTGATGTAAGGGGGCCTCTGTGGGGGGTTTCTGATGTAAGGGGGGCTCCGTGGGGGGGTCTCTAATGTAAGGGGGGCTAAATTATTAGTGATCTTAAAAAAGAAAAGTCAAATGAAGTGCATAAAAAGTGCAAGAAAATGTGCAGGGCGCTGGAGAAGTGGGGCGGGGGGGGCGCCACAGGATTAGCTCGCACAGGGCGCCTGAACACCTAAGGCCGGCCCTGGCCCTACATAAAGTTCCTCTTTCTCTCAGTGTAATTGTTACTGCAGAGTGGATTGTAGAGGCTACAAACAAGCCAATTCTGGTATTTATACTAGTAGCATTTTAAATTCCTTTTTTTTTCATGAATACAGAATACAAACAAAATTAATTGGTGTTTTTTTTTTTTTTTTTTTTTTTTAAATACCTGCCTGGAATTCAGCTTTAATATGAATAGGATAGTTGTCCTTTATTTTGAGACAAAAGAAACTTTTAGACAGAGCTATGTCATTGTCACTGCTAAACATGTTCAAAAGTCAAGCTCTGTTTCTCCCTTTAAAATCATTTTAACTTTTAAAATATGTAGTTTTATATAAAATATGCTGGGAAAAGTGTACTACTGCGCAGCAGCCAATCATCTTCCACTGGGTTGGTTGGGCAGAACAAGAATGAAAAAAGTCTGAATGTGTTTTACGACTTTCATTAAACAGGTCTATTTATAAATGTCTTCACCCAAAAAGTCACATAACTTTCACAAAGCATTCACATATTTTACAATTGAATCTAAATAGAAAAATGTGTGAATCTTATTATTAGGCAAACAAAGAAAGGGCACTGCTCCAAGCCCCATGGTATATGTTACTACTTTTTAAAATACGTGAATTATATACAAACTAAAAACTATATTAAAAAAAAAAAAAGTTATCAGGAGTTAGGCTTTTATATGAACTAATCTCAACATATCACAAAAAACTCAAACCATTTTCCTGTATTTGACTTGCTTCTGAGCCTAAAGCACCTTTAAGTGAAAGGTTTGACAGGTGGCTGCATTTAAAGCATAGTACGGTTACTTGTAATTAGGTAATACATTTAATTAACAATCCATGAGAAAAAAAAAATTTCTAATTTTTAGGGCTGGCCCAAGACAGACAAACCCCATTGTGAGTTGTTATAAGATCATTCTCTGAGGTCGTTATTTCAGTGCCTAATTATATTGGGGAAGTCCCTGCAGAATCATAACACAGCCTTAGACAACTAATGGTAACAGTGATCTAATAACATGGTACTGGGATTTGGGTTTCTTCCTCTTTCTACATTACAATTAAGATATTTATATTTGTGGCGCAGTCAAAAAAAAAAAAGACTTTTTTCAGATAAATTGCAATATATTTTCCTCTTTTATCAAAGCAGATTCATTTTTTGTTAACAACAAAAACATAATTTTTTGTCAGCAATAAAAAAATTTGTTCTAATTTTTTTTTTTTTTTCATAATACATGCCCAATTATTCATAAATGCAAACTAAATGTGCTATATAACTGTTTTCACTGTTAAAAAACATATACTTAGATTGTAAGCTCCTTGAAGGCAGGGACTGATGTGAATGTGCAATGTATATGTAAAGCGCTATATAAGAACCTGAAATAAATAAAATAAATAAATAAAATGAAATAAAAATATATATACCTATATGTTGCAGAATATAAAAAGAAAAAAAAAAAGCTTGAATAGTTAATGCACACAGGAAGAATGTCTCAGACAAGCAGGTACGGTAATTTATGACTGACAGCCTAAGATATACACATCAATATATGTTAGTATTGACAAGTCTGTTTACGGTCATCTAAGGTCATCTAGGCAATGTGTCCAACCTTTCATTGCCTCCCTGTTTTTGGTTGAATAAGAAAAGTATCCAGACACCTACTTATCCCGTCTTCGAAGCTGCCAGATAGTAGGAATGTGTCAAAGATAACTGCATATGGACTTGCTTATTACAAATAATGATCTTAGTAACACCAGAGAATCAGTTTTTGAAATTATTTTTGAGTAATACCAAAACTAACTGTAGAGTTTAGAGTGTAAGAGTTATCCATATGTCAGGTCAACATGAAATCTGTATAGAAGTACATTTTTCATAATTGTAGATAACTTGTCCACGATGACTAATCAGATGCCTTGTTTTATTTTCATGTTAAATGTAAAGGAATCAATCTGGTTGGTCAATATGGCAAGGTTCTCCATTTTTTGTAATTATGACCATAGACCTGTAGTCTAAAGAGGTGTTTTCTTCTTAATTCTTTGACCATTTACAATCACAGTGCAACAAGGTGTTTCTGTAGTCCAACAAACCACTTGCTTTCATCATATTGGATACGCACAAGTACAAAGGGATAGCTCAGGGTGCAGTTTCCCAAGCCATAAGGTCAAGGGACAAAAGTATAATTAATGAAAATGTAATTTGTGTGTTTTGTATTAGATCATTTAAGAAATAAAGCAAGATTTTGTGTTTCTCTGAAAAAAAAAAAAAGTACATCCAGTTTTACAGAATTCTTTTTGGATTTATTGATTTTTATTCAATTCATCAGCAAAGTGTACAGAACAGAATGACAAGCCAAAGCTAGTTACAGTTTGCCATACATATTTAAGAGGATGGTAAATGGGATATTCCAAAAGTACACAGCATAATGACATAAAGGTTCCAGTGACCGAACTATCTGTCACCACTTGCTCATAATAATGGGCTAGTATACATATTTTAAAGGGAGAATTTATAGTCCTAAACAGTGGCGGCTGGTGCTCGGTAATTCAGGGGGAGCGGCAAACAAATTTGGGGTAATTCGGGGGAGCCCCCCTGAACGGCCAGCCGGCAGGCCTACCTCCTTACCTCCTCCTGTCCGAGCCAGGGAGTGTTGGAAGGCTGAGCCACTGCTGTGTGTCTCCTCCCTCTTCCTAGCCAGTGGCCAGTAAGATCGCATCTTCTTTTGGCCAATCGGGAAAGGGGTCTCACAACCCTCTTCTTGATCGTCTGGGAGGAGAATAAGTGTGACAATAGCGAATATTTATTCGCTATTGCCATACAACTGGGAGGGCTCAGGGCGCAGTGCTCTGCGCCCCGAGCCCACCCTTTTTTGAAGCCTATTAGAGCCTCTGGCTCTAATCACATGCTTAAAAAAAAAAAAAAAACCCTATTGGAATCCATGCATCCGGCGCCCTCCATGTAGATTAGGGGGCCGGATGCATAAATAGGGGGGGCGGCTGATGGATGGATGGGCCGCCACTGGTCCTTAATACCTATTAATGTATAATAATGAAATATTACCAATAGGTATACTTTACCTCAAATTCAAATATTTCCCTATAATGTGGAACTGTATAAATAAAAAATAAAAAAAACATCAGTAAACAGGAAAGGCTAAGGGGTGGCTAAGGGGTAAAAAAAAAAAAAATGGAAGAAAGAAAAAAAAAAGGGGCGGGGGGTTTGCTAAAAGATGACAGTTGCGGAACTGTCACATCCAACAGATTAAATTTCCTTACTGGTAGGGGTTTGGGTCAATTGGACAGGGATGTAAGAAGAATATTCCTGCATAAATTGGAAGTTGTGCCAATAATACTAAACTTTTACAGAAAGTTAGCCCGTGGGTCTGTCCAATAGGTCTAGCAAAATTTTTTTGCATGAAATATGAAGTCCTATTCACATTTTCAATAAGGGGTCTTTGGCTTTTGTTTAGCAAAATTCATGTTCCATTTTTTCATTGGACCTGGATTAGTAAAAAGACTTTCCCTGTTGTTACAGGATGCGTACAATGCATCTGGAAAGTATTCACAGCTCTTTACTTTTTACACATTTTGTTATGTTACAGCCTTAGTCCAAAATTTATTAAATTCATTATTTTCCTCAAAACTCTAAAAACAATACCACATAATGACAACATGAAAGAAAAAAATGTATGACATTTTTGCAAATTTATTTAAAATAAAAAATGAAAACAAAATCACATTTACATAAGTATTCACGGCCTTTGCTCATTACTTTGCTGAAGCACCTTTGGCACCAAGGTCTTTTTGAGTATAATGCTACAATTTTGGTACACCTATTCTTGGGCAGTTTCTCCCATTCTTCTTTGCAGGACCTCTCAGGTTGGATGGGGAGCATCGGTGCACAGCCATTTTCAGATCTCCCCAGAGATGATCAATTGGGTTCAAGTCTGGACTCTCACTGGGCCACTTAAGGACATTCACAGAGTTGTCCCGTAGGCACTCCTTTGTTATCTTGGCTGTGTGCTTAGGGTCGTTGTCCTGCTGGAAGATAAACCTTCTCCCCAGTCTGAGGTCCAGAGCACTCTGGAGCAGGTTTTCATCAAGGATGTCTCTGTACATTCAGGCATTCATCTTTTCTTCGATCCTGACTAGTCTTCCTGCTGAAAAACATCCCCACAGCATGATGCTGCCACCACCATGATGGTATTGGCCAGGTGATGAGCGGTGCCTGGTTTCCTCCAAACATGACAATTGCCATTCAGGCTAAAGAGTTCACTCTTTGTTTCATCAGACCAGAGAATTTTGTTTCTTATGGCCTGAGAGTCCTTCAGGTGCCTTTTGGCAAACTCCAGGTGGGCTGTCATGTGCCTTTTACTGAGGAGTGGCTTCCGTCTGGCTACTCTACCATACAAGACTGATTGGTGGAGTGCTGCAGAGATGGTTGTTCTTCTGAAAGGTTCTCCTCTCTCCACAGAGAAACATGGAGCTCTGTCAGAGTGACCATCGGGTTCTTGGTCACCTCCCTGACTAAGGCCCTTCTTCCCTGATTGCTCAGTTTGAATGGACAGCCCACTCTAGGAAGAGTCCTGGTGATTCCAAACTTCTTCCGTTTACGGATGATGGAGGCCACTGAGCTCATTGGTGCAGAAATGTTTCTGTACCCTTCCCCAAATCTGTACTTCGATACAATCCTGTGTCGGAGGTCGACAGATAGTTCTTTGGACTTTGTTTGTGCTGTAAAATGCACTAACTGTGGCACCTTATATAGACAGGTGTGTGCCTTTCAGAATCATGTCCAATCAACTGAATTTACTACAGGTGGAATCCAATCAGGTTGTAAAAACATCTCAAGGATGATCAATGGAAACAGGATGCACCTGAGCTCAATTTTGAGTGTCATGGCAAAGGCTGGGAATACTTATGTACATGTGATTTTCTTTTTCGTTGTTTATTTTTAATACATTTGCAAAGATTTCAAGCAAACTTTTTTCACATTGTCATTATGGTGTATTGTTTGTAGAATTTTGAGGAAAATAAATAATTGAATCCATTTTGAAATAAGGCTGTAACATATCAAAATGTGGAAAAAGTGAAGGGCTGTGAATACTTTCAGGATGCACTGTACATGAGATCCACAACATACAGCTATGATGGTTGTAGCACATAAATAAATTATTCATTACCACTGAAATTGTGCCTATACAAGAGGAGAGAAATGTTGCACAGCGGAGAGAATATCCTGTGTTAGAGAGGTATTCATGTGTTCATACATTCATCTCCTTTACTTATTATGGAGTGGAGTGGTATTCATTACCACAATTGTTCTCATACAGAATCCTCTGTTTTTTCCAGTTAGAACAGATATTGTATGAAAAATCAATCATGCGAATCAAACATTCAACAATAAAGATGGATAATGCAGATATTTAAATGTTGTATACCTTATAATTGCTAAAAAACACAACTGAAAAACGGTATATGTAGTAAACAGGTACAGTGGTGATCGAAAGCTTGGGCACCCCAGGTAAAAATTTGTATTAATGTGCATAAAGAAGCCAAGGAAAGATGGAAAAATCTCCAAAGGGCATCAAATTTCAGATTAGACATTCTTATAATATGTCAGCAAAAGTTAGATTTTATTTCCATCATTTACACTTTCAAAATTACAGAAAACAAAAAAATGGCATCTGCAAAAGTTTGGGCACCCTACAGAGTTAATATCTTGTACTGCCCCCTTTGGCAAGTATCACAGCTTGTAAACGCTTTTTGTAGCCAGCCAAGAGTCTTTCAATTCATGTTTGAGGTATCTTTACCCATTCTTCCTTACAAAAGTCTTCCAGTTGTTTGAGATTTCTGGGCTGTCTGTCACGCACTGCTCTTTTAAGGTCTATCCATAAATTTTCAATTATGTTGAGGTCAGGAGATTGTGAAGGCCATGGCAAAACCTTCAGTTTACGCTTCTTGATGTAATCCCCCGTGGATTTCAAGGTGTGTTTAGGATCATTATCCTTTTGTAGAAGCCATCCTCTCTTTAACTTCAGCTTTTTATACAGATGGCATCAAGTTACCATCGAAAATTTGCTGAAATTTTATTGAATCCATTTTTCCTTCTACTCGTGAGATGTTCCCTGTGCCACTGGCTGCAATACAACCCCAAAGCATGATTGATCCACCCCCATGCTTAATAGTTGAACAGAGGTTCTTTTCATTAAATTCTTTGCCCCTTCTTCTCCAAACGTACCTTTGCTCATTCCGGCCATAAAAGTTTGATTTTAACCTCATCAGTCCACAGAACTTGTTTCCAAAATGCATCAGGCTTGTCTATATGTTTATTTGCAAAGTTCAAACACTGATTTTTGTAGTGAGGACGTAGAAGATGTTTTCTTCTGATGACTCTTCCATGAAGACCATATTTGTACAAGTATCTCTTTATAGTGGAATAGTGTACCACAACTCCAGTGTCTGCCAGATCTTTCTGGAGGGATCGCGCAGTCAAACGTGGGTTTTGAACTGTTTTTCTCACAATCCTGCGAGCTGTTCTGTCTGATATTTTTCTTGGTCTTCCAGATCTTGCTTTAACTTCCACTGTTCCTGATGACTGCCATTTCTTAATTACATTCCAAAAAGAGGATATTGACATCTGAAAATGCTTTGCTATCTTCTTATAGCCTTCTCCAGCTTTGTGAGCGTCAACTATTTTCAGTTTCAGTTTTCTAGACAACTGCTTAGAAGATCCCATGGTGCTGATTGTTGGGGCAAGGTCAGATGAGTCTGGGCATTTAAAATCTTTGAGATTGACATCACCTGGTCTTCCCAGAAGATAATTGAGAACAATCCATGACACTGGCAGGTCTCAGCCTTGCAAAGGGGGCAGTGCATGCTATAAATTCTGCAGGGTGCCCAAACTTTTGTGGACGCCATTTTTTTGTTTTCTGTAATTCTGAAAGTGTCAATGATGGAAATAAAATCTAACTTTTGTTGACATATTATAAGAATGTCTAATCTGTAATTTGATGCCTTTTGGAGATCTTTCCTTGGCTTCTTTATGCGCATAAATACAAATTTTTACCTGGGGTGCCCAAACTTTCGATCACCACTGTATTTATATGTTCATTTAGGGACATCTCTGTAAAAGTTTAGAGTTTTATACTAATTAAAGCACAGTTCTACTTTTACAGTGAAAATTAGGAATAGACCTATTCATGTTCAGCTTTAAATCTTTATAGAGCTTACCATTGATGATATAATCAGAGCTGAACCCCTTACCTGTAAACATCAAAATGGATAAAGTGCACAAGCTTTTTGCAGCTGGCATACATGGAATGCATTTACTTTACTAAAAATACTGAGATCTGGTGGTTACAGGCAAAGCTTGAGGCATACAGTACATACTGTGCATACACACATACACTGAACAAAATGATAAATGCAACACTCTTGTTTTTGCCCCCATATTTCATGAGCTGAACTCAAGGATCTAAGAATTTTTCTATGTACACAAAAGGCCTATTTCTCTTGAATATTGTTCACAAATCTGTCTAAATCTGTGTTAGGCTGGCCATACATGTTCAATTTTATTGTACAATTTTCTGTTAGATTTACCAAAAACCATATATTATGAGGTCAAAACTAAACAACACTTTCAATTAGGCAGGCCTTTGTAATACATAGTTAAAGGTAAATCTGAAAAAAATTATACAGGAAATTGTAAGAAAATTGAATATTAAATGGCCAGCCTTAGTGAGCACTTCTCCTTTGCCGAGATAATCCATCCACGTCGCAGGTGTGGCGTATCAAGATGCTGATTAGACAGCATAATTGTTGAACAGGCTGGCCACAATAAAGGCCACTCTAAAATGTGCAGTTTTACTGTATTGGGGGGTCCAGGGGGGGTCTAAAAAACAGTCAGTATCTGGTGTGAATTTGCCTCACGCAGTGCAAAACATCTCCTTCGCATAGAGTTGATCAGGTTGTCGATTGTGGCCTGCGAAATGTTGGTCCACTCCTCTTCCATGGCTGTGCGAAGTTGCTGGATATTGGCCGGACCTGGAACACGCTGTCGTATACGCCGATCCAGAGCATCCCAAACATGCTCAATGGGTGACATGTCCGGTGAGTATGCTGGCCATGCAAGAACTGAGATGTTTTTAGCTTCCAGGAATTGTGTACAGATCCTTGCAACATGGGGCCGTGCATTATCATGCTGCAGCATGAGGTGATGGTCCTGGATAAATGGCACAACAATGGGCCTCAGGATCTCATCACAGTATCTCTGTGCATTCTAAATGCTATCAATAAAATGCACCTATGTTTGTTGTCCATAACATACGCCTTCCCATACCATAACCCCACCGCCACCATGGGCCACTCGATCCATAACATTGACATCAGCAAACCGCTCACCCACACAAAGCCATACACGCTGTCTGCCATCTGCCCTGTACAGTGAAAACCAGAATTCATCCGTGAAGAGAACACCTCTCCAAAGTGCCAGACTCCATCAAATGTGAGCATTTGCCCACTCAAGTAGGTTACGACGACTTGCAGTCAGGCCGAGGATGATGAGCATGCAGATGAGCTTCCCTGAGAAGGTTTTTTACAGTTTTTGCAGAAATTCTTTGGTCATGCAAACCGATTGTTGCAGCAGCTGTCTGGTTTGCTGGTCTCAGATGATCTTGGAGGCGAAGATGCTGGATGTGGAGGTCCTGGGCTGGTGTGGTTACACGTGGTCTGCGGTTGTGAGGCCAGTTGGATGTACTGCCAAATTCTCTGAAACGCCTTTGGAGATGGCTTATGGTAGAGAAATGAACATTCAATTCATGGGCAACAGCTCTTGTGGACATTCCTGCAGTCAACATACCAATTGCACGCTGCCTCAAAACTTGCGACATCTGTGGCATTGTGCTGTGTGATAAAATTGCACATTTTAGAGTGGCCTTTTAGTGTGGCCAGCCTAAGGCACATCTGTGCAATAATCATGCTGTCCAATCAGCATCTTGATATGCCACACCTGTGAGATGGATGGATTATCTCGGCAAAGGAGAAGTGCTCACTAACACAGATTTAGGCAGATTTGTGAACAATATTTGAGAGAATTAGGCCTTTTGTGTACATAGAAAAAGTCTTAGATCTTTGAGTTCAGCTCATGAAAAATGGGGGCAAAAACAAAAGTGTTGCGTTTATAATTTTGTGTAGTATATATATATATATATATACACACTGCGCAAAAAAATTAAAGGAACACTTTGAAAACACTTTAGATCTCAATAAGGAAAATTTCATACTGGATATCTATACTGATATGGACTGGGTAATGTGTTAGGAATGTAAGGATGAAAGGATGCCACATCGTTTGATGGAAATTTAAATTATCAACCTACAGAGGCTGAATTCAAAGACACCCCAAAAATCAAAGTGAAAAAATGATGCAGTAAGCTAGCCCATTTTGCTGAAATTTCATTACAGCAATTCAAAATGGTATTTAGTAGTTTGTATGGCCCCACATGCTTATATACATACCTGACAACGTCAGGGCATGCTCCTAATAAGATGACAGATAGTGTCCTGGGGTATTTCCTCCCAGATCTGGACCAGGGCATCACTGAGCTACTGAACAGACTGAGGTGCAACCTGGCGGCTTCAGATGGACCGAAACATAATGTCCCAGAGGTGTTCTATTGGATTTATGTCAGGTGAGCATGGGCGCAATTCAATGGTATCAATTCCTTAATCCTTCAGCAACTGGCTGCATACTCTCACCCCAAGAGGCTGGGTATTGTTGGGCACTAGGAGGAACCCAGGACCTTCAGCACCAGTATAAGGTCTGACAATGGGTCCAAGGATTTCAATCTGGATACCTAATGGCAGTCAGAGTGCAATTGTCTAGCCTGTAGAGGTCTGTGTGTCCCTCCATGGATATCTCCCCAGATTGGGCGGGTGTGGAAAGTGGGGTCCCCCAGGGTTCTGTCCTGGGACCAATCCTGTTTAATTTATTCATAAATGATCTAGAGGAGGGGATATCTAGTACAATCTCAGTATTTGCAGATGATACTAAACTAGGCTTGCCAATATCTTCTATGCAGGATGTGGAAACCTTGCAAGCGGACCTGAACAAAATAACGGGGTGGGCAACTACATGGCAGATGAGGTTTAATGTTGAAAAATGTAAAGTAATGCACCTGGGGGCCAGAAACCAGAAAGCAAGCTACTCACTAGGGGGGGAACCTCTGGGTGAGTCTAGGATGGAAAAGGACTTGGGGGTACTGGTAGCCAACAAGCTTGGCAGTGGCATGCAATGCCAAGCCGCCACAAGCAAAGCCAACAGAATACTGGGATGTATAAAAAAGGGGATTCACTCCAGAAATAAAGAGATTATTCTCCCACTCTTCAAGACTCTGGTCCGGCCACATCTGGAGTATGCTGTCCAGTTCTGGGCACCGGTCCTCAGGAAGGATGTGCTGGAACTGGAGAAAGTCCAGAGAAGGGCAACAAAAATGATTAGGGGAATGGAGGACATCAGCTATGAGGAAAGGCTACAAGCACTGAACCTATTCTCTCTGGAGAAGAGACGATTGAGGGGGGATATGATATCAATGTACAAATACTGTACTGGCGACCCTAGCATAAGGAACAAACTATTCAGAGAAAGGGAATACAATAAGACACGTGGCCACTCACTAAAACTAGAGGAAAGGCGGTTTAACCTTAAAATACATAAGCGGTTCTTCACTGTAAGAGTGGTAAGGATGTGGAATTCTCTTCCACAAGCAGTCGTATCAGCAGGGAGCATCGATAGTTTCAAAAAACTATTAGATGGGCACCTTAGAGACCACAACATACAGGGGTATACAATGTACGGTTAAAAGCAAACACTGATGTCTTTTTTCAACCTCACTAACTATGTAACTATGTAACTATCATCACTGACACCCCATCAAACCGGTCGTGCTGAAAGTTGTTACAGGCAGCATAACATTTTCTACGGCTTCTCCAGACCCTTTTATGTCTGTCACATGTGCTCAGGATGAACCTGCTCTCATCTGTGAAAACACAGAGCTCCAGTGGCGGACCTGCCAATTCTGGTGTTCAATGGCAAATGTCAATCGAGTTCTTTGGTGCCGGGCAGTAAGAACAGGGCCCACTAGAGGACGCCGGGCCCTCAGGCCACCCTCATGAAGTCTGTATATCTTTTTTGAAAATTTATTTTTTATCAAAAAAGTGGGATGTATAGGTACAAAACATAGCCTTTGAGCTCATACAAGAAACTACACACCTTCCAAACACCTCGCTCTGTCATTCTCTTATAAAAATCCCTTCAAGGGTTGATGAATTATAAAGAGATTCCTTTTCCCTCTCAACCATCAGGATAATGTATCGAAAGAATAATAACTTGTGTTTAGAATCCTACCTGAACAAATGTAATGTGAGTCCCTGCAGAGGAATAAATTTGTTCATATCAATTACCAAACCTCACCAGGGGGGAATGAATTCAGTCTGTGGACTCTTGATCATCTGTTGTACACTCCGAATCTGTCCACAAGTGCCAAACCTGCTCAAATTTCCTAGGGCAACCCCGGGACAAATAAGTAGCTTTGTATAGAGGTACAACCTAATTGATTAAATGCTTCCAGAAGGGCAGATTAGGGGCTGTGTCTGATTTCCACTTGAGCACTAGCGCCTTCCTGGCATAAAATAATTAAGAGAGTACGCATCGCCCTACTATCGGCCAGAGAGTCAACTAACCCCAGGAGGCAAACACCAATTTTTACAAGGACCTGTATAGTAGTTAGGGTAGATATAAACTGGGTCATGAAGTCTGTTTCTGAATGTATGGTCAGAGACATTCACACCAGTGGCCTGATGGAGGTTTTTTTGTAGGGCTCTGGCAGTGCTCATCCTGTTCCTCTTTGCACAGAGGAGCAGATACTGGTCCCCCTGATGGGCTAAGGACCTTCTACGGCCCTGTCCAGCGTTCCTAGAGTAACTGCCTGTCTCCTAGAATCTCCTCCATGCTCTCGAGACTGTGCTGGGAGACATAGCAAACCTTCTGGCGATGGCATATAGTGATGTGCCTCCTTGAAGGAGTTGGACTGCCTGCACAACCTCTATACGGTACAGGTATCGCCTCATGCTACCAGTAGTGACACAGACCCTAGCCAAATACAAAACTAGTGAAAAAAACTCAGAAATGATGAGTAGGGAAAAAAATGTCAGTGGACTTTACCTGTAAAACCATTCCTGTTTTGGAGGTTGTCTCATTGTTGCCCATCTAGTGCACCTGTTGTTAACCACTTGCCGACCGCCGCACGCCGATCTACGTCGGCGGTCAGCCCCTCACAGGCAAAGTGACGTAGGGCTACGTCACTAGCTTGTGAGGGTCTAGGGAGCGAGCGCGCACCGCCGGAGGCGCGCTCCTGCTCCCGCGTGGTCACGGACCCCCCCGCGCGTGTGACCGGCGGACCCGATGTCCGCCGGCCACTCTGCGATCGGCGGGGGAGAGGGAGAAAGTCAGGCAGCTTGTGTAAACAAGCTGCCTGTCATTCTCCCCTCTGTATGAGAGCTGATCATATGGATCTACTATGTAGATCCGTTGATCACTCTGCATACAGCTGAAGCCACAGCCAATCACAGTAAGAATCACGCCCCTAGGGACACACACAGCCCCTCCCTCTCAAATAAAGTTAACCCCTTCACTACCAGTGTATTTTTACAGTAACAGTGCATATATATAGCACTGATTACTGTAGAAATGTCACTGGTAACCCCAAAAGTGTCAAAAATGTCAGTCAAGGGTCCGATCTGTCCGCCGCAATGTCGCAGTACCGCAAAAAAAATCGCAGATCGCCGCCATTACGCGTTAAAAAAAAAAAACAACAAAAATGACAAAAATCTTTCCCTTAGTCAGTAAACGCAATAACTTTTGCGCAAACCAATCAAAATACGCTTTTTGCGATTTTTTTTTACCAAACATAGGTAGCATAAAACAAATTGGCCGAAAATGTTAAAAAATTTTGATTTTTACATTTTTTTTGGGGGGAATTTCATATAAAAAAAAGGGAAAAATATTGCTATTTTTGCAAAATTGACGCTCTTTTTTTGTTTATAGCGCGTGATCAAAAAATCGCACAGGTGATCAAATACCGCCAAAAGAAAGCTCTGTTTGTGGGAAAAAAAGGACGCCAAATTCGTTTAGGTACAGCTTCGCACGACCGCGCAATTGTCCGTTAAAGTCACGCAGTGCCGAATCGCAAAATACCCCCTGGTCGTTTAGCAGCCAAATCCTCCGGGCTTAAGTGGTTCATTTCATTAACACCAAAGCAGGTGAAATGGATTAGCAACCCTCTCTGCTACTTTACTGACCAGATCAATATCCCAGGAGTTTAAATGACTTCATGGTATACGCTGATTAAAAAGTGTTCCTTTAATTTTTTTGAGCAGTGTATATACAGTATCTCACAAATGTGTGTACACCCCTCACATTTTGTTAATATTTTATTTTATCTTTTCATGTGATAACACCGAAGAAATGACACTTTGCTACAATGTAAAGTAGTGAGTGTAAATCTTGTATAACAGTGTAAATTTGTTGTCCCCTCAAAATTACCCAACACACAGCCATTAATTTCTAAACCACTGGCAACAAAAGTGAGTACACCCCTAAGTAAAAATGTCCAAATTGGGCCCAAAGTGTCAATATTTTGTGTGGCCACCCTTATTTCCAGCACTGCCTTAACCCTCTCATGGAGTTCACCAGAGTTTCACAGGTTGCCACTGGAGTCCTCTTCCACTCCTCCATGACGACATCATGGAGCTGGTGGATGTTAGAGACCTTGCGCTCCTCCACCTTCCGTTTGAGGATGCCCCACAGATGTTCAATAGGGTTTAGGTCTGGAGACATGCTTGGCCAGTCCATCACCTTTACCCTCAGCTTCTTTAGCAAGGCAGTGGTCGTCTTGGAGGTGTGTTTGTGGTCGGTATCATGTTATAATACAGTAAAACCTTGGTTTGAGAGTAACTTGGTTTGAGAGCGCTTTGCAAGACAAGCAAATTTTTAAAATAAATTTTGACTTGATCTACAAGCGATGTCTTGATATACAAGTAGCGTCATGTCACAACTGGGTATAAAAGAGAAGAGAGGCACCTCTAAGTGTAGCAATATGGTTACATTTAATGAAGGTTCAATATTTAGCAGCTCACACGGTTGATGATTAAAACAGGCACATCCAAGTATGCAGGCATCTGGGGTAAAGCTGTCCACATAGACCATCCTCCGCACCGCCATCTTCATCACACCCTTCCACACTGCGCTCCACGAGCGATTCAAGGTCTCGCTTTCAGATCACTCTACTGCAGGGTAGTCTTCCCAATCACAATTGCAGACTGACATCGGTGAGAGCCAGTGGTTCAGAAGATGGTCTATGTGGACAGCTTTACCCCGGAGGCCTGCATACTTAGATGTGCCTGTTTAATTATCAACTATGTGAGTTGCTAAATGTTGTACCTTCATTAAATGTCCCCATACTACTACACTTAGAGGCGCCTCTCTTCTCTTTTATACTCTGTAGCTCCTGCTGGATTTTGCTTCTAATCCCCTTGTGGAGGCGCCATTTGTGGATGGACATTGTATGATGACACAACCTATCAAATCGCTATAATCTTTGTATATAGACTATAAACTGAAGGATTTATGAATAAATGGTTGTGGAACAAATCATCAAGTTTCCATTATTTCTTATGGGGAAATTTGCTTTGATATAAGAGTGCTTTGGATTACAAGCATGTTCCCGGAACGAATTATACTCGCAATCCAAGACACCGGGAGGAGACCAACCTGATTTAGGCTAGCCAAACCTTCAGTTTTATGCTTGTGATAAAGTGTGATAACGTGTGTAATATCTGATCAAGCTCCCTGTCTGTCTACTCTTCTCTGCTAGATTGATTTTCCCTGTGTATGACCTTGGACCGGATAATGACTATTCTCTGAATTCTTCCTGCCTTTTACCTGGACTGTTATTGAACCACTCTGCCTGTTTGCTTTGCTCAGTTCACGCATGCCCTGGCATGGTAGCCAGGTACTATAGCAATGTGTATAAGTCCTGGGGGCAATGAAGTACTGGTAGGCCTGCTTGCCTTATGAGAAAAGGGGCTGCTATAGGTGAAGAACACAGTAGCCAGCTATAGTGTCTGGCCACCTGCGTTGGGGCAAGCTTTGTTTACACGGAGTGACACAGGACATACTACCTTTTATTTGTTAATGTTTTTCAGTAACGGCACGATTAGTTGAATGAAGTGAACACAAACTGAATGAACATTCATGAGTAAACAGTCTCTGTTCCTTCAGTAAATACACCAAATCATATTTGTATCCTCTTGCAGGCCGCCCACCTGCAATGTACTGTGGGCAGGGGGCCCATGCAGGAAAAGCAACATACTGGTACATTGTTGCCTGCTTCTGGGTTTAGAACGTGCACATGTGCACTCCCCCTGCCGACGCCTGCTGTGATTGTATACATCGGGAGTCTGTCAGCAAGTCCCGGCCAATGATTCATAGTCAGGACTTGCTGATCAGCTGTGTCCAATCACAGCCCAGAGCCCTGTATTGACAATCAACACAGAGCAAAATATTTCTCTGTTTCTTATCCCTTCTGTTAGTAAAAGCAGCACACATTGTTAGGCACACATTTAACCCATTGATGCACCCTAGATGTTAACCCTGTCCCGGCGGTCACTGTCATTTATACAGTGACAGTGTACAGTATTAGCACTGATCACTGTGTTAGTGTCACTGATGATGTCAGTGGCTGTCCATCAGTCCCCCCCCCCCCCGCGTGCAGTCCCATTATAAATTGCTGATCAACACTTTTAGTAGTATATTAACCTCTTGAGCCCCGCCCACCGCACATATACTGCGGCACTCTGCTGCTGCTGGGCAAAGTGACCTAGGCATACGTCCCTCGCTCAGCTGCCTGTGGGGGGCGAGCGCGCGCCGCTGCCGGCGTGCTCCCGCCCCCCCGCTCGTTCCCTGGGGAGCTAGCGCGAGTGACCGCCGGCCACTTGCGATCCCCCGCAGCGGAGGGAGAAAAACAGACATTCTCCCTTAGATCATCACAGAGGCTATGCGATCCTGCTATATAGGATCGCATGTCTCTGTGATGATCTAACAAGCCACGCCCCCTGACAGTTAGAATCACACCCTTAGGGTCACACTTAACCCCTTGATCACCAATAAAGTTAACCCCTTCCCTGCCAGTGTCATTTTTACAGTAACAGTGCATATTTATAGCACTGATTACTGTAGTAATGTCACTGGTACCCCCAAAAGTGTCAAAAATGTCAGTCAGGGGTCCGATCAGTCCGCCGCAATGTCGCAGTACGCAAAAAAAAAATCGCAGATCACCGCCATTACTAGTTAAAAAAAAAAAATAAAAATGACATAAATCTTTCCCGTAGTTAGTAAACGCAATAACCAATCAAAATACGCTTATTGTGATTTCTTTTTTTTTTTATAAAAAAAATATGCAGCAGAAAACAAATTGGCCTAAAATGTTAAAACATTTTGATTTTTAAATTTATTTTTTTTGAGAATTTCATATAAAAAAAATGTGAAAAATATTGTTATTTTTTCAAAATTTACGCTCTTTTTTTGTTTATAGCGCAAAAATAAAAATCGCACAGGTGATCAAATACCAACAAAAGAAAGCTCTGTTTGTGGGAAAAAAAAGGACGTCAATTTCGTTTGGGCACGACCACTCAATTGTCCGTTAAAGTCACGCAGTGCCGAATCGCAAAATAGGGCCTGGTCTTTGAGCAGCCAAATCTTCTGGGGCTAAAGTGGTTAAAAAAAAAACATTCCAATATATACCATAGTTTGTAGAAGCTAAAACTTTCACACAAACCAATCAATATACACTTAGGGCTCTTTCACACGGTCCGCCTCCGTAGGCGGATCCGTGTTGCTCAGCGGGGATCGATCCGCGATCCCCACTGAGTCGGCGGATGACAGCTCCGTCTCCGCTTGCAGTGCGGAGAGGGAGGTGTCACAGCCCCTGCTGCTCTCTATGGGGGATCGGATGAGAGCGGACCGCCTGTCCGCTCTCATCCGATCCGATCCGATCTGATCCGATACCTCAACGGATGGAAAAATAGGGTTTCCATCCGTCCAGATTTCACGGACAGGATCGGATGCGGATGGCAGTGGGTGTCAGCGGAGGTGTCTCCGCTGACATCCGCTGCCCCATAGAGCTGCATGGAGGATCCGATCAAATCCGCCTAAAAAACTGACAGGCGGATCTGATCGGACTGCCCGTGTGAAAGAGCCCTTATTGGGATTTTTTTCCAAAGACTTGTAGCAGAATACATTTTGGCCAAAATTTATAAATATTTTTTTTTTTTTATGTAATGGATATGTTATATAGCAGAAAGTAAAAAATATAGATTTTTTTAAATAAAATATGTCATTCTTTTTTTGTTCATGTTGCAAAAAAAAAAAAAAAAGAAACATAGTGTTGATTAAATACCAGCAAAAGAAAGCTCTATCTGTGTGAAAAAAAATGATATAAATTTAGTTTTGGTACAGGATTGCATGACTGTGCAATTACCAGTTAAAGTAGCGCAGTGCTGAATAGAAAATTTAATAAACTGCAAATGGCCTCATCATGAAGGGGGTAAAACCTTCCAAAGCTGAAGTGGTTATTGCAGTCTGTTCTTTTAAAGGGTAATTTTGTATATGTTACATGTACGTGTAAAACCAGCGGTCGCCAACCAGTGGTCGGTAGACCACTGATGGTCCACAAGAAAATGTTGGTTCTGCCGCAAATCAACATTGTGGCTGATGTATACTACCCAATGTTGTTTCCAGTGTTGTTCTCAATACGAGCTGACAGTATTGTAATTAATACCTCTGTAGTTCCGGAGTAGTGCAGAGAGCGGGAGGTGAAGGAGGGGACTTTCAATGGCAGCACTGATCACAGACTGTGGGAGGGAACATGGAGCTCGAGCACATGGCTGGATAAGGAGGTGCGATCCAATGATGAGTCTGTGTAAGGCAGCAGTGTGATGCGGCGGGGGGGGGGGGGGGCAGAGAGCGAAGTATTCTGTGTATAAGGCAGCAGTGTAATTCAGGGAGAGGGGGGCAGAGAGCTGAAACATTGTGTGTATAAGGCAGCAGAGTGATCAAGGGGGAGGGGGGCACAAAGCCAGAGCATTGTGTGTATAAAGCCCCGTACACACGTACCGAATGTCGGCCGAACGATCGGCCGTCTTTTGTCCGGTGCTGTCCTGTCGGTTGAAAAGTGCTAAAGACTGCACACGAATTTTGTCGGCCAACAATAGCCGACTGCAGAAGTGATGTCATGTGATGGTTAACTTTCCGTGTGTTTTTTCTTCTCTGAGCATGCCCAGTCTTGCTCATCTGCTGTTTGTCGGCCGAATTCTGTACTGAGTGGCGAACAATCGGCCGTTCTGGTGTTGGCCAACAAAAATTTTAATGCCTGCACACCAGATTCTGTTTGGCCGAAAAGTCGCAGTCGGTTGTCGGAAGCATCATACTAACAAGCCGACAATCGGCCGATCGGTCGGTGGCCGAATATTTACGGCCGACAATCGCTACGTGTGTACGGGCCTTAAGACATGTAAAATTCATGTTAGTGGCCAACAGGATTCAGAATTGTGAATATAGTGGTCCGAGAGGTCCGAAAGATTGGCGACCACTGGTCTAAACTGATTTGATGAATCCAGCGGGGAAGACCCCGTGTCATAGTTCCTCGTTTTAAACTTGCCTTTAAACTTTGTACGTTCCTCTCCCCATTTAAGTGTTTCTACTCCCTATGTGCATTCTACATAATAGAATGTAAATTAAATTTAACAGGGAGAGTGGAATACCCTTGTAGAGGTCAAAGCAGATGCAAATGCTCGGGAGCCAATGCATTTATGTGAACTGAGTCTATTGAATATAATGAACCTTGCTTTTGCCTTGGGACTCTGTTGAGCAACACAGCCCAACATACATGGTGTAAATAAATGGGCTTTGGTCTCAGAGCTCCTGCTACTATATTCCCCTAAGATATAAAAAAAAAATGTACGTGACTTGGCACTCCTGCATCTTTAATAGCTGGCCTATTTTATATATAGAGTTTTATGGTGCCAACCTCTTCCGCAGCACCATACAAAGTGATGCCATCCAGGCTACAGCAAATTATGATATCTCTCTGCTAGAGTTCCAGAGTCTGCACACCTGCTCAGTTATTACATGGCGGTCCCACTCTCCCTGTTGGATTCCTAATTTGTTTTATATTATACAGAATGCAACATGAGACGCAGGAACACACAAAGGTGGTGGGAACACCCAAAATTCCCAGGTGGACAGAAACAGAGTCAGCAATTAGAGCAGGTTGATCTCGCTGTTAAGTAGCCAGAGCTCGACTCAGCCCACCTGGCTCCACCTTTGGATGGACTGTCCTTTAATACTTGACATTAAGCAGCCACATCATTCCTTTAATACATACGTTTACCGTTATTTAATACTTTTTAGATACCTACAGGTGCCATTTTAACATGTTAACATAGTAGTTTATATTTTGCCATCATAGCAAGAATTATCTCTAAATACATAAATTTACTTTAAGATATTACAGATATAATACGGATATTTTTATATTAAACATGTGTATTGAACATACACATACTATATATAGATACCTAGGGACTTATGCATTCATGCATATGTGCAGGCATACATTCATTTTCTTGTTTCTCTTGAGGGAATAGTAGGGGTTAATAGCTGAGAAACGTCTGACTAATTAAGCGGTTAATTGGATTTGAAGAGAGCGTGGGGGTGTCCTCTCTTCTGTTGTGCTGTGATTTAAATCTCCCTCCCAACTGGATTTGAGCCAGTCTTATTTTTAATCATGAATCAGGAGACAATGTGTCATACAGTGACTATCAAATATGAAAATCTTCAAGAGCAGTAGATAACGACCTGGATTTTACCACAAACTATAGGCTGTATGAAATGAATAGCAATTCAAAATCATGATATAGCTTATCCCTGGCACACTTTAATCTATAGGTTGAAGCTGTAGGGCTAGATTTGTTTCACAAGGAATAAATTACAATAAACTCTAATTGAACCTTTATTATGGATTTATCCTTGTGATATGAAGTTCTCAAAGTTAAAATGATTTTTTATACTTTAATTATACTTTGGCTAGCCTGGTATACAAGACAGAAAGTCTATGTATGCTATTGACAACACAGTAGGTTCAGTCTCCTTTGTAGAACGTTGCTTGAGGCAGGCACATCGTACAAGTTGAGATCTGCAATAAGAATAAAAAAAAGGGTTGGTTCAACACATGACCATAGGTCGCAGGGACATACAAACGCAGTGCCAGTAGCAACAGACAATCATTTCGTAAAATTATTACGTTTTGTGGGGCTATTATTGCTCAGTAAAATGTTGCTGCTAGATGCCTCATTCAGAAGTTATTACAAGTAATTTCATGACATTTTCCTCTTAAATGTCATGTACTCCTAGTCAGCACTGACATAAAAATCTTTATTTGTTGCAGAAGAAAAAAAAAAAGTAAAGTAAAAAAATAGCAAAATCCGAACAAAAAATATCTTGAAAAATGTGTGAATGAAACCACCAGGTTTGAGGTTCGTAGATCTGAGGGTATAATCACAAATACCTTCCAATCTGCTGTGTTATTTCTTATTACAAAGATAAAAAAGATCATGTCCATCCCTGCCACTACCAAAAAGGCATGTGGGGAAGAATTCAAGAAGCTTGCATGCATACAAACTTTCTGCTGTGCTGATATCATACCATATGCCCTTAGATCAGTGGTTCTCAACTCCAGTCGTCAGGACCCGCTAACAGGCCAGATTTTAAGTATTACCTTGGGGAGATGCAAACTAGAAGACTGCAATCACTGAGCAGCAAATGATATCACATGTGATGTATTTCAGTTATCTTGCAAACCTGGCCTGTTAGTGGGTCCTGAGGACCGGAGTTGAGAAACACTGCCTTAGATGGTTGCTTCCACAGCCCTAGTGCCCCAAGAAAAGTATTTATTTGGGTGCTTCCAATCCCAACTGTACATGCCACAGCGTTTACTGCCCACTAGTTCTGGCATTTGTTAGGGGCAGTGGTTAGCTTCAAGAGAGCTCCAAAGGGGCACACAATTTAATTTCAAGAATAACACATATACCGTATTTTTCGGACTATAAGGCGCACTGAAAATCCTAAAATTTGATCAAAAACTGGCAGTGCGCCTTATAATCCGGTGCGCCTTATATATTTACCTTTAACTGAATGGTTTGACCAAAGGGGTGCAACCACTGGACATAAGTGTCAATCGTTTCTTCAAGGCGAAACTGCGAATCACGTGGGAAAACTGGATGATGGAAGGAGAGCACTCCTTCACGAAGACCGGGAGGCAACGCCGGGCCAGTTATGCCACTGTGTGCCAGTGGATAGTGGATGCCTGGCATAAAGTATCCGCCAGAACTGTCATCCGAGGGTTCGCGATGAGCACCTGCCAGTAAACCTCGCGCGGATCAACATTCCAAAAAAAAAATGTGTGCCTTATAATCCGGTGCGCCTTATATATGAAAATAGTTTGAAAATTTACCCTAGTCGTGAAAATACGGTACATCAAGGCTCTACAAGGTACCTACACTTCAGCACATTTGTTGACATTCAAGTATTTTAGACCAGGTCAGTAAGGTGGAATGCTAGTTTTTACGTAAAAAAAAAAAAGCTACCTTGCACTTTTTTAAACACTGTACTTTGAAGACTTACCATTCTGAAGTCCATGGCCACTCCTCTTCCAGGTTAAATGACTTCCAGCATAATCCAATCTACTTCCTGTGGATACAGGCGGTCACAGGCCCACCCATGGTGGTGCGTCAACATACAACTTGGGCTTGCAGTACTCCTGACCTGAGTAGTTTTCAAGTGTTATCACGTTAGCATTGCTCAGTCCAGGAGGGGGGACCCATCTCTGGGTAACAACCTGTGACATCACCAAGCCAGCATGAGGACTGCAAAAAGTAAGGTATGTTTGTAGTGTGTTAGGAAATATCAAATGTGGGGATTTAGGGGAGTGAGGGGAAGGACAGTTAGGGTGCCACTTTAACTTGCGTCCACTCGGTAGGAAGGAATCCAAAGCACTTAGATGCCTTTTTTACTCTACTTATACATCCATAGCACATGACAGGTGAGATTCCATTATAATCCTACAAGTGTTACCAACTTTTAAATTTCTGAAAACTCATTATTGTATAATCTGCTGGCCAGTACTCATCTTGCACAATTTTTTCTCTCCAGACTTTTCACATGATTGCACTAGAACTGATTGGATTGTGCAACAGTATGAGTCAGTATGGCTAACTTTAGCAGACATTTGTGAGAATTAAGTGATTAAGACCCATAAAGCCCGCTGAATGTTTGGTTTTGAAATGCCTTAGTGATGTCACTGGTTCTTTGTGTTGTAATTCACAGTTCACATCATGTAAACATTATGATTCAGCAAAATACTTCCCCTGGCCTGCCCTGACACTTACCATATCCCTTTAAATTTGAGAAAGGAGGACAATTCCATCAGTTACAGAGCTGCAGTTGAGACGTTACAATTTTATGATCAAAGGATCAGTCTGTCACCTAGCTGCTTATAGTTATATCTGGTTTCAGCTGTGTAGAAAACAAAATCTAGCTATAAGATCAGCATAGCTATATAATTACATTCTGTTTTATATAGTCATAAATCCCAGAAGTCCTAGATATCACAAAATTGTATTTCACAAAGGGTGGCATTTAGTAATAGTGGATATGGTACACTTTGGGCATTGGGTGAACTGGCAGATAGGATACCAAGTTGCTTTTTAATTCAGAAGTGTGGTGATGTATGCATATTTAACACCTGCAAATTAAGTTTAAATTCTACTTTATACACATAATTTATACACAAGTATTTTGTGGTAAACATTGTTTTAAGTACCTAAGAAGCAACAAATGTCTTTTTGTGCTAATCCTTCAGTAACTAGTCAACAGCTTGCAGTCAGGATGATTTAGACCAGGGGTCTTGAATTAAAATTCACGAGGGGTCCAGTTGGTAATATTTTCTTCTGGAAGAGATCCTTATTTTTTGTTTGCACTATAACACATTGCATCAAAGTTCCCCTACACATCATTGTCCTCAGCCCCCTTCACATCATAGCCCCTTCACATCACAGCTCCCCCTTTACATCAGTGTCCACAGTCCCCCTTTCCATCACAGACATCCTTCACATCATGTCCCCCTTTTAAAGCAGTCCAACAGTGTCCTCAGTTCCCCTTCATGTCACAATGCCCTTTTACATTACAGTGCCCCTTTTACACATTACAGTGCCCTTTACACATCACCGAGCCCCCTTTATGCATCACCCTGCCCCCTTTGCGCATTACAGTGTTCCCCTTTAAATCACCATGCCTCCTTTAAACATTACAGTGTTTCCCTTTACATCACCAGGACCCCTTTACATCAGCATACCCCTGTGTGCATCACTGTGCCCCCTTTAGGCATCACCGTGTCCCATTTACATCACCGTGCCCCATTTACATCACTGTGCCCTCTTTAAACATCACAGTGTTCCCCTTTACATCACTGTGCCTCCTTTAAACATCACAGTATTTCCCTTTACACCGCCCTGCCTCCTTTACATCAGCATGCCCCTTTACATCACAGTGTCCCCCTTTTAACATCACAGTGCCCCCCTTTAAACATCACAGTGTTTCCCTTTTCATCAGCATGCCCCTTTACGCATCACTGTGCCCCTTTTATGCATCACTGTGCCTCCTTTATGCATTACCCTGCCCCCTTTGCACATCACTGTGCCCCCCTTTACATCACTGTGCCCCCTTTAAACATCAGTGTCCCCCTTTAAACATTACAGTGCCCCCTTTAAACATCACAGTGTTTCCCTTTACATCAGCATGCCCCTTTACACATCACAGTGCCCCCTTTACGCATCACTGTGGCCCCTTTACGCATTACTGTACCCCCTTTACGCATCACCCTGCCCCCTTTGCGCATCCCAGTGTCCCCCTTTACATCACTGCGACCCCCTTTACACATTACAGTGTTTGCCTTTACATCACCGTGCCTCCTTTAAGCATCACAGTGTCCCCATTTAAACGTGATAGTGTTTCCTTTTCATCACCAGGATCCTTTTACTTCAGCATGCCCCTGTACACTTCACAATGCCCCCTTTACATGTCACAGTGCCCCCTTTACACATTACATTGCCCCCCTTTACATCACTGTGCCCCCTTTACATCAGTTTGCCCCCTATAAACATCACAGTGTTCCCCTTTACATCACTGTGCCTCTTTAAACATCACAGTGTTTCCCTTTAAACCACCGTGCCTCCTTTACATCAGCATGTCCCTTTACATCACAATGCCCCCTTTAAACATCACAGTGTCCCCCTTTAAACATCACAGTGTTTCTCTTTACATCATAGTGCCCACTTTACATCACAGTGCCCCCTTTATGCATCACTGTGCCCCCTTTACGTATCACTGTGTCCCCTTTTACGCATCACTGTGGCCCCTTTACGTATCACTGTGCCTCCCTTTACATCACTATGCCCTCTTTAAACATCACAGTGTCCCCCTTTACATCATTGTGCCCCCTTTAAACCACCATGCCCCCTTTACATCAGCATGCCACTTTAAGCATCTTCATGCAGCCTCCCCTGCACAGTCATACCAAGGCAAAGGCACACAGCTGCTGGGTGTTCTCTCTTGGTTCTCCCGCCAGGCCAACACTATCCTCACAGTGGGTGGGGGCAGCACCTTTCGCCCCCCTCCCCCGCCCACTGTGAGGATGATAGGGATGATGAGAACCAAGAGAGAGAACACCCAGGTTGATTAGTGGCACAGCCGCGGTCCAGACAGGAAAAGATATACCTGTGCTCAAATCCCAATAGCTCATACATGTATTTAAAATATCAGGTGACCACATAGTAACACTGAAAATTCTGGATGGACCCCCTGCACAATGCTACCCCTATCCAGCAAACTATACAATGAAAAAGAGGGATATTTAGTTCACATATATTGCAATACATGTTTAAGCCAACCAACTGTGTCAAAGTATTGCAATATATGTGAACTAAATATCTCTGTTTTTCATTGCATAGTTTGCTGGAAAGGGTGTAGCAGAGTGTCCATCCAGAATTTGTAGTGTTAATATGTGGTCACGCCCCTTTAGCACCTGATAGTTTAAATACATGTACAAGATATTGGGATTTGAGCACAGGAATAGCTTTTCTCTGTTGTCACGCAGGTCAGTGACCAGATCTGAACCTAGTTGCTCTCCCCCCCACCTTGGGTCTACTCTTTACGCCCCATGTTGGCATGGTGTCCACCGGAGCATTTGCAGTGGCAAGGCAGTGTAGGACTGGCCAGAAGAGGGATTACTTTGACGCAGTTGGTCAGCTTAAATATGTATTGCAATATATGTGAACTAAATATCCCTGTTTTTCCTTGCATAGTTTGCTGGAAAGGGTAAAGCAGTGTAGCAGTGTGCAGAGGTTCCACCCAGAATTTGTAGCCCTGATGTAGACATTAACATTGAAAAGAATCAGTCAATATAACACATTCAATAAGGTCATAATACTATGCAGAGATCTTTATACCTAAACACCACTTCTAAATGAACGAAAACTCAACAAATTTCTAATTGCTGTTTGACAGGTTCCTTGGATGAAAAATTCCATGAAGCAGCGTCAAACATCCTTGGTACAGCCAGATAAGTCTCTGATCAACAGTAGCTAAAGAGTCACTCACAGTGGGTACCCATTGTGAGTGACTCTTTGGCTATTGATGGTCACATACAAAGATTTCTACATGGTGTTACAACGTTATGGAAAGTTCCACATTGGCTGTGCTATTATTTCTTTGTGGGACACAATTGATACTGCTTTACAAAGAATATCATGGATTACAGAGGCTATGCTTCCCAGACTTTTCTTGGGGGGCTTTCTTGGGCCCGACCCACTGATTTTGCCTTTCATAAAAAGGGACATAGGTCCAGTCTAGAGAGAAATGTTGAGATGTTGTTAATGATGGGGTGTGAATAATACGAATAAGTGAATAAGTCCTTCCTTCCATCCAGCTTACTGCCAAGTCCAGAGCACCTATGAATAAAGAGCCTTTTACAGAGTAGGGGACCACTGAGATCTACAAATCACCCAAAGATACCAAGACTAAAGATCTGCCATAATGGACTCTATCCATTGCAGGTATTCTGGGGCAGCCATCAAGCCTGAATTAGGAATTAGGGATGTTAGTGAGAGACTGTGCACTTTGTTCTGTATGCTTTACTTTCAGTAAAGATTTTGAAACTTTGTCCATGCCTGGTCTAAAGTTACTCAAGAGGTGTAATGCAAGTAACCAGAACACAGTCTAGAGCTCAGGTCAGTTAAACACATTGGGGTATGAAGACAGTGGTAAAAAATTTGAAACAGTTGAAGCTACAAGTGGTTACCAAGTGTAATGAAGGTTTCACATGCACCCTGTCATAAGTGTGTACATGTGACAGGTGGAATAGCCTCTTGCATGAGTAGTTGTTGTCCGCACTCTCTCTGTAAGCAGGTCCATCTACCATAGCAACAGGAGCAGATCAGCACCGCAGAGGTCCTCAGCCCATGCACAGGTATGGAAGAGTAAGAGTTAACCACTTGCCGACTGCCGCACGACTATTTACGTCGGCAGTCAGCCCCTCACAGGCAGATCGACGTAGTACTACGTCGCTAACCTGTGAGGGTCTGGGGAGCGAGCACGCGCCCCCCGAGGCCCGCTCCCGCGCGGTCACGGACCCCCCCGCGCGTGTGACCAGCGGACCCGATGTCCGCCGGTCACTCGGCGATCGTCGGTGCAGAGAGAGAAAGGCAGGCGGCTGATGTAAACAAACCGCCTGTCATTCTCCCCTGTGTAGAAACAGTGATCATAAGGTTCTACTATGTAGGACCGTTGATCACTGTTCCTACACCTCAAACCACAGCCAATCACAGTTAGAATCACGCCCCTAGGGACACACATAACCCCTCCCTCTCAAAACAAGTTAACCCCTTCACTGCCAGTGTAATTTTACAGTAACAGTGCATATGTATAGCACTGACTACTGTAGAAATGTCACTGGTAACCCCAAAAGTGTCAAAAATGTCAGTCAAGGGTCCGATCTGTCCGCCGCAATGTCGCAGTACCGCAAACAAAATCGCAGATTGCCACCATTACGCGTTAAAAAAAACCCAACAAAAATGACAAAAATCTTTCCCTTTGTTAGTAAACACGATAACTTTTGCGCAAACCAATCAAAATACGCTTTTTACTATTTTTTTTTACCAAACATATGTAGCATAAAACAAATTGGCCGAAAATGTTAAAAAATTTTGATTTTTAAATTTTTTTGGGGAATTTCATATAAAAAAAATGTGAAAAATATTGTTATTTTTGCAAAATTTACGCTCTTTTTTTGTTTATAGCGCGTGATCAAAAAATCGCACAGGTGATCAAATACCACCAAAAGAAAGCTCTGTTTGTGAGAAAAAAAGGACATCAAATTCGTTTGGGTAAAGCGTCGCACGACCGCGCAATTGTCCATTAAAGTCACGCAGTGCCGAATTGCAAAATAGGCCCTGGTCAGGAAGGGGGTAAAATCTTCCGGGGCTTAAGTGGTTAAGTGAGTGCACTTGGAGCATGCGCTAGGTGCCTGATTCCATTACTGGAAGTGAGGTTGCAGAGATATGCTGGATAGGTGGAGGGGGAATTCGCTCAGCGTGTCCTTCCTAAATGCATCAGTACCGTAATGGTGTATATTAACATTGAGGGAGTTACCTAAAGTTTAGTTGTCTGTTTGAGTAAAGGTACCCCATGTGTAGGACAGTGGCCCCATCCAAGGTGCCTAGTGTAGACCAGAAGAACTCACCCTAGGGTAGGCCTCCTATGTAATTACACTTGGCGTCCAATGTAGAGGGGAACATGGAGGAGGTATCACCCGCCTACCCTACAGATGTGACCCCTTGACCACAAACCAGAGAATGGTGCTTAACAAATGTGCAGTCTTCAATTGCAAACCCCACAAGGAGGTCTTTATGATTATATGATTTGTCAATGCAGTGCCATCTAATAAACTGACAGATAGCTGAAGGTAACAACTTGTGTAGCAATAGCCTAGTCTCTTAATAGGGGAAGAATTGTTTCAGAGCTGTAAAACAGGCAGCAGAAGAATCAAGTAGAATCAAAGGAATAAGGTGAGACAAGTGACTGTCAAATAAAATAAAACAAAAGACAGAAGTGGGTTGCAAGCATAGTAGCAATCAGAATTTACAGATACAGACCCACACAGGGGCCAGCAGAAGTTTTTTACATAGTTACTGTACCAGTACACTGAAATAAAATTGTACTTCCTTCTTGATGATATTACATGCCTTGCCGGAACTTCACTCTCGCAATCAATGCTGACTATATTTAATTCTTATGCTGCTAGCATTAGTAGATAGAGAGGAAATTCTATCATATTTTTACTTCTTTTAAACTTTTTATTTTTTTTTACATTTCCTCAGTTACATCCTGGTTTAACCACTTGCCTTCTGTGCACTTAAACCCCCTTCCCATCCAGACCAATTTTTAGCTTTCAGCGCTCTCACATTTTGACTGACAATTGCGCGGTCATGCTACACTGTACCCATATGAAATTTATATCATTTTTTCACACAAATAGAGCTTTCTTTTGGTGGTATTTAATCATCTCTGGGTTTTTTATTTTTTACAAAAAAAAAGAAAAAAGACAGAAAATTTTGAAAAAAAAAAAAAGGTTTTTCTTATTTTCTGCGAGTAAATTTTGAAAATAAATACATTTTTCTCCTTCACTGATGTGCGCTGATGAGGCGGCAATGATGGGCACTGATAGGCTGCACTGATAGGCACTGATGAGGTGGCACTTATGGGCACTGATGAGGTGGCACTTATGGGCATTGATGAGGAGGTACTAATATGCCGCACTGATGAGCACTGATAGGCGGCACTGATAGGCAATGAGAGGTGGCACTGCTGGGCACTGAGAGGTGGCACTGCTGGGCACTGAGAGGCGGCACTGATGGGCACTGATAGGCGGCACTGATGGGCACTGACGGGTGGCACTGATGGACACTGATGGATGGCACTGATGAGCACTGATGGGCGGCACTGAGGAGCACTGATGGGCAGCACCATCAGTGCCCACACTCAGTGCCCACACTCAGTGCCCATAGTGCTGCCAGTCAGTGCTCATCAGTGCCTGGATGAGCAGGCACTGATGGGCACTGACTGGCAGCACTATGGGCACTGATTGTGGGCACTGATGGGGGGGCACTGTAGGCAGGCACTGTGGGCAATTTGTGTATGTTTTTTACCTTTTGTAATCAGGGCACTGATGATCAGTGCCCTGATTACATTCTTCTGTGTCCCCGGCGCTGGGCAGCTCTCCCTCCTTCCTCACACTGCAGTCTCCGTGTGAGGAAGGAGCGCTGGCGATGAGAGATGATCTCATATGTTTACATATGAGATCATCTCTCATTGGACGGTCCGATCACGTGGTGAATGGCCGCTGTGATTGGCCATTCACCACGATCTGTGATCGGCTGTGTCCAAGGGACACGGCCGACACAGAGTTTCCCCGATGCGCGCTCTCGGGAGCACGCGGGGAGACTGTTTCTGGGAGGCCGTTTAAAAACGGCCTCCCGAAAATTTGAGTCCGCGCTGCAGCCGTATATAGGCTATAGCGCGGACCGGAAGCAGTTAATGGCAAATGATGTCATACATCCCTCCCTTCAGCAGGGGAGGAGGGGGTCAGCTCATCCCTCGTGTCTTCATGCCTGGGCTAAGGGCAGATGAATTCTAGGATACAAATGCTACTTTAATTATCTGCCCTTACTCAAGAAGGCCACAGCCAGAAATGATAGAGGGTGTTTTTCAAAGTAATTTCTCAGCAAAATAAAGCATAGAACATTGATGGACGTTTGCTTTGAATATAAAAAAAAATAGTTAAACAGCCTTTTTGGTTTGTGATGCTCGGATGCAATGTTGTTTCCCTTTAATATAAAATATTGTGCAGCAGATGAAGCTCTCCAACCTTTTTTACATGTTTTTTTTCTGTATCGCTTTGCAACCTAATGAGAAAAACCTGTAGATCACAGAACTCATTAGCTCAAGCTGAAATTTATACAAGTAAGTGAATCAGTCAGAGCAGTGGCTCAGTTTTACTCAGACAAAAAAGAGGTTGATTTACTAAAACTGGAGAGTGTAAAATTTGGTGCAGCTCTGCATAGAAACCAATCAGTTTCCAGATTTTTTTATTCAAAGCTTAACTGAACAAGCTGAAATTAGAAGCTAATTGGCTAACATGCACAACTGCACCAGATGTTGTACTCTCTAGTTTTAGTAAATCAACCCCACACAGGGGTGTCAAATTCAATTTAATTGCGGGCCGCATCAGCATTATGATTTCCCTCAAAGGGTCGGTTGTATCTGTAAGACTAGATGTCCTCCCCAACCCCCCTCCCCATTATATCAGATGTCAAGAGCCCCCCCACCATTAGAAGTCAAGAGTCCCCCAATCTTCCTTACCTCATAGTGCACCCTGTTATCTTGTGCTGCTGTTGGGAAGAGGCTAGAGGTGGAGCAGAAAGTGTAGGGTCTGGAGTCTGCTGAATGCTGAGACCAGGGAAGATGGAGATGATGCTGCACAGAGGGGTGGAGGATCTTTAGGAGGAGCTCTGTCCTCTCTGCTGCCAACAGTTGAGATGGGGAGAAGGGGTAGGGGCAGAGAAAAGCACCTGCACGCAGAGGCGCAGGACCTGGAGGAGGAGTCCTGTCTACCTTTCTGCTGCTGACTGCTTAGTCAAGGTGGAGGCAGAAACAAGGGGATTGCTACAGCTGCAAGAGAGGTGCGAGGGCCACATGAAATGGCCTGGAGGGCCGGATTCGGCCCGTGGGCCTTGTGTTTGACACATGTGCCATAGAGTCTCCGAGCAGAAAGTGCACCCTATGCTGTCTCTTAAGCTAACCCAATAGGGATCTTTTGTCAAGTTTTAAATGTTTATTTGTAGCAGAAATAAACATTTGACTGCCTCCACTCATTAACTGGACATTGCCCATCATTTGAAAAAAGAGATAGATGCAATTCATGATGAGATCTCCACTATCTGGATTTTTCCCCCACCTAAAATACCATGTTTACCACCATGTTTAATACTTCCCTCTTTTAAACCCAGTTATCACAGAGGAGGTTGCTAAACTTTTCTCTGACGCTCACATTACCATCTGCCCCCTTGACTCTGTTCATTCTACAACTATCTCACTCACTCTTTTCCTCTCTACTCTCATCTCAGGGTGCCTTTAGCCAATCATGGCTCAGGGACTAAGTCCACGCCCCACACTTTACATGGCCACTGTATGTGTGTTGAAATAGAGATTAGGCAGGTAGGTAGTGGACAGCGTGTTAAATCAGTTTAGTGAAGTCAGTGTAGCGTACAGGCATACCCCACTTTTAAAATGTATAGATATGTTGTAGTCCTGGGTCCCCTCTCGGTGCTCCCCAAGTTTTTGTGTTCCTGTCACTTATAGTTTGTGAGCAGTGCCATGCCAAACTGGCCAAGATTTCCCATAGACGCCAATGGTAAAAACGAGGAGCAGTGCCATGTCAAGCTGACCAATATATTTCATAGATGCCAATGAGCACTGAAAGCTGAAAATTGGTTAAGTCAGGAAGAGGGTGAAAGTGCCCTGTATTTAAGTGGTAATGGGGAACCCTATGACAGAATTAAAAAATGGCATGGCCCCCTCCCCAAATCTATACCAGGCTGTTTGGGTCTGGTACAGATTTTAAGGGGAACTTCATGCCAAAATTAGAAAAAGGGAGACTCCACGGCAAAATTAGAAAAAAACTATGTGGGTCCCCCCCCAAAATCCATACCAGTCCCTTATCCCAGCATGCAGCCTGGCAGGCCAGGATAGGGGGGCGAGCGAATGCCCCCCCCCCCTCCCTGAACCATACCAGGCGGATTGCCCTCAACTCCAAAATGAAAATATGATGCTGTAGCACCTTTCTCCTGTGCTCAGAGAGGGAACTCACACTTGGCTTCCCAAATGGCCACGGCCTTGCTGCCCTTTAAGACCTAGGTTGTCCAAAGGCACTAAAGTAAAAAACAAACAAACAGGAGGGCGCAACGGCCTAGCGCAGTATCCTTAATATCAGGCTTCATTAATAAAGAAGTATATATACTCTCAAACATAGGTATAAAAAAGCACATCAAATCCGTACATCTGGAACCAATAATATTCTTGACCAATGTCCTTGATGTAAGAGCCTGAAATAGAGGCTAAGCTTCGAAACGTGTCAGCCATCTTCTCCTTTCATACACTTAAATGAATACATCCATGTGCCACTACGATGAGTGCTCCCCCCCCCCCTTTTAGTTGGGTTCTCACCTCAAATTATGTGACCTTGCACCTAACCTCGGTTTAATAACACCTTTTTGCCTCTCCCCGGCTTGGGGATGAGCATCCAGTTAGACCCGATACGTACTGCTTGTCTCCTCACTCCACTGCTCCACAGCCCTGTTGCAATGCTACATACGGAGAAGGAATTCAATAGTGCTTACACCCTTAAAAGCATATCTTAATTAAAAACAATAATATGGGTACTCACATTTTGTCGGTGCTTCCAGCGCACTAGTCTAAATATAAAAAATATCCTCCACCAGCAGTTTCATTTATGCTTGAAATCTGTCAGTCTACACTCCTGGGAGCTGGTTTTGCCTAGCCGTCAGGTGCCGTCACTCTCCTTGCCCCTCACCTACGCGTGTTGACACAGGGTCACGTGTCTTCATCAGGGGGATATTCTATTGATTGTTTTATATGATATTATTTAGCGCAGCACTAAGCTTTGTTTTATTAAGGCACTATACACTTTAGTATGAGATGGTGATCAGTGCTTGCAGCTGGCATAATTGAAATAGTAGCTCGCAGAATCCTTTGATATTTGCAATACATTACAGCAAGTTTAAATTACATTTTTTCTTTAGAAATGTCAGTATTGCAGCAGCTGGCTACATGCATCGTACAAATGTGTCACTTTACAGGCACATTCAGGGGACCCCCCAGGCGCGATATTTAAAGGAATTTTTAACTTTTATTGTTTCACTTTCAAAGCCCCCCTTACATCAGAGACCCCCCACACAGAGCCCCCCTCACATCAGAGACCCCCCACACAGAGCCCCCCTTACATCAGAGACCCTGACCCAAAGCCCCCCTTACATCAGAGACCCCCCACACAGAGCCCCCCTCACATCAGAGACCCCCGACACAAAGCCCCCCTCACATCAGAGACCCCCCACACAGAGCCCCCCGCACATCAGAGACCCCCTTACACAAAGCCCCCCTAACATCAGAGACCCCCTACACACACACACACAAAGCCCCCCTCATATCCTCACATCAGAGACCCCCCCACAAAAAGCCCCCCTTACATCAGACCCCCCCTCCCCACGGAGCCCCCCACATCAGAGAGCCCCCCCTTACATCACAGACCCCCCACAAAAAGCCCCCCCCACACAGAGCCCCCCCCACACATAGCCCCCCACATCAGAGAGCCCCCTTACATCACAGACCCCCACACATAGCCCCCCTCACACAGAGCCCCCCCCCACACATAGAGCCCCCCCTTACATCACAGACCCCCCCTTACATTTTTTGAAGGAGAGAGATGTCACTTACTTTACTTTGTCTGCAGCTTTTTTTTTTTCTTTAAACTTCCCGCCCACACATCCCCGGGAGTGTGGGCGGGCGGGAGGAGGAGAGATCTCTGACGCCAGAGGAGAGATCGTCAGCTCCTCCTCGCCCCGCCCCTTCTCCTCCTCCCGCCCGCCCACACTCCCGGGGATGTGTGGGCACTGGGCAGGAAGTCAGCGTGGATTCCGTGGAAGGATCGGAGGCTGAGCTGTGTGAGAGATACACAGCTCGCCTCACTGCAGCAATAGGTGATCGAGGCACGGCTGCACAGCGGGAGGTAAGCGGCGGCCGCGGCCTGTGTTCACCCTGTCCAGGCCGCAGTCGCCGCTCACCTCCCGCTGTGCAGCCGTGCCTCGATCACCTATTGTTGCAGTGAGGCGAGCTGTGTATCTCTCACACAGCTCAGCCTGATCCTCTGCGAGCTGTGATGGCCGCACGGCGCCCTTGTTGCCCATGGCGCCCTGTGCGGCCACACAGCTCGCACACCCCAAAGGCCGGCCCTGAGGCAGAGCGACGTAGTACTATGTCGCTAGCCTGTGAGGGTCTAGGGAGCGAGCGCGCGCCCCCGGAGGCGCGCTCCCGCGTGGTCACGGACCCCCCCCGCGCGTGTGACCGGCGGACCCGATGTCCGCCGGTCACGCGGCGATCGTCGGTGCAGAGGGAGAAAGGCAGGCAGCTAATGTAAACAAGCCGCCTGTCATTCTCCCCTGTGTATGAATGGTGATCAAACGGTTCTACTATGTAGGACCGTTGATCACTGTTCATACACCTCAAGCCACAGCCAATCACAGTTAGAATCACGCCCCTAGGGACACACATAACCCCTCCCTCTCAAAAAAAGTTAACCCCTTCACTGCCAGTGTAATTTTACAGTAACAGTGCATATGTATAGCACTGATTACTGTAGAAATGTCACTGGTAACCCCAAAAGTGTCAAAAATGTCAGTCAAGGGTCCGATCTGTCCGCCGCAATGTCGCAGTACTGCAAAAAAAAATCGCAGATCGCCGCCATTACGCGTAAAAAAAAAAAAAAAAAACAAAAATGACAAAAATCTTTCCCTTTGTTAGTAAACGCGATAACTTTTGCGCAAACCAATCAAAATACGCTTTTTGCGATTTTTTTTACCAAACATATGTAGCATAAAACAAATTGGCCGAAAATGTTAAAAAAGTTTGATTTTAAATTACAGATTATGTAAACATACCCTCAATGTGAATAGTTTTTCTGTACGAATAAAAGCAATACGCACAAAAGGCATTGCCCACAAAGTGTAATAAGAGCATCCTTGGAATAAATGCAAATAGGATGAAGAAAATAATGTAATGAATAAAAAAGATAATACACATCAAATACAGTGCATAAAAACAAAATACCAAATTCAGTGCACACAAAAAAAGTCCAAAAATAAGTACAAATCCTTGTGATAACAAACACTCCAAGTCCTCCACATTCCAAGTAACTCTGCATAAGCTATCAGGATGATTCAATAGAACCATAAGGCTCAGCTCCACAAACAAATCAGTAGATCCAAGTCAGTGCCCCTGATGACATCACACGTGACAAAACACATTGGGCAGAGCTTGGGGATCCTGGAGTGAACTGGCTGATGTTGAGCTGGAGGGATCAAAACTTTACATTGCGGTTCATGATTTACTTCTCCCGGACAGCGCTGTTACTTATTACAAGCCATTATTATGAAAAGTGCCTTTCTTCCTATATACGTACACGTATGTGTGTAATTTTTTGGTTTTGATAAAAATGTTTTCAGGGGGGAGCATTATGTTTCTTCTTTCCCTTTTATGTATCTGAATGCTGGATGTATTTCCTTGATGATTGGGTCTACTGAGCTGAGCTGAGCCTTGTAGTTCTATTGAATTGTGCTGATAACTCATGCGGGCTGGATCTTACTGAAAAGCAACTATTGCAGATTCCATCTTCAAGTGTCCTGGTGCTATACAACTTGCATGTATGAACTTTGTATTAAGGTCAAAATAATAAAAATTAGCATTTTCCCTCACGGGGACAGTGGAGGTTCTCATTTGAAGTGTTCATTATCATAAGGATTTAGACTCTTTTTTTTTTTGGACTTAATTTTGGTATGCACAGAGTCTGGTACGTCTTGCACTGTGTTTGATGTGTGTTATGTTTATGAATTCATTCATTACAATATTGTCTTCACCCTTTGTGCATTTATCACAAGGGTGTTTCTATTACACTTTGTGGGCAATGTCTTTGTGGGTATTGCTTTATTTCATATGAAAAAAAATCATTCACATCAAGATTATATATAGTTTTTCATTTTTGTCTTGGTCACACACATTAGATCTATTGCTTAGGTTTCCATTTTTTAAAATCAGCGCAGGACATTATATATACACTTTCACCTATACTGCCTTTATGGAGACTCCGAATAGCATCACTCGGCAAGGGTTGTCTGGGCGTTTTCTCTTTATTAGAAATGTTTGAGCACCACATATCTTTTTGTCTGTTGCCTTTAACGGTGCTGAGAGGGGAAGATTTTCAGCACTTAGATATGTCATTAATCACTTTTTTAAAGGGTTCACTACTTTTCTCTATTGCCACCTAACTGAGCTCTGGGCTGACTTCATAGGCATGCGCACAGGGTGTGCCTGGGCACACCCTAATCACCTGTGTGGTGCAGATTCCCCCTGTTTAAACGCCTGATATTTCACCAAAGCCCCCTAACGAGGCTTCTAAAAAATTGTAAAACAAAAAAAATAAAAATAAATAAAATGGTTAAACAATAATAAAAAATAAAAGTAAAAATTACTGACAACGTCCACTGCCCTACTGACACCAATCACTGCCCTTCTGACACCGTGCACTGCTCTACTGACATCGTCAGTCTCAGGAACCATAAACCAGATGGAGACAGAAAGTGCAGTTAAAATCACACCTTTAATGAAATGGCAAAAATAACACAGTTCAGGAACGTAATCAAAAACAGAAGCCAGGGTTTGGATGCCAGAGCGGGTAATCAGACAAGCCAGGTCAGGAAAACGGAACTCAGCGTAGTGAGCAGCAAAAATCAGGAACGGGAATCAAAAGGGAAGCTAGCCAGGCTAAGTCATACACAGGAATACAGGAAGGAATGCACTTAGAGGAAAAAAAATACACATTACCGTGATCAGCTGCCCATCATCACAAAATATATAGCAAAAAATCACATGAAAGAAAAAGTGGGACATTAAATGGGCCAAATATAAAAGGGAGGTCTACAAATAAAGCACACAATTTTGCATAAAAATACATATTTATTAAATCATATTCAAAATGGACAAATACATTGATCAAGAACTCCAATTGGGAGTAATCATACAAAATACCACATTGGTGATACAGGGCATAAAGAAATGCAGTCTTAGCCAACGTGTTTTGCAACAGGGCTAATCCTCAGTGCACAAGAGACCAAGAAGACCAGCATTCCAGTGGGGTCACAGGCACGGCAAAAACATGCATCCCTGGGCAGGTGTCGGGGTCACTAAGTGGTAGAGGTTACCGGATCAGGTGAATAGCACATGTATATCGCTGATACAGTGCGTTATGTTGTTAGAGTATCCTTCACAAGATTAAGGAGTGATGTAAAATACCACAGTGCCTATTAAGGCAGTATAGTATCCTCTCCAGCTTTTCAGGTATAAATATTCTTGGTGGGAAATATTTGGTGGGTTTCAAGGAGATGTAGCCCAAACAAAACAGGTACTTGGTATGTAGTCCCCGATACTTGGAGCACCAGCACCCAACAGTACAATACAGTAGAAACCCCTCTTGATAGATGTTGCCTCAGGAGAATGCACTTCGAGATCATAGACCACAGAAGGGCAAGGAGGAAATGAGCTAAGCTGTTTAAAAAGGAAAAGGGGCTGGCTGTAGGCTGGACTAATGAGACCAGTTAATGGTAACCAGATGAGTCACTGTGGTAACAATGAGTGTCTGGCAATTAATCGACAGTTAAGCAGCTGCATGCACACACATGCATATGTGTTTGAGCTTTGAGGTACACACCCTAATCCAATAGGCTGTGCACACCTATTGCTAACTTCCCTGGCCTCTGAACTACAAGACTTAATCTTTATCTTCCAGAGTTTCCAAAATTGTGGGACATCCTTTCCTAAACTAACATATTTTAATTGTGGAGAGCCTAGATCCAATCTCTGCCTTTACTTAGGTACAATCAACTGATTTATACAATCAACTGATTTACTACAATTGTCAACCCCTTCTGTCATTTCAGACTGATATTCAGGACCATAATAACTTCTTTTGTTTTCCACCATGGTAATCAGAGATCAGCAGAGGGAATACACACAAATGTTACATAGTTACATAGTTACATAGTTAGTGAGGTTGAAAAAAGACATCAGTCCACCCAGTTCAACCTATGATGCGTGTGTGTGTGTTTGCTTTTAACCGTACATTGTATACCCCTGTATGTTGTGGTCTTTAAGGTGTCCATCTAATAGTTTTTTGAAACTATCAATGCTCCCTGCTGATACGACTGCTTGTGGAAGAGAATTCCACATCCTTACCGTTCTTACAGTGAAGAACCCCTTACGCACTTTAAGGTTGAACCGCCTTTCCTCAAGTTTTAGTGAGTGGCCACGTGTCTTATTGTATCTCCTTTCTCTGAATAGTTTGTTCCTTATGCTCGGGTCACCAGTACAGTATTTGTACATTGATATCATATCCCCCTTCAATCGTCTTTTCTCCAGAGAGAAAAGGTTCAGTGCTTGTAGTCTTTCCTCATAGCTGATGTCCTCCATTCCCCTAATTATTTTTGTTGCCCTTCTCTGGACTTTCTCCAATTCCAGCACATCCTTCCTGAGGACCGGTGCCCAGAACTGGACAGCATACTCCAGATGTGGCCGGACCAGAGTCTTGTAGAGTGGGAGAATAATCTCTTTATTTCTGGAGTGAATCCCCTTTTTTATACATCCCAGTATTCGGTTGGCTTTGCTTGCGGCGGCTTGGCATTGCATGCCACTGCCAAGCTTGTTGTCTACCAGTACCCCCAAGTCCTTTTCCATCCTAGACTCACCCAGAGGTTCCCCCCCTAGTGAGTAGCTTGCTTTCTGGTTTCTGGCCCCCAAGTGCATTACTTTACATTTATCAACATTAAACCTCATCTGCCATGTAGTTGCCCACCCCGTTATTTTGTTCAGGTCTGCTAGCAAGGTTTCCACATCCTGCATAGAAGATATTGGCATGCCTAGTTTAGTATCATCTGCAAATACTGAGATTGTACTAGATATCCCCTCCTCTAGATCATTTATGAACAAATTAAACAGGATTGGTCCCAGGACAGAACCCTGGGGGACCCCACTTTCCACACCAGCCCAATCCGAGTACTCCCCATTAATCACCACCCTCTGTACTCTCCCCTGGAGCCAGTTCTCTATCCAGGTACTCACCTTATGATCCATACCTACCTTCCTTAGTTTGAACAGTAATCGTTTGTGGGGAACGGTGTCAAAGGCCTTTGCAAAGTCCAGATATACCACATCCACAGGCTTCCCTTTATCTAGGTGGCTGCTCATTCATCGTAGAAGGTTAATAGATTGGTTTGGCAGGAACGATTTTTCATAAATCCATGCTGATTACTACTTATAATACCGTTTTCATTACTAAAGTCTTGTATGTGGTCCCTTAACATCCCCTCCAAAATTTTGCAGACTACAGATGTTAGGCTGACCGGCCTATAGTTACCCGGGATATATCTCGGCCCCTTCTTAAATATTGGTACCACGTTGGCTTTTTTCCAATCAGCTGGCACCATACCCGTCTGTAAACTATCCTTAAAGATCAAGAATAATGGTCTGGCAATCACCTGGCTGAGCTCATTAAGAACCCTCGGGTGCAAGCCATCCGGTCCCGGGGATTTATTTATGTTAAGTTTCTCTAGTTTAGCTCTAAGTCTATCCTCTGTTAGCCATGGCGGCACTTCCTGAGGTGTATTATTTAGTTCGGCCTTACAAGCTGGTAAGTGTGTGGTTTTCTCCAAGAGCAACCTCGTCAAACACTAACTAATCTGTTTTTATATACTCTGAAGACAAATGTTCTGACATCAGAAAGTTACTCCAGGCAACAGGTCTCTATCCAGACCTTTACTAGATGAGAACCATTCTGACATCCCATGCCAGTCTCCACATTTAACATTTATACATTCTCCCTTTACTTTAGGGTCTTTATCAGGTTTAAAAAACAAACCTTTTTTGGGTGACTCCAGTATTAGCAGCAAATCGTTTACCCTTGAAGGACCCACTGTTTCTTGGGTCCCTTGTTTCCTGTGACTCTGCAAGTAGCACCATTCACTTTGACACCTCAGACTGAAGGGGGAATATTTATTGCAAATTTATACAGTATCGCAACAGTTTAAAGGAAAATAAAACAGTTGTAATTTTTTAACAAATATATAGGCAAGAGTACCACAATAATAGTTTACCACAATAGGCACCTGAACTGAGACCCACACAGGAATGCTGTTTTTTTTAACAAGGTCTAGTGGGGCTGGTCAGGGTCTCTTATTGACTCCTACAGTAACAGAGGACCTTTTAATAAAGACAGAGTGCACACCGTTCTCTCCAAGAACTGGGCAGTGAGCTCAGTCAGTGTCAGTGACAATCCAGGGTCCAGGGAGTGTCCTCTTCAGTGGTTCTATCAATTTCAAATGCAGTGCACTCTCTCCCATAATGTCCTCCTTGCATGTCTCTGAGCCCGGGAACCAGCCTTCTTCTTTTCTTTCCCTAGGAACTCTAATGACTCTGGGATCTGTAGTTACTCCTGTAGTTCACAACTAAGCCTAGTTTGTATGGAACTACCTTTCTGGTATGTTGCCCAAACGTTAGTACAAGAGGCTGTAGTAACTTTGACCAACGGTTTTTATGTCATGCTGCTGAACAGCAACCTAGTCAGAAAGACTTACAGCATCAGTAGTCAACATCTGTTGCATAAGGCTGGCCATACATTTGTAGGGCTACCCCCACAGGAGCCACTAGTTCCCCCTATTCCTGCACAGCCAGGCAGAAGGCATTTCCAACTTGCATCCAGACACAAGAAAACAGTCCAAGGGCTTGTTTTTGTTGTTTTATTGGGGAAAACAACTTGGATAGGGTATAGGGATTATGGGATGCCCAATTTGACTTGCAGAAACATCAGATGAGGAACACTTCCTTCTCTATATACAAAAATGAAGATCTTTCTGTGTACAAAAATGAAGATCCTGGACCTTACTCCCTCCGAAATAAACACAGTCTCTACAATCAGTGGCAGGGTTCTTTAAAGACCAGGAGCTCTCAGTCCCCTTTAAAGAAATTGCACAAAGTTGCAAACTGTATGCTGAAGTATCTTGTTTCCTTTGTAGAACTTCACCCAGTTCTGACACTTGCAGATATTACCAGCCCCCCTGGCTTCTTTGACTATCAGCCCAACTGGCTGCTTTGAAGAACTCCCCAGGACAAGAAATCAGGATTGAGCACAACGCTGTCCTTGGAAATTATGTCTGGCAGTCTCTCCCCTTGTATGCCCCTAGATGTAGTGAGGTACTCACATTGTCCTTTGCTCCCCATTGCACTGGGCAAGACTCCTGATAAGGCCTCCAACTGATCAGATCTTCCCATGCTAGCCCAAATGTCCAAAGGTAATGGAAATTTCTCTCTTAGGCTTTCTCTCCTTCCTTTCCTCATCTCCCAGCCTGGAGGCAGAGCCCCTAGCCCAGGGTTCCCTCCCAGGCCACACAACAGCAATCTCAGCACTCCATCTTCCAACCGACTCCCCTGCTACTCCACTATATTTATAGGCTGGTTCAGTCACCCTGCCAGGCCCCCTGCCTGGGGATTGGTCCAAACTCTAATCAACATTCAGACCCAGCCTCTTTACCTCAGCCGACTAGCTTGTAGAAGATTCCAGGGACCTCCAGAACCAGGGAGAGGCAATAGAGGACTTGTCTGCAGAGTCTTTCAGCCTGACCTGAATCCTGACCAAATTAACAGACTCCTACATCTACCATGAGTCACAAATACATTTACCTACACTAGTTGCACAGTAGAGGGTGCTACACATTATACAATTTTCTTATTCAATTTCCTTTAGATTTACCTTCAACTGTGTAGCTCAAGGGCCTACCTGATTGCATACAAATTGAAAGTGTTTAGGTTTGACCTTATATTATACGGTTTTGGTAAATCTAACGGAAAATTGTATAATGTATGGCCAGCCTAAAGCCCCGTACACACGTACCGATTGTCGGCCGTAAATATTCGGCCGACGACCACGAGGTCACCACTGCTAAATTATCTTTACACCCATGGCAGATTCAGCGATGCAACTGGGGGATTTTGTTTTGGCACATGTATTGCAACTTGCACTGTTCTAGCAAATTGGTGCACTGTCCCTTTAAAGGCTACTTTCTTTTTAATTTTTGCAAGAACATCACACTTGTCCCACACTATGTGCTGTGTTTTTCAATGGCCTCTGTTAGCATAGAGGAAACAGTTCATACCACAAGTGCTTACTATTCAGGGGATAATAGCCACCTCCAAGAAGAAGAAACTCTCAATACTGCCCAAACCCTCCAAAATAAATAAGTAATTTATAAATTGAATTCAGCTTTAAGTGTAGAGATTTCAAGGTTTCCCTTGAAGGGGTTTTCTACATCACATGGAACACGACACAATGCCAAGCTTTCAGGATCCTGGCTATTTTGGTCTGCTCAAATCCACCGTCTGTCACTGCATAGACAGTCACTCAGCCTTATAGTTATTAAATTGCCCAACCTGGGCTCTACAGGCTCCCTGCCTATTCAGACAACGCTATAGTCAAAGTGCCTATGTGTCAGGCCTGGACACATGCTCCCTGCGTGTCTGTCCCCAAACACACACACATGCTGCTTCCTGTAGCATGACTTTTCCAAAGCGGAAGGATGCCTAGCTGGCCTGCCTGATTCTCTTTTGTGGGTCAACACCCATCTCGCAATCAGTCTCATACCTGTGATGGGGAACTAGTCATTAAATGCCTTTGATAGACCATCCATCTGGCACTGTGTATATATGTGGCAGCCTACAGAAATGGATGCAGATGCATTGGCTGCATGGGCACAGTCACAGGGTTCATTTACTAAAACTGAAGAGTGCAAAATCTGGTTCAGCTGTGCTTGGTAGCCAATCGGCTTCTAACTTCAGCTAGTTCAATTAAGCTCTGACAAAAAAACCTACAAGCTGATTGGTTTCTATGAAAAGCTGCACCAGATTTTGTACACTCCAGTTTTAGTAAACCAACCTCAGTCACATGTCAAAATTTGATTATGTCCATGCAGTAGATGCATCTGCTTCCACTTCTATAGGCTGATTTGGCAAGAACAGAATGATCATGTGACAGACTGTTACTTCTGTCTGACTATTGTCGCTGGTTTCTGTGATAAAAATAAGAAATCAATTAAATATCCCAACCTGCTTACAGCCATAAGACCAGTGCCACATGATGACAATCTGCCAGTACGAAAACACCAGAGAAATGGATTTCGATGAAACAGATGAAGATGCAGAAATATACCAGTCAGGCATGGACAGTGGCAGGGATCAGGATATTGAACTGTGTACATCTGGTCAGCTTCATCTTATAACACAGTCAAGATTAAAAAAATTGGTTAGGGACTTACCATTGATTGGAGCCTGGGCTCAGGGGATGTGCATAGCCATACTAATACTAGTGGAGCCAGTGTCACCATTGGAACCTGACAGAGGAGCCTTACTTATTTATATTTATATATATTGTGGGGACTTGATTAGCTCGGTGGCGGGTGTGGATGAGCCCTTGGGGGTTCGTTACACAGGGAGATAGCCGAGAAGTGGTTGCAAACAACAGTTTGGTTTATTCATGCAATTTACTTCACACAAGTGCAAGCCTCAAAAACATCAAAATAAAAATAAAACACAAAATAAATCCTTGCCACTGTGGGCGGCTACCTTCTCACATACAGGAACCTACCTACGGAGTCTGTCTCCAACCTACTGTTGGGCAAACTTTGCTGATCCTACAGCAGACACTCCATAGTCCATGTTTTTTCTTCACACAACAAATGTCCATTGATCATGTCCCTTTTCCTCTTCACATTGAACATGTCCCTTTGCTTTTCTGTTCACATAGCAAACAGTTCATTTATTTCTTCCACATAGAAATAGTTCATTTTCTCACCTTGAGAAGTCTTCACACTTTTTACCCTCCTCAGCGCACATGGCTCCAGGAGGTTTTCTCCCATGCTCACACAGCGTCGGGAGGCACACATCTGACTGTCCTCCTCTCCCCAGCTTCACACAGCGTCAGGAGGCAGCAATCCTTCTCCCAGGCTTCACACAGCGTCGGGAGGCACACATCTGACTGTCCTCCTCTCCCCAGCTCACACAGCGTCAGGAGGCAGCAATCAATAGACTTCCTTTGGACAAATTATAGAGGCCTTAACTTCCTCATTCCGAACAGCTGAAGGCCTTTCAACTTCCTTAAGCCGTCCTGGCTACCTTTTCTGCTGCCTTTGCAGCCGACACCCTATAGTAATTGGTGAATTTTCTAAACCAGGTGGAAATGTATCTCCTGTCTGTGACTACATCCACAGATTTACCTGACTTCCTGTCACAATATATATATATATATATATATATATATATATATATATATATATGCTGAAACACTTATATTTGCCTTATTTGAGGTTAGCAGCCACTGCACCCAGTGTTGGATTCTTTGTTTTGGGATTGTTTCACATCGGTGACACTGTGTGATTGCCTGACATCACCATTTTGGATTACCACAGATTTTATGTGTTTACTCTGCACGATCACATGGACTCTCTGTATTTGTATATCTAATTTTAAATATTACTATTTCCTTATATGAATTATTTTGAATCTTTTAACCATTCACCCCAATACGAATGGATTTTTTCACATGATTGTTTAAAGAAGCACTTTTTCCTTCACTTGTTTTGGAAATTTTTGGAGCACTAGTCACTTTAACTCTATTTTTATCTGCGTAAATTATGGATTATTTTATGAATTATTTGTCTACTTATTTGTATTGATTTTATGCACTATTATCCTATCACTTTGAATTCACTGTTATCTGTGTAATTTTATTTCTATATATATTTTTACGCCTTTTTGAAAGGTTATATGCAAGCAATTGGCCATAAAAGGGTTCGATGGTCTGGGTACTGCTCTGGGGGATATGTATCAATGCAAAAACATTTTTTTGTAAAAAAACAATCATTTTTTTGAGGAGCAGTGATTCTTATGAGGCTTAAAGTGCAACAATAAAAATTAAAAATTCCTTTTAAATATAGTGCATGGGGGTCCCCTTAGTCTACCTGTAAAGTGGCTCATCTGTAGCATGCATAGAACATTTCTAAAGAAAAACAGACAAGTCAAATCGCATTTAAATTGACTCGCTGTTTCAATTGCTGGTTTAAATTGCCAGCATTTTTTAATAGAAAATGGCATGGTCCCCCCTGCCCCAAAGCACCTACCCCCCCATGTTAAGGGCATGTGATTTGGAATGGTTGGGGGGTGGTGCTCACTCGCCCCCCCCTTTCCTGACCTGCCAGGCTGCATGCTCAGCTAGGGGTCTGGAAGGGTTTTTGGGGGGACCCCACGCCATTTTTTTTTGGTGTGGGGTTCCACTTTAAATCCATACCAGACTCAAAGGGTTTTCCCCGAATGGGAGGAAAAGCCAATGTTCGGCCTGAACTCAAACTCGGGCCGAACCATTCGCCAAACTCTACTTGGCAACTACAGAGCACCAGGTGCATTTACCTGGATGACAAACTTACAGCAAACAAGACCATGAAGTGCAACACGTCACTGAAGCTTAATTTTATGCATAATATGGGGGATCCACACCAGGGTCCAATCTGGCTAACGTATTTTGAAGGTTGCACCTCCTTTTTCTGGAATCCTCATGCCGTGTACGATAGGATATACAGTAAGTATATACTGAGTTGAGGACATGTGATTGTGTAGAGTTTGGCTCTGAAGAAGGAGGTGCTACCTTAGAAACGCATGAGCCAGATTGGACACGGGTGTGGTCCCCCTGTATTCTGGAGTGTACTGTGTCCAGGACTGTTATGCTACGGACGAGTAGTTTGATGAGCGTTCTTTATTCATATGTTTGTGAGTACATTTTATGACATTTCTTTAATAAGAAGTTTTCGTGGGATCATGCTGAGGGGGGGTCGAACGCTTGGCTCAGTTCGCCACGGCCTGTCAAAACCAAGTACTCGCCCCCCCCCTTGCCCCAAAAGGTGCCAAATGTGGCAGCAGAGGGGAGGAGGAGGCAGACAAGCAGAGCATCCCCTTTTGGGTGGAACTATGCTTTAATTCATTCTATGCATTAAGGCAGGGGTGGGGAACCTATGGTTCGGGGGCCGTATGCGGCCCCCGAAGTCATCTGGTCCGGCCCCCCATGCAGCTGAGTCTGTGTCTCTCAGCTGATCTGTCAGAATGGAGCCGATGCTTCCTGTATAGTTCCTGCTCCGTTATGACAGTCTGAGTGAGTCACAGGCAGAGTGATATCAAATGCACTCCGCCTGTGATCAATACAGAAAACATCACCTCTTCCTCCAGCATGGCTCTGCTACACTTCTCCTAGCCAGCATTTCCCGCCAGCAGCACACACAGCAGTACCAGCCAGAGCCAGCAGTACCAGCCAGAGCCAGCAGTACCAGCCAGAACCAGCAGTACCAGCCAGAGCCAGCAGTACTCACAGCAGTACCAGCAGTACACACAGCAGTACCAGCCAGAACCAGCAGTACCCACAGCAGAACCAGCAGTACCAGCCAGAGCCAGCAGTACCAGCCAGAGCCAGCAGTACCAGCCAGAGTCAGCAGTACATACAACAGTACCAGCCAGCAGTACCTACAGCCAGGGCTGCTGTTAGAAATCACGGGGCCCCGTACAGACTACCTGGCAGGGCCCCCCCCAAGAAAATATTAAAGATATATTTAGCTAAAATTACAACAAAATCACTATTAGCAGACACAAATATAACATAACTTGCATAATTCCTACTAAATCTAAAAAAAAAAAAAAAAACTACCGTATGTTAAATAAAAAAGAAGATGAGATGAGAAAAATATACAGGCTGGGCAGCTGGAGCTCAGTAATCAGTGATCAGAGAGACAGAGAGAGAGAAACAAAGTTACAATTTCCAAAAAAACTCCTGAGCAGAGACAAGTGCTGGGAGGGGGGCCCACATAGGGAGGGGGATTAGTGAGGGACAACTGTCTCTTTCTCAACAGATAAAAGCTGATAGCAGGGAGAGGGACAGATCAGATTCAGGTGCTGGAGGAAGATTTCTGTATTTGTTGTCCATCACTAATCCCCCTCTCTGTGTGGGCCCCCCTGCCCCCCTGTGTGCTCGGGCCCCCTACAAGAGGGCTGGTGGTCCCCCCCTATCAGCAGCCCTGCCTACAGCACAGTACCAGCCAGCAGTACCCACAGCAATACCAGCCAGCAGTACATGCCAGCAGTACCAGCCTGAGCCAGCAGTACCAGCCAGCAGTACCCACAGCACAGTACCAGCCATCAGTACCAGCCTGAGCCATCAGTACCCACAGCAGTACCAGCCAGCAATACCTACAGCACAGTACCAGCCTGAGTCAGCAGTACCCACAGCAGCATCAGCCTGAGCCAGCAGTACCATCCAGCAGTACTCACAGCACAGTACAAGCCAGCAGTACCCACAGCAGTACCAGCCAGATGTACCCACCAGCAGTACCAGCCAGCTATACCCACCAGCAGTACCTGCCAGCAGTTCTTTTCAAATCTTACCACCACAAAAAAGTCGTCTGTGCTCCAGACTGACCGATGCAAACCTGGAAAACCTGTTGCGAGTAGCAACATCATCAATACCAGCTAACATCACACACTTCACCAAAGAGAAGCAGTTGCAGCCATCACATTAGGGGTGAGATAATGAAATGTTTGACCAAATATAACAGGCTAATTTTTAAGGTGATAATTTTGTACGGCCCCTGAATGGTTTTATAAATACCCAAATGGCCCTTGGCAGAAAAAAGGTTCCCCACCCCTGCATTAAGGTAATAAACCTTTTACTGCCTGTCTCTCCCCCTCACTCCTCTTTATATTTACCTAAGTCCTGTATTGATTCAGCACTGTGCCCATCTGCAGAACTTCTCTCCTGTGTCTGCTCTTTAATCGGGTTGACTAAGAGCAGCGGGAGCCATTTACTCTTGCTGCTGTCAGCCAAATCCAGTGAGAAGGGAGCAGGGGCAGGGCCAAGCCCCACTGTGTGTGTCAATAGAAACACAGAGCCTGTCTTGGGAGCAAGCTTACATGTTTGCCTGCTTTCTAGGGTGGCAAAAGCAGAAGAGGAGCAGCCAAGGGCACCAGTGGGGGACTCCAGAAGGAGATGTTTGGGGCTGCTCTGTGCAATGCAGTGCAGGTAAGTAGGTGCAGGTAAGTATGACATGTTTTTTATTTAAAAAATTACGCTTTACAATCCTTTCAATATGCAGGGTTCCTGGGGACACATTTAGTTTAAATTTCTGGCCAAATTTTTTATGATAATTCCTTTTTCACTTCCAAGAGAACACTGTTTACATACAAAATGTATAACCTGTACTTCAATATAAATTAAAGGGGGACCTAAAACTTCCTAACTTCAGGTAATTCTGTCACACCACACAGGTTGTACAGCTAACCTAACTGCACATGGCTTGGAAAAGCCCACTTTGGGTTAGCATTAAAGAAGTTGACTGCGATCATTTAACCATAGATAACATTTTCTGGTTAAAACCTTCAGATCGTAAACATATCACCAGTCTTGTTACATTACACTCACTAAAACTCTTAATCGAATTAAGCACACAAAAGCATTGATTTCTCCACATATGCCCTTATTCAAATTTTTACGCAACCCCTCGTTCTACTTTGTCTACGTTTCCCATGCTTCGTTTGAAACCTGGACCAAACTAAATCTGACTAAATTGCACCAAGTTACTGGTCTAAACGTTAATAACACTTTTCAGGTCCTGCAAGAGAAATCCAGTCTCCAAATCTGGAAATCTTTAGATATTTACAAATCAAACAGTGCCCCTTTTGAACTCAAACCTCTCCAGACCATCTCTCCTTTTTTGGACACAAATGCTCCAAAGACCCCCACTCCAATGCTCTAATCTATAATGATTTCCAAACTTTACCTCATGCTCCTCCTTATACTAATAAATGGACTGATTACCCCCTTGAACCTGATCAGTGGAACCAAATCTGAGCTACTACAAAGTCCTGTTTTCAGAATGTGGCCATCCTAAAAACAAACTTCAAAGTATTATCCAGATAGTTCTTTGTCCCTTCCACGATATCTCAATGTGTCACTTACTGTACAACTGTGGGGGCTTCACAGTACAACAACTTCAGGGGCTGCACAGATCTAGGCACTCACCTGCTTATATGGTGGACTTGCCTGACTGTTAGTACATTTTGGCCCAATATTTTTTTAACAATTTCAATCCTTAGCTCCACTATCTCTCTGGGTCCAACCATAGCACATCTCAGTAAACACCCACCTGAAATCGCTAACAAACAATTAAAGCTCTTACTTCTAATCACAATTGCAACCAAACTATAGCCAAGCCTTGGGAATTTCCTAGACTCTGCCTTACTGAAATTAAAACCAGGGTCACTCAAGCTATTATATACAAAAAAACTGAGGCCACACTACAAAATATAATTTCTAAGTGCATTGAACTATGGTAGCCCTGGATAAACAAACAGCTCCAGCCTGGCTTTGATCCTTCCCTTCTTGAACTCTAAGGTATCCCACCTTATGTCACGATACCAAGTGCTGGTATCCTGTAAAACAGATGTGACTGGATGTGGGAATCTGCACAGAGATCATCAAACGTAACAAAGAATGCAAGTAATGTGGTTTATTAAGGAAATAACACAAAATGAAACCAATAACAATAAAGACAAACATCCAATATGCCAAAGAATACAAATCCTAGTGAACCTATAAAAAGTGAACCTAATCAGTGGAAGTGGACATCTAAACAAACTCACCCAAACTAACTACCTAAACTAAACTAAGCTATGTACAGATGGCAGGATAACTAGAGCAGGATCAGGAAACAGGGAGAAGATACACAGTAGCAGGTGCAAGCAGGTGGGATCAGGAACAGAAGCAGGAACAGGATCGGGACAGGGATAAAATCAAAGGTCACAGAGAGCTGTGTTGTGTCTGATATATAAATATATACACTGCCTTGCCAAAATAAAAGTCGTCACCCAAAAAAAGGTCACACACTCTAATATTTCATTGGCTTTGATTACGGCATGCATTCACTGTGGCATTGTTTCGATAAGCTTCTGCAATGTCGCAAGACTTATTTTCGTCCAGTGTTGCATTATTTTTTCACCAAGATCTTGTATTGATGATGGGAGATTCAGACCACTGCGCAAAGCTTTCTCCAAAGATTCTCATTGGGGTTAAGTTCTGGACTCTGTGGTGGCCAATCCATGGGGGAAAATTATGTATCATGCTCCCTGAACCACTCTTTCACAATTTGAGCCTAATGAATCCTGACATTGTCACCTTGGAATATGCCCATGCCATTAGGGAAGAAAAAATCCATTGATGGAATAACCTGGTCATTCAGTATATTCAGGTAGTCAGCTTTTTTGGCCAGACAGTGTATATATATATATATATATATATATATATACAGTCAGGTCCATAAATATTGGGACATTGACACAATTCTAATCTTTTTGGCTCTATACACCACCACAATGGATTTGAAATGAAACAAGATGTGCTTTAACTGCAGACTTTCAGCTTTAATTTGAGGGTATTTACATCCAAATCAGGTGAACGGTGTAGGAATTACAACAGTTTGTATATGTGCTTCCCACTTTTTAAGGGACCAAAAGTAATGGGACAGATTAACAATCATAAATCAAACTTTAACTTTTTAATACTTGGTTGCAAATCCTTTGCAGTCAATTACAGCCCGAAGTCTTTAGTTCCTGCTTGTTCTTGGGGCATTTTCCCTTCAGTTTTGTCTTCAGCAAGTGAAATGCATGCTCAATCGGATTCAGGTCAGGTGATTGACTTGGCCATTGCATAACATTCCACTTCTTTCCCTTAAAAAACTCTTTGGTTGCTTTCGCAGTATGCTTCGGGCCATTGTCCATCCATCTGCACTGTGAAGCGCCGTCCAATGAGTTCTGAGGCTTTTGGCTGAATATGAGCAGATAATATTGCCCCAAACACTTCAGAATTCATCCTTCTGCTTTTGTGAGCAGTCACATCATCAATAAATACAAGAGAACCAGTTCCATTGGCAGCCATACATGCCCACGCCATGACACTACCACCACCATGCTTCACTGATGAGGTGGTATGCTTTGGATCATGAGCAGTTCCTTTCCTTCTCCATACTCTTCTCTTCTCATCACTCTGGTACAAGTTGATCTTGGTCTCATCTGTCCATAGGATGTTGTTCCAGAACTGTGAAGGCTTTTTTGGATGTTGTTTGGCAAACTCTAATTCCTGTTTTTGAGGCTCACCAATGGTTTACATCTTGTGGTGAACCCTCTGTATTCACTCTGGTGAATTCTTCTCTTGATTGTTGACTTTGACACACATACACCTACCTCCTGGAGACTGTTCTTGATCTGGCCAACTGTTGTGGAGGGCGTTTTCTTCACCAGGGAAAGAATTATTCGGTCATCCACCACAGTTGTTTTCTGTGGTCTTCTGGGTCTTTTTGTGTTGCTGAGCTCACCGGTGCGTTCTTCCTTTTTAAGGATGTTCCAAACAGTTGATTTGGCCACACCTAATGTTTTTGCTATCTCTCTGATTGGTTTGTTTTGGTTTTTCAGCCTAATGATGGCTTGCTTCACTGATAGTGACAGCTCTTTGGATCTCAAATTGAGAGTTGACAGCAACAGATTCCAAATGCAAATAGGACACTTGAAATTACCTCTGGACCTTTTATCTGCTCCTTGTAAATGGGATAATGGGGGAATAACACACACCTGGCCATGGAACAGCTGAGCAGCCTATTGTCCCATTACTTTTGATCCCTTAAAAAGTGTGAGGCACATATACAAACTGTTGTAATTCCTACACCTTTTACCTGATTTGGATGTAAATACCCTCAAATTAAAGCTGAAAGTCTGCAGTTAAAGCACATTTTGTTTGTTTCATTTCAAATCCATTGTGGTGGTGTATAGAGCCAAAAAGATTTGAATTGGGTCGATGTCCCAATATTTATGGACCTGACTGTATATATATACACACACACACACACACACACACACACACACATACACAGTATCTCACAAAAGTGAGTACATCACTCACATTTTTGTAAATATTTGATTATATCTTTTCATGTGACAACACTGAAGAAATGACACTTTGCTACAATGTAAAGTATTGAGTGTACAGCTTGTATAACAGTGTAAATTTGCTGTCCTCTCAAAATAACTCAACACACAGCCATTAATGTCTAAACCGCTGGCAACAAAAGTGAGTACACCCCTAAGTGAAAATGTCCAAAATGGGCCCAATTAGCCATTTTCCCTTCCTGGTGTCATGTGACTTACACTCCTCCACCTTCTGTTTGAGGATGTCCCACAGATGCTCAATAGGGTTTAGGTCTGGAGACCTGCTTGGCCAGTCCATCACCTTTACCCTCAGCTTCTTTAGCAAGGCAGTGGTCGTCTTGGAGGTGTGTTTGGGGTCGTTATCATGTTGGAATATTGCCCTGCGGCCCAGTCTCTGAAGGGAGAGGATCATGCTCTGCTTCAGTATGTCACAGTACATGTTGGCACTCATGGTTTCCTCAATGAACTGTAGCTCCCCAGTGCCAGCCGCACTCATGCAGCCCCAGACCATGACACTCCCACCACCATGCTTGACTGTAGGCAAGACACATTTGTCTTTGTACTCCTCACCTGGTTGCCGCTACATGCAGTTGACACCATCTGAACCAAATAAATGTATCTTGGTCTCATCAGACCACAGGTCATGGTTCCAGTAATCCATATTTTTAGTCTGCTTGTCTTCAGCAAACTGTTTGCATGCTTCTTTGTGCATCATCTTTAAAAGAGGCTTCCTTCTGGGACGACAGCCATACAGATCAATTTGAGTGTGCAGAGTATGGTCTGAGCACTGACAGGCTGACCCGACACCCCTTCAACCTCTGCAGCAATGCTCGCAGCACTTATATATCTATTTCCCAAAGACAACCTCTCGATATGATGCTGAGCACATGCACTCAACTTCTTTGGTCGACCATGGCGAGGCCTGTTCTGAGTGGAACCTGTCCTGTTAAACGGCTGTATGGTCTTGGTCACTGTGCTGCAGCTCAGTTTCAGGGTCTTGGTAGTCTTTTTGTAGCCTAGGCCAGTAATAGCAAACCTTGGCACCCCAGATGTTTTGGAACTACATTTCCCATGATGCTCATGCACTCTGCGGTATAGTTGAGAATAATAGGAAATGTAGTTCCAAAACATCTGGGATGCCAAGGTTTGCCATTACTGGCCTATGCCATCTTTATGTAGAGCAACAACTCTTTTTTTTTCGGATCCTCAGAGAGTTCTTTGCCATGAGGTGCCATGCTGAACTTCCAGTAACCAGGGTGAAAGAGTGAGAGTGATAACACCAAATTTAACACACCTGCTCCCCATTCAACCCTGAGACCTTGTAACACTAATGAGTCACATGACACCGGGGAGGGAAAATGGTTCATTGGGCCCAATTTGGACATTTTCACTTATGGGTGTACTCACTTTTGTTGTCAGTGGTTTAGACATTAATGGCTGTGTGTTGAGTTATTTTGAGGGGCCAGCAAATTTACACTGTTATACAAGCTGTACGCTCACTACTTTACATTGTAGCAAAGTGTCATTTCTTCAGTGTTGTCACATGAAAAGATATAATAAAATATTTACAAAAATGTGAGGGGTGTACTCACTTTTGTGAGATACTGTATATAACAAACAAAATGGCCCCTACCCCCACCTATAACTGGCCTTCACAGCGAGGAGCTCATGGAAGGGCGACTCATGCAAGACAAAACCAGAAAAATTCCCAGCTCAACTAACCAACCAAATTAACCTGTCTAACAGTATGCGTTAAAAACAGGGGTTTAGTTAGCACACATTTGCAAATGCATGCATAAACTGTAGGGCCACTTTACAGCACCCTATATTATCTGCAGTCCTAACTCCTGTAAATCTATGAGAGTCTCTCCACAGTGGGAGCACATGCATTCTAATGGATAGATAGGGGGCGGTGGGCCTCCTTAAACGCACAGGGGCACAATGGACGCCCAAGCACATAGCAAAATGGCAGCAAAGATCCATTAGAATGCATGTGCTCCCACTGTGGAGACTCACATAGGTTTACAGGAGTTAGGACTGCAGGTAATACAGGGTGCTATGAAGTGGCCTTGCAGCTTATGCATGCATTTGCAAATGTGTGCTAACTAAACCCCTGTTTAGAGCATACTGTTAGACAGGTTAATTTGGTTAGTAAGCAGACTGGTTGGTCAAATGAGCTGGGAGATTTTGTGGTTTTGTTATATATATAAATAAATAAATAAACATATATATATATATATATATATTATTATATACTGTATATACATTTACATACATAAAATGCTGTCATGTACTGCAGGCATTTTTGTTATGCTGATACTCCTCCCAAATATCCCCTTTTTAAAAGAAAAGTCCCTTTTTGAAGATCTAGGAGAAGGTTGCACTTTTTTACAGATTAAATGTTATTCTTTTAATGATGACAAATGCATTTTCATGGTTGTTTATATTGAGTCAACCTAGCTATGATACACTTCCTACTTTTGAAGGCAGTCTCATTACAAGTGATGTAGAAACTGGAAGGCAGGCAAAAGAGGAATTTAGATGATCGTACATACAGTACAGTAATTTCCAGGGCTGCACTGTGAAGTAAGTCCTACATGTCTCTGCTTTAAATGTGATTTTACTTTGGTTATGAATATCTAAATCCTAAAGATTTGGCAAAATGTGTGAAAAAAAAATCTGTTTTGAATAACAACAAACCTGACATTAAATGTCACACTGGACAGCCCAATCTTACCCTATAGACCCACTATTTCATTGTGGCTTGAAGACTGCATTTATAGTGTCAACTTTAGGAGCCCTTGGCAGGAGGACATGTTAATTGCCAAACACCTCCTAAATGACAGTTCTAATCTACTACACTGAGTCAGAACATATACCAGGGGGAGGTGCAGCACATTATTTGTAACATTCAGGCAACAGTCAGGCCATGGCTACCTATTCATTACATTACTACCTCCTATGGCTTCTGCAGCTAAATTAAGCCTTCAGAATAATGTAAATTTTGTTTAAATGTAAAAGCTTGCTTCTCTGCCATATCTAATGAAGACTGGCAATAAACAGATCCCTTTGGGTTGTCAACATTGGTGAAGGGCAAGAACTGGATAATCAAAAATAATGTATTTTTTTCTGGTGATAATGCATTAATAGGATTCCAACATTCCCTGGTGGAATACATAAGGAAAAGGCCTTTCCTGAGCTTCAAACAGCTTCCAATTAAAATTTAAAATGAAACTTTACTCCACCCTTCCTGAAAGTAGAACTATAGGGATGGGTCCCTTTGGATAGAGCAAGGGAGGGTTATCACCCCTGTCAGATTTTTTTTTCGACATCTGTGTCCCATTGTGGAGATTTCCTTTCACTTCCTATCCCATAGCCAAAAAGGAAGTGAGAAGAAATCCCTTAAAGTTAAGGGAATTTTTGGAGAACCCCAGGTCACCAGAACTAGTGTCCCCATTGGCAGATTTCCTCTCTATTACTTTTCTGGGAACACTCCAAAATTTGGGATTTTTTATTTACTTATATGTTCAATAATAATGGTAAACAAGACAAATAGAGAGGGTGAATCTCCTTAACAGGGGCACAGGCAGCAATAGAAACAGACAAGTGTTCTGATCCTTCTGCACTCTAATTAAAACTAAAAATGAAGTTTGGGCTGTAGTTATACTTTAAATGTCTGCTTGAGTTAAGCTGCTTACACTTTTTTTTTGCTGCTAAAAAGCAGATTCAAACGCCACTATTTCCTTCTGTGCATGCACACTGTGCTTCTCTTACTCTGTTGTATGACACTAAGATTACTTTTCCTGCAGCTTCTGCAGCACTAGAGCTACTGTGCAGCATTTGTGGCAGTGCAAGCAGTGGACAGGCCCATATGATGAGGAAGAAGAGTAATGGACAGCACATAGGGTGCCTGTGTCACAATGTGTAGTTGATGCAGAAACCCCTCTGAAGTTTTGCACACGGACCACACTATGCACATGAATAGTGTAAGTAAGTTTGCAGCAGACAAATTAGTCAAGCAATACTCAAGATTGCATATCTGGTCATCTCATACCTACCGTACGTATGAGTAAATGTGCCCCAGTTTGGTTTGTGAGAATTCATTAAATCTGGCATGCAGTCTGAAAATTCTGAACTTACAGTCAAACCCTATTCAATAAAACCAATTGACGTGTAAAAGGATAAATCTTAGAAATATATTTTGGCCATTTCTAAGGTTAATAGGAAAGGATTGTCAAAAAGGGCATGTAAGGATGAGCCCCCTGAATATTGGTAGAGGGGCCTTCAGGGAGATGGGCACTGCCACATGGGATATGAACTAATGCAAAAAAGTAAAATAAAATATCGTACAGAAACTAAGGGGTGTTTTAAGGGTGACATGGGAAAAAGACCAATACTTTGAATTACAAGCTTGCAAGATGCCTTTAAGCTGTATGTGATGTTTTGCAATAGTACATTTTCATAGGTAGTGTCAATGACTACATATTGTAGCATATTTTGCATGTAGAATAGATTCATTAAAAAATAACCTTTTCATTTTGGCTTGGCTTAAATACAGCAGCAGCACCTCAGTCAAATTCATTTAACCTTAATTAAAATTAAGTCAAATTCATTTTAACCTTTGTTTATCCCAAATTTTTTTCCCCAAGTTTTCAAATCATAAACCCTAAGTTCCCTTCTAGATTGTAAGCTCTAACGAGCAGGGCCCTCTATTTCCTCCTGTTCTGAACTGTATTGTAACTGTATCGTCTTCCCTCACATTGTAAAGCGCTGCGCAAACTGTTGGCGCTATATAAATCCTGCATAATAATAATAATAAGTATGCGTTTCAAAGAAATTGTCTAGTGTTGACTGTACACGAACACTTGAATGGGCAGCAAATAAAAAGAGCTCTGCAGTGAGGGCCTTTTTTGAACACATCTGATACTGACTGCACTCTGCAACCTTTTCCTGCAGTGTATTTTCCGTGGTAAAACTACCAGGCATACGGGTGCCACAGTAAGGGCCAGGAAAAGGGGATTTTCTTCCCTAGAGCCCACCTACACCTTTTTAGTTCCATGCATTCCTCAGAGCCCTCCTCCCATCTCTCCCCTCCCCCCCCCCCCCCAATGTGAGAATGCAGAATTCAACACACACTGATACTGACACCACACCATTTTTACTCTTAGCAGCCCTGCTGACGTGGACATTTTTTTACCTTCCAGTGACACCACTGATGCAGGGACATTTTACCTTTCAATAAAGCCACTGATATAGGGACATTTGTTTCTTCCAGTGATCCTGCTCACACAGGGGGATTTTTTCCTTTCAGTGACATCACCTACACAAGGAGATGTTTTTCATCTGCCACTGTTAGCCTCATATTTGTGCACCAATATTAAACTCTTCAGTATGCTGCAGTGTACCTCAACCATTGGCCCTATTTCAGCACATTCAATAAAAATGACATACATTGTTACTACTATTAGCCCCAATTCCTCCACCCAGGAAACGGGGTTGCAGTTTGCCATCTTCGTCCTGGGTACTAAATTACCTTGTCCCAGCACTGACCACATCTATTAGGAAACACCTGACACTGCACCACAAAACTTGGTGGGAGCAGCACCTCAGTGAGATATGTAACCAGCATAAGGCATGCACTTTTCCTCCTCCTCTCTCTACACTTTCCAAAAATTATCCCCCCAACCAGACAACATTTTCCTGCTGCATCCACCAAAACATCAGAGGCTTCTAGTGACGGGAAGTCACACACGTGGTTTCGGAAATTTAGCATATGCAATGTACAATGGAGAACAGGGTCAGAGGGCTACATTGAAAAGGATCAAGCAAAGACCTGAACTTCAGGAGAAGCCCAGTTACCTGTACCCACTCCTCCTCACTGGCCTCATCCTAGGATTTCTTGGAATCAGCAATCCTCCCCAACTGCCCCAGAGCATATACAACATCCTAAGTTAAAAATTAATGTGCTGCTACCATAACCAGCTCCTGTCCCATCTCCTGGCCTATTCCAGTGATCCAGCTCTATAAAGGTGCCAGAAAATATTTCAGGAGAAAACTCCCAGCCAAAAGCTGTCTGTCCTTCCACACCTCAGAGGAATAGAAGGCAACAGCAAATAAAGGTGGGAAATTCTATGGGTAGGGGGAAGGGCAGGCTGCAGGAAAATCAGGCATTGAATCCTTCAGACATAAGCTGGCTGCCCTTCCTCAAATCTTCCTTCAAAAACAGTCTAGAGAGAGGAAGTCTAGGGAGGATCTGCGGAGCTGGGTTTGTTTTTTCATGGTGAATCATGCAGGAGGATGTCAGATGGCTGTTAAAGCTTTTGTTTCTTACTCCTGCTAAACCTAGAGCAGCCACATTCCTGCAGGTGTTGCAAATACATCCCTTTCATTCTCCTACTCAAGGGCTCATACCGGCCACTTTAATCTAATAGTGCTGCTAATGTGCTCTTTTCCTTGTCCTACTCCTCGAGGGTGCAAAGCAGACACTTTTCCTACTCCTGAAGGGCACAGAACAGCTATTTAACTTTTTAGTGCTGCTTATGTGCCTATTTCCCCACCTCAGGGGTGCATAGCAGCCACTTCCCCTTACAGTGCTGCTAATGTGCCCTTTTCATCCACCTCCTCTATCCCCTTCAATATTGCTATACCTCTACCAATTTTTCAAAACAGTTTTTTTTTTTTTAAACTTCCTTTACCGCCAATCCTCCTTCTCATGGGTGCAAAGTAGCCACTTTATATTTTTTTGTTTTACAGTGCTGCTCATGTCCCCTTTTCCTCCTCCTTCTACTCAAGGGCACACACCAGCCAGTTGCCTTTCTAGTTCTGCTCATGTGCCATTTCCCTCCTAGTCTTTAGCTAATTCCCCCATAGCCCTGCCAACTGGCTTTGATGAGTCTGGCTTTGAGGACTCCAGCCCGACAGAAATATTCCATCTGGAATTCTGCAAGCTACTCCTCCAAGTCCACCGGAACACCTTTAACAGTGCCTGCCGGGTCTGAGCTGGGCAGATTTCCCTTACTTCTTGCAGTACAAAAGAGGGCGCTATCATTCTGGGATCATCTACAAAAAAGCAGTCCTGACTCGTACCATCATAAGGCCCTACTGACCAATAAGAACTAGCCCAAGTCTGGCGGCCTGCAACAACTCATCAGCGCCTTGCCTATCCCAAACTCCCAACAATTCGACCTGACAAAATCACAAATAAAAAAACATAATGAAATATTTAGAAGAAAAATATGTTGAAGAATGGAGAAATTAAATATCAGACTCCAAGAAACTAACTGTTTACCAGTCACTGCAGAGAGACTACAAACTGGCCCCATACCTGGAGGTGCTACAAGAGCCCAAAGACAGACAGACCTTCAGCCTGTACAGACTAAGCGCCAACAGCCTGGAAATCAAGTTAGGACGGCACAGACAGACCTACAAGCCCAGGGAGAGAAGATTGTGCCTAAGTACTCATCAGTGAGGGACACTCACTTTCAGAGACTTCATGCCTTCAAGACTTCGCTTTCATGCCAGACTTCAATTCTATAGAAGAGAAAAGGAAACTCCAAATCCTACTGGGAGAAGAGGAGCCAATGGTGAGAATAGCTGCACAATATGTGACAGCATGTCACAAACTGAGAGAGACATGAAAAACTGAGGATTTAAAAATCCTTTGCATAGACTCACCCCCCATTCCCCATTCCCCTTTATATTACCCATTACCCCCCCCCCCCCCCCCATCATCACAAACTCAACTGCTTTGGCAATGCTAAAATGTATTTGGTCCTACCAATTAAGCTTATTAGAATTTGTCTGCGGAAATGTGTTCACTGCTGTCCCCAGAGCCAATCCACAGACTAGTGCAGTACTGCACTGACATGCTACACTCAAGTGTTAGGTACTCAGGCATTATTTTGCTCAAAAAGCCATTTGCCAATCTCCATTATTTTGCACAGAAAGCTATCCCTGCCCTCCACCAGCATATGAAATGCATGAGGCAGCAGGAGACAGAGAAAGAATAGGAAGGGGAGAATGCTTGGGGTATTGCTGGTCTGGGGAAGAAGGAGGTTAGGGGGGGCAGCAGGAAGGAGTAGTGTTCGGGTGCTAGTGTTAGCGAGGGGGAGTGTTGAGGTGCTGGTGGCTATGAGCAGTGTTGTGGTAGTGGTGGTGAGAAGGAGGAGAAAAGTTGGGACAGCTTCTTGAGGGAAATTTTCTTACCCAAAACAAGGAGATAACTGGGAGCTCTACTGACACCATCCCAGAGGGAGCCCGAAATTCAGCTTTGGCTTTAAGGTAGTAGTAGTGTTGCTATGGATATGTAGCAGGATTCCCAGCCGTTTTGCTGGATATGGGTCCCCCTGGGTCACCGGGTGCAACTAAAGTACCTTTGTGCATGTTCCTCCAAGTGTGAGCACTGAGACAATGACCAGTCCAGTATCTTTGGGTTTTTTGTATTTATTGAGAACTTGGATGGGAGAAGGGAATAAGTGGGATACTCCTTTGGCTCAACTATGCATAATTTGCTAGGGACAACAGAAAATGCCGATTGGTGCTGACTTGACGCTGACTAGATGCCGGTCAATGCCAGTTGACGCTGGTTAGCGGTGGCTTACTGCCTGTTAACTCCAAATTGACTTTGGACTGCTTTCATACTTAAAGAAGTCCTGTTTGAGCTCCTTTAAGCACTCCTTGCTACTTGTACTGCTGCTGCACTGCTAAACACTCCAGGGCCGACACCGGCACCCTCTTTCTCTCACTTATTTTCAGGGTTTAGACACTGGCACCCCCTTTCTCTAAGCTCTCTCCACAGGTTAGCTGGCTCCCAGATCACTTTGACCTTCTGGAATGGTCCCCTCTCCTAGGCAGACCCCTGGGCAGTTACGAGTACTCACAACGTTTTTCCCTGAAACTTCTGCCCAGCAGCTCCACTCGGTCCACAGCACTCTGGATCCCTCTCTCTCTGCAGCTCAGCTCAACCTTCATCCCCCAGGACACCCTCACTTGCGCTAACAGGAGGAGAGACAGCCGTCACCCTCCTCCTGGGACTCTGCTTCCCACCAAAGACGCCCTGTAACATGCTCCCCTCAGACTTATAGACCATCGCAGGGTGCATTGCAGTAAACTCCGCCCACTGAGATAGCCATAAGCCCTGGTGTGCTATTGGCTAGGTTTCCTCCACTGTCCAATAAGAGCCCTCATTTGATACAGTGGGGAGACTCCCCAGGCACAACAGGTCACACCTGGAAGCATGTGACAGCTTAACTAAATGATCAGGCCCCCCTGATATGCAGATAGGGCCACCCATATGCTTCTTCCTAGCACCTACCTAGGAGGGTGCTACAGATATTTGATGATTTTATAGCAAATGTATTTGTTAGTTAGATTCTATTTTAAGAAGCTAGGTTTCCCCTATTGATATGCAAATAAACCAGTCTCATTGGTTTAGGAGCTAAACATGTAACAAGAAGTATGTGGGGGAGGTGTTTAGGACTTTTGAAACAAGCATGTGTTCAGACAAAGGAGAGTTGTTTTTGGAACTCAAAAGGAACAACATGTCTGCTTTAGACATGAAAAACAGTTTAGACCCTGAGCAATGAACTATGAAGATTCTATCTTGATTCCATCTTTTAGTAACTGTTTAGGATATTTATTGCATACACATAGTACATGCTCTTTTGAAGATAATTAGCTTGTGCATGTTGTAGGCATATTTTTGTAACTATGAATTGTGTGATGTGCGTGATGTATATAGGGAAAAAAGCGTTGCGGAAAGCTAGGCCCCTACAAGAAGTACAAGTCTATGAATTCTAATTATTGCCTATGTATGGGATCAAAAGGTGGATTGTATCAGTTGTGGATATTTTCTAACTGATTCATGACAAATGTTCCCATACATGGGTAATAATATCTCTCACCCACAGGTGGTTTAGTGAGCTTTGACGTCGTGTGTAAAGATGGCGGCCGCATATCCAATTGACCATGTGGTTTTGGGGGGAGTGCAACCATGTGTTGCTGACCTCACTCATAAAATGACCTGTGAGTGGTTAAGAGGTATGATTACATCCTGTGGGTGGTCTCTGGTATACGGGACTATAAAAAGAGTCCATAGCATGAGAAACTGTCTGTTTTTGGAAATGTGGAAAGACCAAGCATGCAGCCAGGATTTTTTATATTCTCCTGTTCCTCCAGCTGTCTAGTGTAAGCTATCCAGTGTCAACTACCAGAGCTCAGTATTGTTTGATATTTTGGGATATTGGGAATAGGAGTGTATGTTTAAGTCATGGTATTTTGTGTAATGTTTATGGTAACTTTTATGTGTAAGAAGCTTAATGTATTTTGATGTCCAGTAAAGTTTTTTGTTTTATGCTTTTTATCAAAACTGCTCTTGGTGTGTCTGTTCATTTTATTTATTCACTAGATATTTCAGTGGCTGTCCAGTATACCTTCATTATAAATGTTGTTGTTCCACACATTTTTTACCATGTGGTAGGAGTTAACTGGGAGCAGAGTCCCTTTAAGTAGTAAATTAGGTGGACAAAGCTCTTTAGGACACATGCCGGTGCCCCCTTTAATTAAGTCAACAGCTGACTTTCTCCAGCACCAGAGGGTTGGCAGAAGCACAAAGGTCCCCAAGATCTTTCAGAATGTCTGTACTCACACAAGGTCCAAGGAACAGCTGGTTGCCTCCTTCCAACTTCCAAGTGACACCTTACTTTGATAAAACCAGACTAGATCTTCTGCAGTCAGCCTCCCCTCTGTCAGCTAACTTTAGATCCAGAGTCTCAGTGTCCAGGCCCTTTAGGTTGCCACCCGAGGCCTCATGACATCAGACATAGCAGCAGTGCCGGGAAGAGCAGCGCGCCCCTCCACACTGGAACAATCCACTCTGGGTAAAGACCCTGAGCTCAGTGTGCTCACAGAATAAATGATAAAAAGCAGAATATATACAGTCTCCCAGCATACCATCAGAGCCTGCCTCTCTGGGAAACAGTAGGCCAGGGCTGTATCCCTATTAATGCTGCCATCTACATAGCTCCATACCTATCATCCAGAAACTTCTCAAGTTTCCTGGATACAGAGGACGCTTTCAGACAGACTGGCAGCAGTTGTGCACACTAAGCAGACCTGACTATGCTTTTACCTTACAAACTATTACAGCCACACTGACTACAGTGTGGCAACTCAATATATCTATCAAAAACACACACTAATGTTAACTATATAATTCCTAGCACCTATCTAGGAAGGTGCTACAGGAGTTTTGCCCTTATCATAAAATCCGCTTCATTACGTGACACAAGTTTCTGTTATTCTGACTCAGAATTTGTAAAACCATCGGGTTAAAATGTTGCCTACATTAGGATATGGACACTGGCAAACAAAAAAAAAAAGCCCTTGAACAGCCAAGTATAACCTTTTGAATGATTTAGTTTTGTAGAAAAGCACAAAAATTTTTTTTCTTTATTGTTCACTGAAGAACACAGAATTCAGTCATTGTAAAATTGTTGAAACATCCAAAAGCAGTCCAACTGAGGGTTTTGAAGAAAAACAAAACAGTAAAAAGTTCACATAACACTACATAACTAAGGCCATGCTATAGCTCAAAGAGCTGCCTGAAGGTCTTCAGATGAGGCTTGAATATCCACCCCCAAGGGGTGCTTGCTAGGAGTTTGATCAGGTCAGGGTACCACATCTGCCTGGGCCAGTTCAGGGCTAAGAAGATCACATTTCAGAGGAGGAAAGGCGTAGATCAGGTCATAAAGTTCCAAAACTGGGGCAACAAGTTCTGCCCAGGAAAGGATCTGATCTACCTCTCTTACTGTGGCATAACTTCAAAACGAAAAGGGAGTATATGAATGAAGTTCCCAATCAATCCTACACATTTTAAAAGCTGTACAAGGGGTAGTATCTTCTATACTCATAGAGTAGACACATAGTATAACAGGAACTGCCAGAAACTAGGCCACTGATTTATTTCAGAGAAGATGTATTAGGCATTCCACAATGTGGAAGCTAGGAAGAAAAGAAGCACTGAGGTGAACATAATAGTCAGTTCTGTAAGCAGAGTCCCAAAATCTCAGGGAAGCTAAAAAAAAAAAAAAAAATCTAAATTCAGGGTTGTACAGTATATTGACCTTGTAGGTCATAATGTCCTTTGTGGGAGAGACGGGTCTGAGGAGAGATAAACTCCACAAGTAGTTCAATTTTAATGATAATATTCATAATGTGCAAGAAGGAAAAGGAAGGCTTACCCCAAAATAGGCAGTAAACAGAGGAAGACCAAAGTCTTTGGGTGTAGAAAGTCTATATAATAAAGGATTATATACACTGTAATGCAGAAAGCCCATAAAGCCCCGTACACACACAACGAATTTCCGCTGACCGGTCGTCCGTCTTTTGTCCAGAGTGGTGTTTTGTTGGTTGGAATGTGCTCTAGACTGCACACGAATTCAGAAGTGATGTCATGTGTTGGATTGCTTTCTTTGTGTTCTTTCATCTCTGAGCATGCCTAGTCTTGCTCATAAGATTTTTCCCTGTCGAAATCTGTACTGACTGCACGAACATCGGACGTGTTTTGACGGTGGACAAAAATTTTATAGCTTGCACACCAGAATTTTTTTGGCCGAAAAGTCAGAGTCGGTTGTCGAGAGCACCATACTAACAAGCCGAAAATCGGCAGATCGGTAGTCGGACGGAAATTCCCGGCCGAATTTCGACTCATGTGTACGGGCCTTTAGAGTAAGGAAAGAAAACTGAAGCAGATGCCTGGTTGTAGGGTCTAGAGCAGAAGCTGCAAGTTGAAGACTGAGCATGCATACTGAGAGGAAGTAAAGCCTAAAACAATTTAAGCAAACAATAACTCACGGATAAAATTGGAATTGTAGCTTCAAACAAAAGTTTTATGACCTCTAGATTTGTGGTTTGAGTGGGAGTTGAGATTGTGAAACAACAGATTACATATTTGAGTTACAGTATATGGAACCTGCTCAATAAAGTCTCATTAGAGGCTTTGAATCTGAAACAGAGATGGTGATAGGGGCATTGAGCACTCTGGGAGGTAAAGGCCCAGTAAGGGAACTTGTAACTGAGAAGCTGAGTTTTAAGAACCTAGGAGGTGGGAGTGAATATGCAGTAAAGTGCAGTGGTAGCTATTGAATGGACTGTCAGCAACAACCACCTAATGTGCTCTAATGAACTCCAAGCTAACAGTTTAAAAAAATGGCCAGCAGCAGGACATTTTAGGCATAGAGAGTTGACTGAAATGTATTACAAGTACAGGCAGGTGTGTTATTAAATAATGAAGAGACTTCAGGTCACACAGAAGCGTCACACAGAAGCGTATAACTCTACAGAAGCAGGATCATTTGGGTAATTTTAAGCCCAAATTTACTACAGATAAAAAGCACAGTTGAGAGATTTACTAAAAGAATGAACATTTAACAGAAATTCCAGCAGTGTAAAATTAGCCAGCTGGCAGAACAATTTTAAATAGCAATTTTAAGCTAAAACTAGAGTTATAGGCAAAACTTTTTTTTTTTTTTTTAATTTTGGATGGAGCAAGGGGGTTTATATTTTTTTTCATCATCTGTGTCCTATTGCAGAGATTTTACTTCCTGTTCCAAAGCCAAACAGGAAGTGAGAGGAAATCCCTGAAAATTAAGGGAATTCCTTAGGGACCCCAGGTCACCAAAGCTAGTGTCCCCATTGGAAGAGTTTCCCTCTATTACTTTTCTGGGGACAGCCTAAAATGTGGGATTTTCTTTTACTTTCAAGTTAATGGTAAACAGGACAAAAAGAGAGGGTGAATTTCTTTAATGGGGGCACAGACAGTAATAAAAACTGACAAGCATTCTAATCCATCTGCACTCTACCAAAAATATATATATATATTTTACCTTTAGTTATACTTTATATTTACTACAGACAAAGACCACAGATAGAGGTTTTACTACAAGAATTGAGAAACTAAAGATAACGCAGCTGTGTAAAACTGGCTAACACCAGAACAATTTGAAATAGCAATTTTAGGTCCACATTTAATATAGAGTCTTATAGACAAAGAGACAGGTAGGAGTTTTACTACCAGTATTAAGAGACTCTAGATGACACAGCAGTGTAAGACTGGCTAGCAGCAGGGTAGATTTAACCAGCGATAATAGACCTAACTTGTCTATGCCTAATATTTACTTTATTTAATTTATAATATTTACTATCTTTAGGAACCATAGATTGTAAGCTCCTTGAGGGTAGGGACTGATGTGAATGTATAATACATATGTAAAGCGCTGCATAAATTGACAGCGATATATACTGTAAGTACCTGAAATAAATAATAAGTAATAGTAAGTAATGTAATGGGAGGTTGATTAGGTGCACACATTTTTTTCTTTAAAGGAAAAATATAGCCAAAGTTTTTTTGGCTATACTTCTCCTATGGATGACAGGAGAACAGTTTGTTCTGTACTCCTGTGACCCATTTTCAGCCAACAGCAGGCTAAAGCCCACTGACATCACAGAACCAGTCCAGGCTCGGAAAAGATCTCAATCATATGATTTGGATCCACCCAGAAGCCTAGACCAGCATCTGGCTTAGCCTCTCAGCAATCCTTTGAGAGCCTGAGCCATTCCCTCCTGCCCCTACTACAGCCCAGCGCTCCATTGAGCGCTTTTTATGGGCAGAGCAGAGAGCCAGAGACCAACAGTCTTGGCTCTTTGCTCAGAGCGGAGGGGAAAAACGGGGCCATCAGCAGTGTCTGATAACTAAAGAGCCAGCAGGGGACAGATGCAGCATCGGATCGATGATGCATCCACCTAGGTGAGTATTATGTTTGTTTTATTAAAAAGCCATACTTCTCTTTTAACCACTTACCGCAAAGTGACGTAGGGGTACGCCGGCTGACTTTGTGGTATTATACCGGGGTGATGCCTCTAGCTAGAGGCACCATCCCGGTACCGTGGTTTAGAACCGGCGGCCGGCTTTCCGTCAGTAATGACCGATGCGGCTCGGGAGCCGCTTGATCGTTACCCGGGTGACGCCCCCCCTCCCGACGCCTCCCGCCGCCTCCCGCCACTCTGCCCGGGTCTCCTGTCCCACCGGGAGACCCAAGCACCCAGCCCGCGCGTCCACCGACTGGATGGACGGAAGCGGCTTTGAACGGGTCTCTGATGACGTAACCCGGAGGGGGTGTCCATGACGTCACGTCCGGATTACTCTGCTGCAAAAGGCGGCAGATTTAAAAAAACGACTGTATTCAAAAATGCAGTTTTCGGCGTTTTGAATACATGGAAGTGTAGTGGAGGGGTCTAGGGTCTTTTAGACCCTCGATCCCTCCATAAAGAGTACCTGTCACTGCATATTGGTGTCACAAGGGATGTTTACTGTGACAGCAATAAAAGTGATCAGATTTTTAAAAAACCTGTGATAAAGTAAAAAAAAAAAAAAAATTAGAAAAAAAAAAATTTTAGCTGCCCCCGTCACCATTAGCTCGCGCACAAAATAAAACGTATACAGGAGTCGAGCCGCAAATTAAATCGCTGTTCAAACCACACATGTTAGGTATTGCCGCGATCGCCAGAGCATGAGCAATAGTTGAAAAAAAAAGAGCTACACTCTAACTCTAAACTTGTAACCATTAAAAAATTTTAAAGCGTCGCCTATTGAGATTTCTATTGACTGTAGTTTGTCGCCATTCCACGGGTGTGCGCAATTTTAAACCATAACATGTTGGGTATTTATTTACTCGGCGTGACATCATCTTTCACAATATACAAAAAAATGGGCTAACTTTACTGTTTAGTTTTTTTTAAATGCAGTGAAATGGGATTTTTCGTAATTTTTCCAAAGAAATGGCGTTTTAAAGACCGCTGCGCAAATACAGCGTGACAAAAAATATTGCAATGACCGCCATTTTATTCTCCAGAGTCTTTGCTAAAAAAATATATATATATATAATGTTTGGGGGTTCTAAGTAGTTTTCTAGGAAGAAATACTGATTTAAACTTGTAAACAAAAAGTGTCCGAAATAGGCCTGGGGCTTAAGTGGTTAAAGTGCTGCAAACAGGGAAAATACTTAAATTGATAGAAAAAAAAAATTAGCAAAAATGTTGACAGTTGAAGAGTTAGATATCAATCAGTTGTTGCAGACTGATAATGGTCCTTAATAAGACCAGCACTACATTCAAAATGTCTCAAGTATAGCTTGCTATAGTAGATCCAAACCCAACCAATAAACTCATATATAAACCTTACCAGCTAGCCATCCCAATATAACAGTTCTGGTTTGGGCACTTTGTGTTAAACTTATGGGGTGACAGTGCTCTGACCGTCAACCATAAATTTCTGCCTGTAAATCACCTTGTCATATGCTCTCCCAAAGTAAAAGATAAGGCTGTGTGCTGGTGCACATTGCCAATGAATATAACATTGTGTTTACAGAAAAGGCCTTTAAAAAAATTGCAGTTATGAAATATGCCCTATAAAAAAACACATAGCTGTTGTGGGGTTGATTAGCTCAGTGGTAGGCGTGGATGACCCCTTTGGGGGGGTTCGTTACACAGGGAGATAGCCGAGAAGTGGTTGCAAACAACAGTTTGGTTTATTCTTGCAGTTTACTTCACACAAGTGCAAGCCTCAGAAACATCAAAATAAAATAAAACACAAAATAAATCCTTGCCACTGTGGGCGGCTACCTTCACACACTGGAACCTATCTAATGAAGTCTGTCCCCAACCTACTGTTGGGCAGACTTGGCTGATCATACAGCAGACTCTCAATAGTCCATGTTTTATCTCTTCACACAGCACATGTTCATTTAACCTGTCCCTTTGTTTGTCTCTTCACATAGCAAACAGTTCATTTATTTCTTCCACATAGAAATAGTTCATTTTCTCACCTTGAGAAGTCTTCAGTCTTAATTAATTTCCCCTTCACACAGGAAATGTCCATTGGTTTCTTTCCACATAGAAACGATCCAAGACCTCACCTTGAGTAGTCTTCACACTTGTTACCCTCCTCAGCTTCACATCGCTTCAGGAGGTCTTCCCCATGCTCACACAGCTTTCAGGGGGCACACATCTGACTGTCCTCCTCTCCCAGCCCACACGGCGACAGGAGGCAGCAATCCTTAGACTTCCTCTGGACAAATTATAGAGGCCTTCATTTTCTCATTCTGAACAGCTGAATGGTTTTCAACTTCCTGCTGGCTATCTCTGCAGCCAACACCCTATAGTAATTTGTGAACTTTCTAAATCAGGTGGAAATGTATCTCCTGTCTGTGACTACATCCACAGATTTACCTGACTTCCTGTCACACTGTTTATCAGTGTAGTGCATTTATACAGGGATTGGCAGTGAGAAAAGTAAGTTTCAGCCAACAATATTTAAGAAATATGCCCTGTGAAAATAAAAACATACAGCCTATTAGCAAACAGGGGGAGACTGTGAAAAAATGTAATTGAATTCATCAAAAATGAGAAATATGCCCTGTTACAAAAACACATGCAGCCTGTTAATATTGTAGTGCATGTGGACAGGGATCAGCTGTGAAAAAAATCACTTTCAGCATGCAAAAAATAAGAAATATGCCCTACAAAAAAAACACATACAGCCTGCTATGACTCTATTGCATGTGCTGAGAGACAGGTTGTTGAAAAAATCAACTGCATAAAATTCTCAACCTAATGTTGTATTCGCTTTGGTTGCACTATACTCAGTGCTGTATGTCTTTTTTACTTTTTAAAAATTATAAACATTTATTGAATAAAAAAAAAAATCAATTGCAGTTAGCATAAATAAGGAAGTACACTTTTTTGTATCTAAAGGACATTCAGTAAAGCTGGATACACACTATCCAACTTTTGTGGTTAGATTTCCTTCAGATATACCTTTTCTATGTAGTGCAAGGGCCTGCCAGATTGCATACAAATTGAAAGTGTTTAGGTTTGACCACATATTATATGGTTTTGGTAAGTCTAAAGGAAAAAGTCTTCAGAAAATCTTAGAGTGTGTATGGCCCTTTAGGGTTTAAATCTTAACCACTGAAGGACCAAGCCTATTTCTGACACTTGTTGTTTACAAGTTAAAATCAGTATTCTTTGCTAGAAAATTACTTAGAACCCCCAAACATTGTATATATATATATATATATATATATATATATATATATATACACATATACTGCATTTATATATATATATATATATATATATATATATATATATATATATTAATATATTTTGGCAAAGACTCTGGAGAATAAAATGGTGGTCGTTGCCATATTTTTTTGTCACGCAGTATTTGCGCAGCGGTCTTTCAAATGCAATTTTATGGGAAAAATACATTTCACTGCACTTAAAAAAAAAACAGTAAAGTTAGCCCAATTTTTTTGTATATTGTGAAATATGATGTCATGACAGGTAAATAGATACCTAACATGTTATGGTTTAAAATTGCGCACACTCGTGGAATGGCGACAAACTACGGTACTTAAAAATCTCCATAGGCGACACCCTATATTTTAATACATTTTTTATTTTTAGCGCTGTTTTAAAAAATAGAAAAAAATAAAAAAACAATCACTTTTATTACTGTCACAAGGAATGTAAGCATCCTTTGTTACAGTAATAGGCAGTGACAGGTACTCTCTATGGAGGGATCGGGGGTCTAAAAGACCCCAGACCCCTCCACTGCACTTCAAAGTATTCAAAATTCCGAAATCTGCATTTTTTAATACTGACAGTTTTTTAAAATCAGTGCCATTAGCAGCCGAGTAAACCGGAAATTATGTTGCTTCCGGGTTACTACACCGGAGACCCGATCAAAGCCAAATCCTGCTTTGTTTGGGACTCCAACCACTGGCAGATGTGTCGGCTGGTTGCTCGGATCTCCCAGAGGGACGGGAGACCCGAGCAGAGCTGCGGAAGGCAGCGGCAGGAGGGGCCATCCCCTCCTGCTGGCTGGGATAATGGTCGAGCAGCTGCTGAGCCGCATCAGCTGTCATCTCCTGAGAGCCGACCGCCGTCTCTAAAAAACAGTACCAGGTTGATGCCTGCAGCTGCAGGCATCATCCCGGTACAACCACTTCTGCAAGCCAGCGTACAGATACGTCGGTTTGCGGGAAGTGGTTAAAGTGGTTGAAAAACATCAGACGTGAAATATGAACAAAACATAGCCCTGTATAGTGTGTACTTGTCTCAATCCAAGTGTCATTTCTATCTGCTGCCTTGTTCTTCTGCTATAAGCATGAGTTACTTCTAACAAGTTTTCCTGACACCAAGAAAAAAAATGGTGACAGGGAAGTGACCTCCAGCTGATTGACAGCCTTAGCTCTGTTCCTATCTCTCCGCCCCCTCTCCGTTCATCTCTCCGCCCCCTGCTTTTCAGAGCTGAGAGATCCTGTGTAAATTCTGCACTTTGTATGGATGTAGGGGAAAAACAGCTATAGATTAACAGGTACAATTAATTTAGGAGGATTTGTTTTATGTCTGTATATCACCCGAGGCCAGTTACTTTACTGGGTATATGTGAGAGGTTACAACCACTTTAAGAGAATAATGCCTACCAGCCTTACAGTAATCCCTATGCACGTCATCAGCAGCGCTTGCTTTGCTTTCCCCATCAAAGCTAAGCATATTGTCAGTACGGCTACTGGAAACATAACCTGTTATAGTGAAGGAGCTGACATATCCAAACAACCCCCTGTTGGCCCTTCTAAGCCATCTGACTAAAGTTTAAAAGCCAGAAAGTGAATCATTGGTAGTTGGTTGCTATAGTGGCAAAATCGTGCATTCGTTTGGCGTGTCTGTGATCAGGCTGGGATTTCCTTGCACCTAATCTCACTCCAAATGCCATATTGCTTTAAATAAGACTTTTCTAGAATCCCTAGAAAAAGTTATTAACACATTAGTGCAACAAAGTTCTTAAAAAATGATCTAAAACTTTGTTAATATGATCAATATTATGTTCTCTAAATATCATTTCTTAGACTTTAATTTATAAGGTTGTGAACATTAAGGTTGAGTTCATACCATTGCATTGCCATAATGCATGATTTATTGCACATGCAGTAAAGCACCATTGTGGAGATGTTAGTTTTGAATAGTCTCCTAATGCATCTTGATGTATCTGTATTGCAACACACCACTACCCTCTACCATGCACTGTGATACGCGGGGAAAAAAAGGTGTAGGCAAGTTTTTCTGTTCACTCCGCTGTGTTGGCAGCCCATTTCAAATTAATTGGCTGCCTTAAAGTGAATGTAAAAGATCACCTTGTAAAGCAACCCATTCAGTTTAAAATATGAATGAAGGGAAAAACATTTGTGTATAGATACCTTTTTTCTTTTTTATAAGTGTAAGTGATTACAAAACCTCTATTCTCAGCTGCATAAGAGCTGGGGGGAGGAGAAGCAGCTGAGCTTCCCGGTGAATGGCTGTGCAGGGGGGAGTGTCAGGACAAGTCTGATCATTGGAGGAGAGTATACTGAGTTCCCAGCACAGCTAAAGAACTGACCATGGTCTGCTCTTCTGCTTAGTGTGCTCAGTTTTTTAATAGCAAACCAAGGGGACTAGCAGAACACCAGGGATTTCATGTGACAAGTGACGCAACGTGTCAGTTGGGGCCAGTGACATCACTTCCAGTGTCCTTGAGACTCGGAGGCTGTGGTGAGTAGGCAATCTGCCACTGTTGAATTTTATTGTACCTTCATGCATAGGACAAGAAATGTTCTTGTAAGTGTTTTTATCCATTAAAGGAGTTGCAAAGTCGGAAGGTTTTTTATTTTAAGGCATTCTATGAATTAAGTTTAAAAACCTTCTGAGTATAGCATCCCCCTCAGCCCCCCCCCTGGTACTTACCTGAGCCCCATCTCTGTCCACGAGTCCCTCAGCCTTCCGAAACTCTCTGATTGTCTGAGACACACCCACGGCGCCATTGGCTTCCACGGCTGTCGTTCAAAGTCAGTTAGCCAATCAGGAGAGAGAGGGAGCAGGGCCGAACAGCAGCTCTGTGCCTGAATGGAAACACAGCTGCGGCTCAGCTCGGGTGCCCCCATAGCAAGCTGCTTGCTGTGGGGGCACTCTACAGGAGGGAGGGGCTAGGAGCAACAACGAGAGACCCGAGAAGAGGAAGATCCGGGCTGCTCTGTGCAAAACTACTGCACAGAGGAGGTAAGTATAACATGTTTGTTGTTTTAAAAAAAAAAAACAAGACTTTACAATCACTTTAAAATATACCGTTTAGAAAGCTTAATACGCTATGAGCATATTTTCTGTATATATCCCGAGCCCTCAGTCCCCAATGGAGCTAGCCTAGCCAAAAGGGCAGATTACATAAGGAGGTCATCTATTTGGAAGTACAACCAAGTTAACAACACAAGTTTTTAAAGGTGCAGCATGACCTGTAATGGGTCATAGAGTAAGGTGGGCAGGCATTGCACCCAAAGGTGTCTGGTGATGGTTTTCTGACACATAGCTGTCTCTGAATGGATGGATACTACGTTCTTTATATTCTTTACCCTTGGAATATTATCTGAATGGACACTTGTATAACTAGTGGATGTTTTCTTAATTAATACTTTCACTGTATTTGTGTATATTAGCACTATATACCTATTTTTCACAGAATATTGTATAGGATTCCTATATGTGTTATATATATATATATATATATACAGTGGGTACGGAAAGTATTCAGACCCCCTTAAATTTTTCACTCTTTGTTATATTGCAGCCATTTGCTAAAATCATTTAAGTTCATTCTTCTTCCTCATGAATGTACACATAGCACCCCATACTGACAGAAAAACACAGAATTGTTGACATTGTTGCAGATTTATTAAAAAAGAAAAACTGAAATATCACATGGTCCTAAGTATTCAGACCCTTTGCTGTGACACTCATATATTTAACTCAGGTGCTTTCCATTTCTTCTGATCATCCTTGAGATGGTTCTACACCTTTATTTGAGTCCAGCTGTGTTTGATTATACTGATTGGACTTGATTAGGAAAGCCACACACCTGTCTATACAAGACCTTCCAGATCACAATGCATGTCAGAGCAAATGAGAATCATGAGGTCAAAGGAACTGCCTGAAGAGCTCAGAGACAGAATTGTGGCAAGGCACAAATCTGGCCAAGGTTACAAAAAGATTTCTGCTGCACTTAAGGTTCCTAAGAGCACAGTGGCCTCCATAATCCTCAAATGGAAGAAGTTTGGGACGACCAGAACCCTTCCTAGAGCTGGCCGTCCGGCCAAACTGAGCTATCGAGGGAGAAGAGCCTTGGTGAGAGAGGTAAAGAAGAACCCAAAGATCACTGTGGCTGAGCTCCAGAGATGCAGTCAGGAGATGGGAGAAAGTTGTAGTAAAGTCAACCATCACTGCAGCCCTCCACCAGTCGGGGCTTTATGGCAGAGTGGCCCCACCGGAAGCCTCTCCTCAGTGTAAGACACATGAAAGCCCGCATTGAGTTTGCTAAAAAACACCTGAAGGACTCCAAGATGGTGAGAAATAAGATTCTCTGGTCTGATGAGACCAAAATAGAACTTTTTGGCCTTAATTCTAAGCGGTATGTGTGGAGAAAACCAGGCACTGCTCATCACCTGTCCAATACAGTCCCAACAGTGAAGCATGGTGGTGGCAGCATCATGCTGTGGGGGTGTTTTTCAGCTGCAGGGACAGGACGACTGGTTGCAATCGAGGGAAAGATGAATGCGGCCAAGTACAGGGATATCCTGGATAAAAACCTTCTCCAGAGTGCTCTGGACCTCAGACTGGGCCGAAGGTTTACCTTCCAACAAGACAATGACCCTAAGCACACAGCTAAAATAACGAAGGAGTGGCTTCACAACAACTCCGTGACTGTTCTTGAATGGCCCAGCCAGAGCCCTGACTTAAACCCAATTGAGCATCTCTGGAGAGACCTAAAAATGGCTGTCCACCAACGTTTGCCATCCAACCTGACAGAACTGGAGAGGATCTGCAAGGAGGAATGGCAGAGGATCCCCAAATCCAGGTGTGAAAGACTTGTTGCATCTTTCCCAAAAAGACTCCTGGCTGTATTAGATCAAAAGGGGGCTTCTACTAAATACTGAGCAAAGGGTCTGAATACTTAGGACCATGTGATATTTCAGTTTTTCTTTTTTAATAAATCTGCAACAATTTCAACAATTCTGTGTTTTTCTGTCAGTATGGGGAGCTATGTGTACATTCATGAGGAAGAAGAATGAACCTAAATGATTTTAGCAAATGGCTGCAATATAACAAAGAGTGAAAAATTTTAGGGGGTCTGAATACTTTCCGTACCCACTGTATATACAGTATATATATGGTATTCGTTTTTGCTAAAAAACGCATTTCCTTTTTTAAATACAACGAGAACAGGATACGTTCTTGTACAAGTACATGGTACAGCAGGCACACATCAGGAATGTCAGGGCTGCAAAATAATAAAATAGAGAAGTGGCCCCAATGGGATTGTCACCCCTAACAACCATTTGTTTTATAAATAAATTTTACTCTTAATAGAGGGCTATGATGAGTGTGAAGTACATGTCTTTCTATGGCTGCTTTGCTGGTCCTCTCTGTTTTGTGTTTCAGGTGACAAGCTGCCTGCTGTTGATAGGAAGATTTACCTTAGCACTGGATAGGTGACAAGTCTATTGGCGAGAAACATGTAGCCAATGAGCGTAACTCTTTAATTATATCCCCCTTGTTGCGGTCCACCTTTATGTTGGTAATGTCGCCCACTTAGTGGGTGGACAGTAGTTGGTACTCTGTTATTGGTATAAGATATTGCTGCTTGAGTCTTAGTGACTAAGCATGCTGGTCTGTTATTGGTTAACAACAGTTCTGTTTGATATTGAAGGTCCATCTTTTTGGGTAATGTCGCCCATTTTGTGGGTGGACAATGGTTGGTAAACTGTTATTTGGTTGGTATAAGATATTGCTGCTTGAGTGTTAGGGACTAAGCATGTTGGTCTGTTAATGGTTAACAGCGGTTCTGTTTGGTATTAAACATTAAAGTTCATATTATAAATAAAATTGTTTTAAACCCAATAAATAGGCAGCGGTCTAAAATTTTCCACAATCCTTGTTTTGTGCTTATTTTATATTTTAGGTATGTTCTTATGGTATGATGGGTGTTAATGGGGTGTACAATCCCATATGAAGTGTTGAAGTAACAAACACTAATCAAATGCAAGTTGATATGCCACATAATGCATGCTAACACACAGAGCAGACAAGTGTGAATGGACCCTTAAAATGTCCTGCTTCCAACTGTTTTGTCTTTTTCTTTAAGGTCATTGAAAGCACTGGGCCATCATCAGTGAAATAGTCCAAATGCCTCCTAGCTCCAGAAACCTCAGCCCTTGTTCAGAGCGCTGAGATGACCATATCTTGCTAATCCTCATTTGACAGAATTTCCTCAAAACAGACATTTCACACACAGCAGTTGCTAGAAAAATATTTCCATGCGCCAAATTAACAATGGTTTAAGACAAGTTCTATGTGGTGTTGCACCAGCCCAGCCCTGCCTCATCACATTAAAAGTGATATGCGACTGCGTGTGCCAGAATAATGAAGCACTTGCACCAATGTTCCAATCTAAAAACATTTCTAAAAAAACTGTATACTCCATTACAAGATGTTGTAGTGAACATAACTTCTGTCATGGTGCACACTCGCGCCTGGGGCACCATCACCACCATGTGACAAATTAATAAATTGGCATGCACCGCTATGTCATGGAAAATGATAACTACTAGGGTATCTGTGCCGATACTAGGCATTTTCATGAGTATCGGTACTCACGAAAATGCTGCGATACCGGAAACCAATACCGGAAGTGAAGTCAGCTGAGGGGCAGGACGCCTCCTCCTCCCCTCTGGCAGCAGGGTTTGGAGCAGTAGCCTGTACCTGCCCCAAAAAGTTAACTGTGTCCTGGTGTCCCAGGGATCTAAGCTATGTCCTGCAACTGAGAGCCGCTGCCTGTTACCAAACATTGAAAATATATTGTGTATTACTGTTAGACCTCATCCTGTTCCAGTTTCCCAGCAGTGTGGGATTTTGCAGTGGATGGTTCTCCTCTGACTGTTTGCGTGCAAGGTCACTGCCAGACATCTTGGGGTCTTTGATGACTGGTGCAGAACTGTCACATGCCAGCTGAGGGGGATGTTAAATTACAGAGACTGGAGGTATCGTACTTATGTGGGGGAAACCTGTAAATCACTCAGCTAATCTTATCCGCTTCAGAGTCTGTCAACTCTGGAATGTTAAAGGCCAGTACACACGAGTGGAAATTCGGCCGGGAATTTTCGTCCGACGACCGATCTGCCGATTTTCGGCTTGTTAGTATGGTGCTCTCGACAACCGACTCCGACTTTTCGGCCAACAAAATTCTGGTTTGCAGGCTATAAAATTTTTGTCCACCGTCAAAACACATCCAATTTTCGTGCAGTCAGTACAGATTTCGACAGGGAAAATGGGCATGCTCAGAGATGAAAGAACACAAAGAAAGCAATCAAACACATGACATCACTTCTGAAGTATAATTCTGTCGGACGACTAAATTCGTGTGCAGTCTAGAGCACATTCCAACCAACAGACACCATTCTGGACAAAAGACGGACGACCGGTCGGCGGAAATTCGTTGCGTGTGTACTAGGCTTTACTTTGCTTCGAAGGATTGAGGGTTAACCTTCATTTGCACTGCTGGCATATACTGTAGAAATGGTCTTCTGTGAGTCAAACATTTTAGGAGAAAATCTCCCAATGACCCTCCCATCCCCATCCTCTTCAACCAGCGATCACAGCTTTTCCATCCCAACTCTCCAAAAAAAGTATTGATACTCGTACTCTGTGTTAAAAAAAAGTGGTTGCGGTGCATCCCTATAATTACGCATTTTACAAATTATCAATTGATGTATTTGTCTTCCATGCAACAGCCTTTGTTATCCCCGCTTCTCCACCATTTTGCTGGTCAGCAAGAACAACAATGAGCTGCACAGTAGTGACATCAACTAATCTCAGTCTAAATCTCACAATACTAGCAACAATAGCCTGCAGTGCCTTAGATCTTACACTGCAGATATGCCGCTATGGGGCTGTAGGCACAGGAACATCCCTCCCAACATTTTGAGGTGGGAGCAAGGGACACCTATTGGCAAAAGTATGTAGGCATAGGACACCCCCTCCTTACCACATCCCCTAAAAGGAGAATTATACAAAAAAAGTGATTAGTTAAACCCACAAGTGCTTTTTTTTTTTGTTTACCACTGCTATTCCTTTATACTGGCTTTTGAAATTTACAAATGCAGCAATTCAGAAATTGGATAAAAGGTTTAGCACTGGGAAACACTTTTTGAAAGATAAATAGTGCATTTTATATACAACTATATATATCAGCCAAAAACTTGGGACAAATGAGGAGGAAAAAGGGACAGACGGACTTTGTAACAAATCAGGGACAGTCCCTCGAAATCAGGGACAGTTGGGAGTTATGCAGGAGTGCCTGGGCACCTCATATACAAGGAACTGCTATTTTTCAGGAGGAATTGAATGCAAACCTGGAAGGCAACTGTTCCGGGCCAGTGCCGGGTCAATGATTTGCGGGCAGGGGATTCCCCACCCCACAGCTTCACAAATACAAGAGGTTCTCGTGACATCATTGACCTAGAATAACCACCTGGCCATATTAGGCCAATACCAATGTCATGAGCATCCTTGTCTTATTGTTTACTCAAACCCACAGTTCATCCAGGTGGAAGGCAAAAAACCCCAGCAAAGCATGATCCATTTTGCTCCAGCAGGAAAGAAAATCCTTCCTGATCCCCCAAGAGAAAATCGGATATTCCCTGGATCAACTTTACCTATAAATGTTAGTACCCAGTTATATTATGTATATTTAGGAAAGAATCCAGGCTTTTTTTAAAAGCAATCTACTGAGCTGGCAAGAACCACCTCTTAAGTGAGTCTAGTCCACATTTTCATAGCTCTTACTGTGAAGAAACCTTTCCATATTTGGAGATTAAATCGGTTTTCCTCTAGACGTAAAAAGTGTCCCCTTGTCCTCTGTGATGCCCCTAAAATGAAAAACTCAACACCAAGTTCACTATATGGACCACTTATGTATTTATATGATGATCATATCCCCCTTAATCTCCTCTTCTCAAGAGAGAATTAATTCAGTTCCTCTAATCTTTCCTCATGGAGAAACTATATTTTCTTTCTCTTGATGACCTCTATATTGTAAAGGTTGTCCAGCATATAAAGAAAAACCCATGCCAATAGTACATTCTAGCAGTGGTATTTACTAAATTATTTACACAAGGGTCAGAGTTTCTGTAAAATGGTATCATCATTTAGATGTGCCTAGGGCAGTGATGGTGAACCTTGGCACCCCAGATGTTTTGGAACTACACTTCCCATGATGCTCATGCACTCTGCAGTGTAGTTGAGCATCATGGGAAATGTAGTTCCAAAACATCTGGGGTGCCAAGGTTCGCCATCATTGGTAGGGCTACCGAATGTGTAAATAGGGCCTAGCAGGATTTTACATTTTTTCTGATGTAAAGAAAAGAGGTTTAATTTAGTGATTATAGCAGCTTGATGCTTTAGATTTTTTTTCCAATAAAGAGGAGATCTTCTTTAAACTCCTGGTGGTACCCTTTACATTAAGAAACAATAACATGGTCATTGGACTTTCTGTCTCGTGAAGAAAGGAATGTCCCATCCAGAGTCTGCCGATAACAAAGAGCCAATGAGTCAAGTGATGGGGAAGTGAAACGTGCAGCTGTTGTTTACAATGTAAGATGGGTTGTGGGACTGTGAAAATAGCAGCTTTCCACATTATAAGAATCAATCAAATGACACTATATGTTGTAGAAACACAAGCTTCTGTAATAAACATGTTACGTACATAACTATTTGCCACAGCTTGTGTCTGTTTTTGTTTAACCACTTGACCTCCGGGAGGTTTTACCCCCTTCCTGACCAGGCCATTTTTTGCGACACGGCACTTCGTTACTTTAACTGACAATTGCGCAGTCCTGGACGCTGTACCCAAATACAATTTTTTTCCTTTTTTTCGCACAAATAGAACTTTCTTTTGGTGGTATTTGATCACCTGCGGTTTTTATTTTTTGCGCTATAAACGACTATACAAAAAGACCGACAATTTTGAAAAAAAAAAAAAACAATATTTTTTTTTCTTTCTCATATACAGTAAAACATACCCAATAAAAAGATAAAAATAAAAAAAATAAAATTTCTTCATCAATTTAAGCCAATTTGTATTCTGCTATATATTTTTGGTAAAGAAAATCCCAATAAGCGTATATTGATTGGTTTGCGCAAAAGGTATAGCGCTTACAAACTAGGGGATCATTTTATTTATTTATTTTACTAGTCATGGCAGCGATCAGTGACTTATAGCGGGACTGCAATATTACAGCAGACAAATTGGACACCTAACTGACACTTTTTGGGGACCGGTGGAACTAATACAGTGATCAGTGGTAAAAAATATGCACCGTCACTGTACTAATGACACTGGCAGGGAAGGGGTTAACATCAGGAGCGATCAAAGGGTTAACTGTGTGCCTAGGTTGTGCTTACCCACTGTGAGGGAGGTGCTTTGGCTAGGGTAAGGCAAAGATTTGTGTTCCTGATTAGCAGAAACACAGGATCTGTTCCCTCCCTTCTGACAGAATAAAAGTTATGTGCAAGAAACTGCACCAAATCCCTCCTGGACTATGAAGACAGACTAAAATTGTAAAAAGACTTGTTTTCTTTATTGATATAAATTTATAGAAAAACATACAAACATTATATCCATAAGGAAAAATACAGTTGATAACGAATACCCATTTTACCGCAGAAGTATGGTACAAGTGCGGCTGCCCATGATATGCCATCAGGCTGGCTGCCATACATTATGCGTGAACAGCTAACATGTTTCGGACCTATACTGTAGAGTCCTTCTTCAGAGGTGCAGCAGTGGGTACTGTCGTTTTCTAGAACACGTATGTCAAACACAAGGCCCGCAGGCCAAATGTGGCCCTCCAGGCCTTGTCATGTGGCCCTCACATCCAGTTTTACAGCTGGAACATGACCGGAACCCCATTCTGCCACCTCCTGCTCTCAACCTCTGCTCCATGGGGAATGATATAAATTAGCTGGCTGTTAGTATGGAGGACGCGCTCATTGCCATAGCGGCGAGCAGCGTCCTCCAGTGTGTTGGTGCGCGGCACCGGCCCGAGCGTCATCACGCGTCATCACACCACCTGCGCACAATAGGCCGTCCGTTCGCGCTTCAGACTGGAGCGCAAACAGGAAGAGGACTGCATCTCTCATCATGAGGTATACGGTCCACACAAGCCTGCTAAACGGCCCACCTGTGCTTCACAAAGGAAAAAGAGGGGGCCTTTGTGCTCCTGGTTGTGAAACTCTGGTCCTGCACAGGACCACCCAGGGGTCCTCCATTACGCCAGTCCACTCTACGACAGAAGAGAGAATACAATAAGTCTAGTACAGAAAAATTTGATACCAAACATTGTTTAATATTTTTTATTATAGACAATATAAATACTGTGCTGATGTAATAATAAAATCATCTTCTTGAATATTATGCGGAGTTAAACAAATACAGCCAAAGCAATACATATGGGGATAACAATGCAGTTATTATGTAGCTTTATCATATCATAGAGAGAGAAAATAAAAAGAGGGAAAAATAGAAGATGGGATATGTATTTTAAAGGTCCAATTCACAAGACCATGATTGGAAACCAGGCAAATGAGGTTTGAAATGAAAAGCTTCATTCAAACCTGGGGGCGATGTTGCTTTAAGATGGAATATTCATCTAGGCTCACTTTGTAATAAGATTTTGTTTAAATCAGCGCCTCTTGGGTTCGGATGGATATGGTCCAATGCCAGAAATTTGACCCTAGGTGTTGAGTCCTTATGAACTAGGGCACTATGTCTCCCAAGGGGAAGCTTGGGATCCTTTTTGTTGATGCTTACCAAATGCAGATAGATTCTTCTCCAAAATTCGAGTTTAGTTTTCCCGACGTAGTAGCACATGCATTCACAAGTGAGCAGGTACTCCACACTGGGAGTTTTGCAATTAACATAGTGTTTGGACTTGAACCTCATACCATTGGGCAGGGTAATAACTGCCCTCGTATCCATGTATTTGCAATAACTACAGCTGCCACATACAAACCTAATTCCAAAAAAGTTGGGTCACTGTACAAATTGTGAGTAAAAAAGGAAAGGACTAATTTACAAATCTCATGAACTTATATTTTATTCACAATATTATATAGATAACACATCAAATGTTGAAAGTGTGACATTTTGAAATGTCATGCCAAATATTGTCTCATTTTGGATTTCATGGATTCCCAAAAAAGTTGGAACAGGTAGCAATAAGAGGCCGCAAAAGTTAAATGTACATAAAAGGAACAGCTGGAGGAACAATTTGCAACTTATTTGGTCAATTGGCAACATGATTGGGTATTAAAAGAGCTTCTCAGAGTTGCAGTGTCCCTCAGAAGTCAAGATGGGCAGAGGATCACCCATCTGCCCATTACCTCCTATAGCCTAGTAAAGTAGTGTAGTTACCAATATTAGTATTGTAACTAGTTACGTTACTTCGTTACCAAAAAAAGTAATGTAGTTACTGTAATCCGTTACTTTGTAACTCGTTACCCCCAACACTGGTCCTGGTTACAAGAAAGTGATGGGAAATGTAACATTTTACAGTTGTTACCAGAGTAGTAGATGATGGTCACCTCAAAGCAACAAGGAAACCACCCCCTCTTTAGAGATTTCCTCTCAATTCCTGTTGTGCTTCCAGGACAGGAATTGATAGAATTTTAATCTCCTCATGTCAGCTCAGTAAGGATTAGCCCTGCTCCTTGATTCCCATTAAAATGGCTAAGGTTGGCCATAGATGGGTAATTTTTTAGATTTTTGATCAACCAAGTGGCTATATTCCTTCATCCACACAAGCGAGGTAGATGGAGGAATTCTCTCTGTGCCATTGTTTTCTGACAGTGGTGACTCCGATTGGGTGAATGCGCTGATTATAAGAAAAATTTAAACATCCCCATTCAAGAGAAGCTGATCATTAAGTGGTATTAAAGGCTTGTTAAAAAAAAAAAAAATAACAAACATGTCATACTGACCTGCTCTGTGCAGTGGTTTTGCACAGAGCAGCCCAATTCCTCCACTTCTCGGGTCCCTCGTCCCCACTGGCACCCCAGGCCCCTCCCTCCTGCCAAGTACCCCCAGGCAAGAGGCCCCCTCTCTCCTCGTTGGCTCACTGGCTGTGATTGACAGCAGCGGGAGCCAATGGAGTGAAAGCTAAAGCTCTCATGCACATCTCTGGAGCGCGATGGGGCTCAGGTACATATTAGTGGGACTGGGGGCTGCTGCATGGAGAAGGTTTTTACCTTCACACATAGAATTGAGCCTTTAGAACCACTTTAGGTCAACTTTTCTCAAACGGAAATAGCCATAGATGGATCAAAGTTTGTCCAGTCCTTGCTGAGCCCGCTGATTTTTGATCCATCTATGGCCAGCCTAACTCTTACCTGTATCATGTTTACTCGAATAGCACTCATTGCAGCTCAAAATGGGGATTGCTTGGCTGGCATAAAAAGTAAAAAATATAATACGATTGTTCCAATTAGTGCGTACCAAGTTGATTCTACCCATAAACACAGTGTATAAGTGTTATAATATATACCAAAATATATCTGTAGAAGGAGGAAGGGTAAGAAGTGAATAGATAAGGTGTGTTCTCTAGTGATAATAGGTCTCTGTTATGATGCACAAAAATCAACTTTTATGTAGCAAGTGATGGTGGATTCAAAGACTGTATAAAGGTTAAAGGGACTATATATAAAATCCTATATGTGGCATAAATACTAACAATATATGTACAATGTGTCAATGTGTGTGTACCGCTATGACCCAAATACAGCGATATTGCAAAAAGTGCTAAGTGCAGAAGGTATGATCACCCAATGTATGTGATTAAATAGAAAAAATCAAATATGTGTCCATGGTTGTGTGTAGATTTGGTGCTGACTACAATCTCTGAAAATTTTTTAAAATTTAAATATAATAATGTGACAATTATTGCTTAGTGCAATATTGTGCAAAGTGCAGTAGTAATTTATAAAGTGTACAAATGCACATAAAAATCAGAAATGTCGGTCTCTCCTACAGGGTAACGAATTAGGTGCAAAAATAAATAGTTATATGTGTACCCCGCATATAAATAAACCTGCATAAATTTATAACCTCTTATAACTCTTATAACTTATAACCTCTAGTAATAAATATATGCAAATCCAGCGGTAAGAATAAATATGTGCAAATCTAGCAATAAATAAATGTAAAACCAACAATATAAAAAGTGTGATCAAATATGCACAAAAACAACAGTAAATATATAACAGTCCATCTATCGGTGAAACGTGCAATGATGAATTAGTGCAAAAAATGTCCAATAACTATTATAGTGGTGCAAAGTCCATAAAGAAGTATTAAAGTGCTCTTTTTTGCATTAGCCCGGAGTGCCGTGAATGGGCGGAAAAGTAAGGTGCTCCCCCTCTCCTGAGGTCCCACGCTTACCAGAATCAAATACCCCTACAGGGGTGGATCACGGGTCCATATTGGGGATCGCTCCCATACACCAGCAATCCAAACTCTATTCCTATCCGTCCTCGCCCAATCAGCTCGGTCACACTCCAGATCTCTGAGCAGTGGCTTACAGCATCAGTATTAAAAGGAGATATCCAGGGCAGCCCCAAGGCATATGTGGAAGAAAAAATGCCTGCAATAGTGAAGAATCGTTTAAAAAATTCTTTATTATATAAATGTAGACAAGTACTCACATAACAAGTTAGGATGTAGCGTGTCCGTATGGCATAGGATCCGCAACCTCCTCTCTTGCGGTGCGCGCTTGGAGACAGCGTGCGTCTCAACCGCCGGATGTGCGTTCCAAGCCTCGGGATCAATCGACGGAAGTGATGTGATTACGCTCTCAAAGAGGATTTTTTTAAACGATTCTTATATATATTTGATATTTTCTATTTAATCACATACAATTTTACGTTGGGTGATCACACCTTCAGCACTTTTTGCAATATCGCTGTATTTGGGTCATAGCGGTACACACACATTGACACATTGTACATATATTGTTAGTATTTATGCCACATATAGGATTTTATATATAGTCCCTTTGACCTTTATACAGTCTTTGAATCCACCATCACTTGCTACATAAAAGTTGATTTTTGTGCATCATAACAGAGACCCATTATCACTAGAGAACACACCTTATCTATTCACTTCTTACCCTACATCTGGCAGCGCCAATCACTTCCCTCCTTCTACAGATATATCTGATACACCCTTTTACAGGGCTGTATTTTTGAAGTGGGCTGCAGCCAAGTCTGTTTTGCAGGTTTGATCCTTAGCGCGGATTCCTTTTGTTTTTATATACCAAAATATAGCTATGCTAGGCACCATGAGGTTGATTTACTAAAACTAGAGTGTGCAAAATCTAGTGCAGCTGCGCATGGTAGCCAATCAGTTTCTAACTTCGGCTTGTTTAAGTAATCTTTGACAATAAATCCTGGAAGTTGATTGGCTTCTATGCAGAGTTGCACCAGCTTTTGCACTCTTCAGTTTTAGTAAGTCAACCCCTGTGTATCAACACTTGCAAAACCAATGTGCCAATATACATCAACAAAAGATTAAATGGAGCATATATAAATAATACATAAAACGTAATAATAAATGTCCATTCATTCATGTGATGTCATGCAATGCTTATTGCATGAAAATAATATTTCACTAAATCTCGTGTTCATAAATGCTTGTGATATCATGCAGTGCTATATTGCTTCACTGGGATGGTGGTGTCGCAACCTAATACCTGAGCCAGGACAGCACCCACTGCTTGAGTTTGAAAAGACTTCCTGGTCATGTGATGTGTCCTGTTATGTATCACGTGATGCAGCTGTGACACTCTTGACAAAGCCTGGAAGTGTCCATGGCTGCAGGTGGCAGAGAAGGCACAAGAGCATGAAAGGTAAGTGACTGTGACAAACAGATGCAGATCCATCTTCCACCCTGTAATCTTTTTTCGGATCTAGGTCTGATTTCAGGTCTTTGTGATTCAAATAGATTGAGCTGGAACACCTGATGCCAACTGACCCAGGGTATTACTTGAAGGAGGTAAGAAGCCTCAGAAATTCCATACAATTCCTAGCTGACAAACAAGGCATATGTGCAAACTTTTAGCTTCTTGAGACACTTGATCTCTTTTCTTATTTGGGAGATAATCTTAGCCTGCCTCGTGTCAAAGATGACCTCCACATACACAAGGGGATTAGGTAGGGAGTAGCTGGCTCTTGTGGTGATTACCCAGCCGACCCTATTAGGCCATTGTTAGGCAGGATTACCTCCTCAGGGGACTGCAGAGCCATCCATAAAGGCTATGGTGACCAATCAGTCTCCTGGTTTCATGAGGGATTCCATGCAAAATACAGGGAACCTGAGGATGGTGTTCCTTTAGGTGCAAAACTGTTCAGAAACCAGCCGACGTCTTTCTTGCAAAAAAAAAAAAAAAATGCACACTTACTGAAGAATTACGTCTATTCTCCAGTCAGCCACTAGGTCTGTCTCTACCTGCCTCTTCAATAGATTTAGTAGCGTTTTGAAAAAGTAGTACTGAGTATGTCCTAACTTCTCCAGCCTATCTCACATCTTCACTGGACACTTGTCTTGATATGTTTAGCCCTTGGGCACACAGGGAAATCAGCATACTTCCCTTTGCAAGGCCTTGCACAACGTGACTTCAAGCTCAGACCATAGGCAAAACTTGTACTGCAGCGAGCTTCATTATGAAGACCCTGCTACTAAGGAGGGACAAGAAGTACTAACTGTTCCCTCACTACCAAGTCCTCCATCACCTGCCACCATAATTTCTGCCACTGCCGGCTGGCTGCTACTACTTCTTGTTACATCTTTGCTTCCCAACCATAAATGTTGAATAGACTGTTCACTGTAGACACATAACCACAAGGGTTAACTTGGTTAGACTTGTTGCAGCATAGATAGTCTTCTTCTTAACCCAGAGGGTTAAACATGGCTTGCTGCCTTCTCCCAGTTCTTTTGAATACACCATGAATACACCACTTAGAAATACACTTGGTTCAGTGCATAAGAAATTCAGACCAGGCAACTCTTATCCATGCTCACACAATAATTTTACTTCAGAATTTGTCTTAATATGGGAGGTCTACAAATCACAAAGTCTCTTCTGGATGTGCATTATATTTACCTCCTTATGTTAACAGAATGGCAACCTTAGACAAATAAATCCTTTCCATAGTATACAGAAGAGTTGGGCTGTTGCAATCTATTCTCTACCTGCTCTCGTGGTACTGCCCATACCTGAATAAATCCTTAGTCCTTTTATGATGTAAGCCCGTAGTCCTGGCACCCTGGCTCAGGTCCCACTGGAGAGTAGTTTCCCCAAGGTAGAAGATTAAATGATGCAGACAGGTCCTCTCATGACCTACCCCATTCTGGACAGTGACCACAAGGCTGCTCTTACCCTGTATTTATGCCATCAAGAAGGAAAATGACATAAACACGGAGAGGACATGATTTAGCATGACTCAGTATAAAAATCTTAACCCCCTCACAATGTCAGTATTTAATGTTAAAGAACACAAATTTATTTTTTTAAACAAAACAATTTATACATTAGACACCTACCAAAACATGGAAGTAATAAAAAAAAATTCTATCCATTCTTTGCAAGGCTGACTCAATAACATTGCCCATTCAAACCTTTAAAACTCCAGCTAAGGAATTTAAGGCCAACACTGGTTTGCATTACATCAGAATCCTTTTGCCTGTCCTAGAAGGCTACTAAGTTTAAATAACATAACAGACCAGCCTCTACATAGATGCATCCACTTTTGGACTTCCCTCTGATAACTGCATCCTATGGGTGGATGGTATATACCTCAGTAGCTCTATTTTGCAGGCTCTGCTTCTTGTCAGGTTTTTTCCATTCTTTCATGATTTTGCAAGTTTCCTACATGAGTGGAAAGTATAGAATGTCTTTTAGAAAGGATAGTATTTCTTATGTTTTCTGAGCAGAAAAAGTCTCACATTCCACTTGAGAGCCTTCTCAATAGAAGCCATTGGACCAGTCTGTAAAGAATTGAAGGAGTGAGAGATCATTTCTCCTTCCTCTAGGCTGGAATTTTCCGAGGAACTCCTCTTGGATGTGGATGCTTTGTGTGCATAATCCCAAATGTTGTCTACTACCACTTGCTTGATGTAAGACATCATTTCAGAAGCCTCTGCCTCTATGCTCAACACTACCCCTTAAAGCAGGATTAACTTTCTCGGCAAAGCCAGATATACACAGGCCCAACAAAGCCCTGGCATCATGTTTGTGGATGACTGGCTGCAACTGTGAGAACTCAACTACCTTGAAACATCCTGGAAAGTCTGAGTTCTATCCAATGATTGACCTGCACATGGCATTCGCCATGGGAGAGATTTTGGTAGTTATAAACAGGCTGCCTGATGAGGAGTCCAATGAATTCAGGATTCTGCATTGCTTGAGCTTTCTGCATCTAATTATACAAGAAGAACTCATTAGAAAGTATAGTAATTACTCTTTTACATGAACCATGAAAGTCAAAATGCATTGCTTCCTACCTAGAAGCATCTTCTGAATTTCCCTCTCTGGTGATGGTGGGCCCAAAGGAATATCACATTGGGGAGGAAGCATGTCATTAGCCTACTGCCAAGGTCTTACCATGCCCTCCTGTTGGCAGCCATCTTGGACATGTGCAGACTGCTGCCTCTTATAAAATTCTGATTGTATGATCACTGACACCCGACTATATCAATCCCCTGATGGGTTGCAGTCCTTGTGTTTGTGCTCCAAGGTGCACCACTGCCAGCAGTCTTCTGTTTTCCGTGTTCCTCCGTGTCTGACCAGGCTTGGCTGATGACTCTTTTGGCTCTCGACCCTGCATCGGCAGACAACCCGGTATCGGCAGACTAACTGCTTCTGGACTCGACCCCGGGTTCGATGATTTCCCGCTTCTGGACTCTACCCCAGCTTGGATGACCACCCACTTCTGGACTTGACCCTGGCTGTTCCTGATCTTGCTTCTTTCTCTTGCTGTGCGTTTGCTCCAATTAACTGCCTTATTTTACCTGCATCTCTGTGTGGTCTGGTTTCCTGGCACCCTGACACCTACAGCACCCCTGCTGCTTGGGAAGAAGCTGATATGGAGTAATTTTTTTATAATTTTTTATGATATATATATATATATATAAGAGAGAGAGAGCTATAGAGTATCTCACAAAAGTGAGTACACCCCTCACATTTTTGTAAATATTTGATTATAACTTTTCATGTGACAACACTGAAGAAATTACACTTTGCTACAATGTAAAGTAGTGAGTGTACAGCTTGTATAACAGTGTAAATTTGCTGTTCCTTCAAAATAACTCAACATACAGCCACTAATGTTTAAACCGGTGGCAACAAAAGTGAGTACATCCCTAAGACAAAATGTCCAAACTGGGCCCAATTAGTAATTTTCCCTCACCGGTGTCATGTGACTCGTTAGTGTTACAAGGTCTCAGGTGTGAATGGGGAGCAGGTGTGTTAAATTTGGTGTTATCGCTCTCACTCTCTTATACTGGTCACTGGAAGTTAAACATGGCACCTCATGGCTAAGAACTCTCTGAGGATCTGAAAAAAGAGTTGCTCTACATAAAGATGGCCTAGGCTATAAGAAGATTGCCAAGACCCTGAAACTGAGCTGCAGCACAGTGGCCAAGACCATACAGTGGTTTAACAGGACAGGTTCCACTCTGAACAGGCCTCACCATGGTCGACCAAAGAAGCTGGGTGCACATGCTCAGTGTCATATCCAGAGGTTTTTCTTTGGGAAATAGACATATGAGTGCTGCCAGCATTGCTGCAGAGGTTCAAGGGGTGGGGGGGGGGGGCAGCCTGTCAGTGCTCAGACTATACCCCGCACATTGCATCACATTGGTCTGCATGGCTGTCACCCCAGAAGGAAGCCTCTTCTAAAGATGATGCACAAGAAAGCCCGCAAACAGTTTTCCGAAGACAAGCAGACTAAGGACATGAATTACTGGAACCATGTCTTGTGGTCTGATGAGACCAAGATGAACTTATTAGGTTCAGATGGTGTCATGGGTGTGTGGTGGCAACTGGGTGAGGAGTACAAAGACAAGTGTGTCTTGCCTACAGTCAAGCATGGTGGTGGGAGTGTCATGGTCTGGGGCTGCATGAGTGCTGAGGGCACTGGGGAGCTACAGTTCTTTGAGGGAACCATGAATGCCAACATGTACTGTGACATACTGAAGCAGAGCATGATCCCTTCCCTTCAGAGACTGGGCTGGAGGTCAGTATTCCAACATGATAACAACCCCAAACACACCTACAAGACGACCACTGCCTTGCTAAAGAAGCTGAAGGTAAAGGTGATGGACTGCCAAAGCATGTCTCCAGACCTAAACCCTATTATGCATCTGTGGGGCATCTTAAAAAGGAAGGTGGAGGAGCACAAGTTCTCTAACATCCACCAGCTCCGAGATGTCGTCACGGAGGAGTGGAAGAGGACTCCAGTGGCAACCTGTGAAGCTTTGGTGAACTCCATGCCCAAGTGGGTTAAGGCAGTGCTGGAAAATAATGGTGGCCACACAAAATAGTGAAACTTTGGGCTCATCTTGGACATTATCACTTAGGGATGTACTCACTTTTGTTGCCAGCGGTTTAGACATTAATGGTTGTGTGTTGAGTTATTTTGAGGGGACAGCAAATTTACACTGTTATACAAGCTGTACACTCACTACTTTACATTGTAGCAAAGTGTCATTTCTTCAGTGTTGTCACATGAAAAAATATAATCAAATATTTACAAAAATGTGAGGGGTGTACTCTTTTTTGTGAGATACTGTATGTAAGTATATCATTTGTTCTATATGTATGCAATTTATGTTTTACAAATGAACTCTTTATATGACAAAGAATTCATCAGGAACTATGGGTTATCTAAAGAGGCAGCAAACCAGTAGCAGAGGCTACTCAGAAACTTTGACTGGAGCCATCTGATAAGGGATCATTTCTCTGATTCATCTGTAAACAACAAGCAGTAATGGCACAGAGGAAAGCACATGAAACTCAATCTGCTAGTTGGTGAGATTGCAATATTTCAAATTTACTGGACTAAAATTTGTCTAAACTGTCATTTGCTAGTACTGACCACAATATAAAAAAAAACGGAAAAGAGAAAATATATGCAAAACTGCTATGCATTCACTTTAAAACAGTGTGGGCCCTTGGTAGCTCCCAGCAAATGCCATGTCCAAAAATGGCACAATTTACAATTTGTAGCTGGAAAGCAGGGCATAACAACACACAAATGCTATATATAGCATTTTCTGTGGGTTCCAGTTGTTTTCTATTGATTTTCTTATGGCCCTCTTCACATTAAAAGCATATAGAATCCAATGTATAAAAAAGATTCCAAATGTATTTTGCCATTTTTAAAAATAAACAGATAAACAAACAGTTTAAAAAAATAAATAAATAAATAACGCAGCTCTGCAATCAGTTCATAATTACATGTATTTTTGTTGTTGCAAGCAGTGTAAGTACCTGCATTTGAATTGGTACCAGCTTCCTGCAGTCTCCGTACACCAGGGCTCAGACTGGGAGAGGAAGAAGAAACAAAAGAAGCTAGTCAGGTGTGTTACAGTGTAGGGAGAATGCTGATAGGAGGACAGAGCAGAGTGACAGAGAGATGAGCTAATCTGTTTGCTGCTTCTTCTTTCACTCTCCAGTCACAGGGTTGGAGTGGGGAGAATACCTGAAAATGAAAGTTAAACTGCAGCAGAGACAAATCAGGTCCCCTCAGGGCAGGGACAAGGGGTGGGCAGGAGGGACGGCTGCCCTGGGCACTGTGGTATCATATGAGGTGGGAGTGGGCACCACAAGGAGATTGGAAGGGTTGTGTTGAGAAGGGGAATTTGGGGTGTGGCAGGGGGTAAGAATTCTGCTAGGAGAGCTCATTTGGGGAGCTGTGCTAGGTGTGGTGATTTGGGGGGGATTTGTGCTAGGAGGGGGATTTGTTTTTTTTTTTGCTATAAACATAATGTGGTATGAGGGGCAATATTTTTGGGGTGGGTGATTTGTGCTGGTAGGGATGATTGGGGGGTGTTTGTGCTAGGAGGGGAAATTTGTGGGGGGGGGGGGGGGTTGCGCTAGGATGGGGGATTGGGGAGTGGGGATTTAGAGTGGGGAGGCTGGGGTTTGAGCTTGGTGGGTAAATTTTAGCGGTGGAGGATTTGTGCTAGAAGGTGGACTTTTTTTGAGGGGGGGTGAAAGGGGGGACAACGTTTTGTGCTGAAGGGGGGGGGGATTCAGCAGGGGTGGATTTGTACTGGTAAGAGGGGTTGTTTTTTTTTGCTTATGGGGTAAGCACAATTAGTGCTCAATTTTTTTTTTTTTTTTTTGGGGGGGGGGGGGGGATATTTTGCTGACACATATTGCTAATGCATCTTGGAGGGAGAGGCACAATTTGGCATGTTAGCCCTGGTCTCTAGAGGACCTTGTCCTTGCACTGTCATGCTGGGCTGTGCTGTATGGACATCTCATGAATTGATGGGCAGAATCAAAAATCCTTTGGCAGACATTAAATTTTTTTTATTTTTATTTTTTATATAGATGTATTTTATCTGTATATTGTATGAAGCTGTTTGTCTGGGGCTCAGCTTTAAACCCTCCATCTGTCATTTTCTCAGTCTAGATATGAACATAAATTAAGGAAGCTGACTTGTTGCTATGGGCAACAAAGTCATTTTAAATTTAGGGCACTTTTCATGCATTAGGCTCACAGTAGTTTATGCATAAATATGTCCAAAGAGAGAATGATCATTTTTTCCATTGCCACTAACTAGCTTCTTGCTTTTGTTCTGTGATCTTGCATTGGAAATAGAAAAGCAAGAATTTTATAGGTTGTTATGGAAAGCAAAAACAGTTTTCCAAGTTTTTTTAAATTTATTTTTAAATATGTGCTGCCCATATTAATTCATCATTAAAAAAGGAAGAATAAATCTAACAACTTTTTACCTGTTATTGGATAATCTGGTAAAATCACATAATAAAACTAGCATATGAAATGGCTATTATTTGATCATGTTCATTCTTGCTGGTCAGCCTTGTAGCTTAAAAAAAAAAAAGTCTGCAAGACAATTACACTTAACATATTTCATGGGTGTTTATTTTTAACTTGCCATAAAATGCATGTAAAATAGGCTGTTGGGGGAGAGAATCTTAGTAATTTGCCATGGTATAAGCATGAAATGAATAATCATTTACTGAAATAAATCTCCATGACATTATAAAAAAAAGTTTATTCTGGTACTTTAATGGTGGAGTTCAAATAACCCACTATTATATATCTAATCGTTTGGGCCACCAAACCCAAGCTAAAGCTAATTTAGTAGATTAACCACTTCACATTCAAACTAAAATAGGAACACTTTATATTTTATTGTACCGTACTACGTTATGTAATGTATCTTATACATTAAGATCAAGATCCAAATACATAATGGACTCCCTAAGCTTATGATTCCTTATTCATCCAACTTCTTTTACCTGTTTGAAGGTCTGTCTTCCTTGTAAACTGAACTGGAACCCCCTACCAACCTGCATATTAGAACTCAGACAGCTCATATTTCTAGACCTGGAAGATTTAACCACTTTCATTGCGGTGCCGAATTAGAGACTCCTGGCACAGGGTATACAGGCCAAGGGGTAATATAGGTTTCATGAGTTAGGTTATTGTATAGACCCAGACATTAGCTTAGCTTTTAGTAGGGATATTTATGGGTTGCTTTTGTTATGGGTCCTGGCACCCCCCACCCCCTTCCTGCAAAGCAACTCACTGGGAAGCTCAGTGTACTGCTGTTTCTCCTCTCCCAGCTCTTATGCAGCTGAGAACAGAGGGAACACAAGGAATATGATCACCTATAAAAAGGAAAAGGGTAGGTATAATTTTTCATGCAGAAATGTTTTGCCTTTCATTTTTATCTTAAACTGAATGAGTTGTTTTACAAAATGATTGTTTACAATTAGGAATATAAGGATTATACAGTATGTTAAAGGGCCAGCCTATCCAAAAGTGATATCTTAGTTATAGGAGGAGCCTTATTTGTCTTGAATATTCCAAGAGTAAGTGCACCCCTGCTAAAATTCTAGAATCTCTCCCTGTCCACCTGAGTATTTTTAGCAATAATTTAGCGTTGATTTTGCTCCTCAATAAATTTAAAGGGTAACTCCACTTTTGTGGGGAAAAAAACAATATAGCATATGCAATTGCAACACAAATGATATTGTAATTGAATGATATTAAAAATGACCTTTCCTTTTTAATCTGCAGCTGTTGTAATTTTCTGAAAATGTAATGCAATATGGCTACCTGGAGCTGTTCTGTACACAGAATGTGTACTGACCACACCCCCAGAAACATCATTTCCTGCTTGTGTAATTGGCTCACCAATTTTCCCAGAAATCTGCCTAAGATACAAGTCAGATTTCTGGCATCCCCTGCAACAAAAATGTCATTTTTGGTGATATACTCCCAATAGGAACACATCTAAAGTGATGCAAGCCCTCACAGATATGAACGATACTCATTGGAAATAATGGGGTATGACTTGTCATGCGACTTTGCAGTCTCAAGTCGTAGGAAAGTTGCAAAAGTGTGAAAGGGGCCTTAGGGGGAGTTTTAGGGTTAGGGATACTTTACATCAAAGGGATGGTTAGGGGAATTTGCAGTTAGAGTTACTTGTACTTGGCATCAAGGCTTATTATACCAAGGCATAGACCATACTCTTCGGCCCCTTTTACACGGTCTGTCTGTCAGTTTTTCAAGCGGACTTGATTGGACCCTCCAGTCTCCCCTATGGAGCGGCAGATGTCAGTGGACACCCGTGTAAAAGAGGCCCTAATCACTTAGAGCAGTGATGGTGAACCTCGGCACCCCAGATGTTTTGAAACTACATTTCCTATGATGCTCATGCACTCTGTAGGATAGTTGAGCATCATGGGAAATGTATTTCCAAAACATCTGGGGTGCCAAGGTTCACCATCACCAACTTAGAGATATAGCCAGTAGTAGAAGGGTGATTGCAGGGTACCTAACAATGTTTCTTCTTGAAAAGATCCAAGTAATGCTGATGCTAAGTACTGCACCCATCACACAGAACAAGACAAGCAGCACTGTCCACAAATGTATAGGGAAAAGACAGATCACATCATGCCTCTGCCTTTGGCTGTCAGGGTCTTGCAATGCTTCATGGAACTTGTACTTTCACAACAGCTGGAGTGACAAAGTTGCCTACCAGTGCAATATAATGCAACGCACCCCGACAAAAAAAAAAAAAAAAAAGTTTTTAATCAAAACCCTTTACCATTATGGGGTCCAACCTCAATAATAACAAAGGTGTAACCAATAATATCACAGAGTTTGGCAAGCAATATAACTCACATAAAACAATATATGAGTACGACTACAACTGCTCTGGCTAATATTATTATTATTATAGCACAGGATTTATATAGTGCCAAAAGTTTGCACAGCACTTTACAAAACAAAGGGAGACTGTACAGTTACATTACAATTTAATACAATATAGTTAGGAGGGCCCTGTTCATGTATCCAGTTCAGATCACACATGTGCACCCCCAATGGTCCAAAGCCATTTCAACATTTCTGCTATGAGCCTGTTTATTTAAAGCGTAACTCCAATTTTGTTGAGAAAAAACATTCCCCTCTGGGTGATCTCTGTACATTGCAAGGATTATAACAAACTTTGTTGCAGATTCCTACCTTTTGTTATTCTGACGAAATCATTGTTTGTTCCTCTGTGCTGAGTGGGTCTAATGGGAGTGGTTTCATAATTATCAAACAGCTGTGCACCTGCAGGGCTCCAATGAGGAAATCTGCTGGGCTTGCATCCCTTTAGATGTGTTCCTATTGGGTGTATCTCACCAAAAATAATATTTTTGCTGCAGGGGACACCAGAAATCTGACTTGTATCTTAGGCAGACTTCTGGAAAAGTTGGTGAGCCAATCAAACGAACAATAAATGATGTTTCTGGGGCGTGGTCAGTATACATTCTGTGTACAGAACAGCTCCGGGCAGCCATATTGCATTGCATTTTCAGAAAATTACAACAGCTGCAGATTGAAAAGGAAAGGTCATTTTTAAAAACATTCAATTACAATATGACTTGGGTCGCAATTGTATACGCTATATTGTTTTTTCTTTATTCGCAAATTTTTTTCCTCACGAAAGTGGAGTTACCCTTTTAAGCTGAACTCTAAGATGCCTGCAAAATGTTACTTTTGCAGCTGTTCAGTATGCATATGAGACAGCTTGTTGTTGCTAAAAGAAAAAGAGCCCAATTAAGTAGAAAGATACCTTTGAAAAAGCTGCAATGTCATCGCTCTTGTATCTTCTAAACAGCACTGGCTGGGACCTGGAGGAGATATCAGAGAGGCAGGTATATCACATCCACTCTCTGAACAGCCCCACAATTGTAAACTACAATTCCCACGATTCCATAGGAATATCTTCTGTGAATGGGTGGGATTACAACGTGAGGTTGTGATGGGCGGGACAGACCAGAAGTCACCTGGCTCATCCCTCAAAAAACACAATGGGAGTGGGGGGATAGGACCGGGAGTCTGATGCCAGGGGCCCTGCCCACCAAATATAGCAGCAGGGAAGTTATATGGCCGATAGCCAGGGGAATAGCAGAGAACGTGGCCACTGGTTTTGTAAAATGGAAATAAAAGTGAGTAAGTGACACAGCATGATTAGGCACTGATTCAATAGAAGATTAAAAAGAGGCAGAGCACTTCTGAAAAGAGCTAAAAAAAAGTTAGTGTAAGGTATGAAAGGATCTTTTACTGGATATTATCTAAGAGTACTCCTGCCCAAAATTCATCTTTAACAATAGCTATGTCATTACTTAAGATAACTAGATAATACAGATATAATTTTTTTTTTTTTTAGGACAAAGCAAAGCTTTCTTTTGGTAATATTGTCTTGAGAAATTATTAAATTTTTTGTGCACTTAAACACTTTTTTCTAATTTGTTTAACCACATGCTGTCATGGGACAGTTTTTTAATTTTTCACCTACATTAAAATAGAAAATTACCTTGAAACCCCAAAAATGATATATTGTCTGAAAGAAAAGGCCCTGAAGAATAAAATGATGGCTTTTGCATTTTTGTATGTCCCACAATATTTGCGTTGTTGTTTATCAAACATACAGTTTTAGAACCGGTTCACACTGAGGCGACACGACTTCGGGGGGCGACCTGTGAAGTCGCGTGCACCGCTGTGCACCGCGACTTCGGCGCGACTTGCAGTGACTTCACATAATGGAAGTCTATGCAAGTCGCTCCGAGGTCACCCCAAAGTAGTACAGGACCCTTTTTCTAAGTCAGAGCAACTTGTGTCGCTCCTATTAGAACGGGTCCTGTACTACTCAATGGACCGCGACCGACCGCGACTTGTCAGGCTGACAAGTCGCCTGACAAGTCGCGGCAGTGTGAATGGGCTCTTAGTAAAAATTACTCCAAAACAATACCCAATTTTTTGGTCAAATATAAAAGATGATGTTGCGTTGAGTAAACAGATACCAAACATGTTAACATTTAAAATTGCACACACCCTAAACTTGTCCATAGGGGGCACTTAAAAAGCCCTACAAGTTATGAGTTTAGAGTTAATTGTGAATTGTGGCAGAATTATTGCCCTTACTTTTTTACATTTGCAGTGATACCTCAGGTGTGGTGCAACCACTGTTTACATATGCATGCTAGATGTACAAGCGCATTTTGCATCTTTACGTTGTGGGACAGGAGTGCTTTTACATTTTTTTACATTTTTGTTATGTATTTAAACGTAATTTATAGTTTACACTTTTTTTAATTTATTTTTATTTAACTTTATTATAAAACCCCTTGTGATAGCTTTTAGCAGGTGTCAGGTACTCTTTATGAAGGAATCAGGGGTCTGGATAAAGGCATGCAAAGGTCTGCATCTGGCCTCAGGGCCACAGTTTGGAGACCACTGCTGTAGATGAAAAGCATACATTAAATTCTTTAATTTGTCCAATTTAAATGACACTAAAATTATGGTTTCCATAAAAAGTGTTGCAAAGTTATTTACAAATGTAATAAAGGCTTTTTTTTGTTCTGCACTTTTTAAATGCAACATCAAAAAACAAACAAACAAGAAATAAAAATGAAACAAAAATGTAAGTATTATTAGGTCCCTCACACATGCTGTCCGTTTGTCCGTTTTTCAACCGTCCGTTCACGAATGAAAAACGGACATCAATGCATCTCTATGATCATCCATTTACATCAGTTTACCCTTGCATCCGTCATCATCCGTTTTTTTAAACTGATCCAAGCTCTATTTTTTTTCCGTTACAAAAATGGATCGAAAGAAAAGCGGATGTAAACTGACAAATGGTATGTTTTTCATTTGTTTTTTGCATTGGTAGTGGATGTAAAATAAACTGATAAAAATTGGATGAAAAACTGATGATCACCGATGAAAATTGGATAAAAAACTGATGATCACTGATGAAAATTGGATGAAAAAAACTCATTATCACTGATGAAAATTGGATGAAAATGGGAGGCCCATAAAGCGGTCATTCGTGGGGTGTTTATGAAACATGGGGCTCGGCTCAAGAAGCAGAGATCTCAACAGCTGCAGCGACTCTTGGAGGCGATCCACAAGTTGGAAACCTCCCATAAGAAACACTTGGACAAGTCGGAAGAACAGGAACTGTTCGCTCTTCGCCGTCAGGTACAGGACCTTATGTTTTCCAAGGCCAAGGCAGACCTACAGAGGGCCCGCCACGCCTTCTATATGGAGGGGAATAAGTGCGGGAGACTACTGGCGGCTTCGGTCAAGGCACAGAGGCTTGCAACTTATGTACCCTGTATTACGTCCCCCTCAGGGGGCTCGGCTACATTGCCCGAACAGATCGCTGGCGAGTTCCGGAACTTCTATGCCTCTTTATACAACCTCCCGGACCACGGGGGAGCTGGAGGAATACCTGGCCTCGGTGGACCTCCCGTCCCTGGGAGCTGAGGCCAGGGAGGAGTTGGAGGCCCCCATTACCATGTTGGAGCTTCAGGCGGCGGTGGGAGCTTCACAAGCGGGGAAGGCCCCGGGTCCTGACGGCTTCACCCTGCCTTACTATTCCACCTATCTGGATGTGCTTGGGCCTCACTGGGTGGCGTGGCTCAACTTGCTGGGCAAGGGGGAGTCGTCTTTCCCACCGGACACGCTTCGGGCTCACATTTCGGTCCTTCCCAAGGACGGAAAGGACCCTTCCAGCTGCGGCAGCTACAGGCCTATTTCCTTGCTGAATATAGACCTGAAGGTGTTCACGAAGATTCTGGCCAATCGCCTCAGCCATCATATGCCGCACTTGGTCCACTTGGATCAAGTGGGCATCATTCCCTCTCGGGAAGCGAGGAACAATACCTCTAAGGTCCTGAACCTTATCCACGTGGCCCAGTCGACGAACACACCCTGCGTACTACTTAACACAGATGCGGAGAAAGCATTTGACCGCGTTAGCTGGCGGTTCATGCTTTCCACATTGAGGGCAATGGGCTTCGGGGAAACGTTGATGTCCTGGATAGGGCATATTTACTCTAGCCCATCGGCCCAAGTGAAGTGTAACGGGGTGCTTTCTAGCCCTTTTCACATTTCTAATGGTACCCGGCAGGGGTGCCCCCTCTCCCCGTTGCTATTTGCGCTCTCTCTGGAGCCGTTTCTGGGCAGAGTGCGGGCCAACCCCGACATCTCGGGTATTAGGATTGGGGACCTGGAGTGTAAGGTGTCGGCCTACGCCGACGATATGCTCTTCTCTATCTCGAACCCGGCGATCTCGGCACCCAACCTGATGAAGGAACTGGAACAATACGGCCTGTGTTCTAATATGAAGGTGAACTTTCATAAGTCCGAGGCTCTGGGGGTGGGTGTCCCAGCCCCCCTCTTGGCGCACTTGTCCTCAACGCTGCCCTTCAAATGGACTCAGGGGGCCCTGACATACCTCAGGACCCAGATTCCCTCGGAGCTATCCAAACTATATGAATTGAACTTCCCTCCCCTCCTAACCCATATTCGTGGCCTGCTACAGACTTGGAATACCGGTCTGCATTCCTGGTTCGGACGGTGCAACCTAATTAAGATGTCGATCCTCCCTAAGATCTTGTACCTGCTGCAGGCATTGCCTGTGAGGATCCCGGCCTCCTTCTTTGCTCAAACCCACAGCATTTTTTTGAAATTCATCTGGGCTCATGGGAGGCCTAGGCTATCTTGTGCCTAGTTGACTCTACCGAAACACTCGGGGGGCCTGGCCCTCCCTGATGTGGCTAAATATCATTTAGCGGTCCACCTTGGCCGGCTGATTGACTGGCGGAGACACAGTGCGGGTAAATTGTGGGTACAATTGGAAAAGGGACAGTCTGTCGCCTCCCTGGAGGGGTTGCCGTGGGTCAGAGGGGAACTGCCACGAGGCCTCCGAGAACACCCCACGATAGGCGTGACGATTGCAGCCACTCGTCGCGCTTTGTCCCACCCCTCCATTTCCACGCAGACGTCCCCGCTTTATCCGGTTCTGGGTAACCCGGAGTTTTCTCCGGGATTGAAGGAAGCGGCATTCCGCGGACTGATGTCCCGGGGTGTCTCTCAGGCCGTCCATTTCCTCAGGGGGTCTCGGTGGCCAACGATAGAGGAGCTGATGTCGGCTAGTGGCCCCTTTATGTTGGGGTTCTGGCACGCTGCCCAGGTACACCACTATCTTCGCTCCTTGCCGGACCCATCGTCTTTCTCCAGAGACCTCACTCCGTTTGAGGAGTATTGCGTGGGGAGCGGGAGCCTGCCGGGCACGCTGTCTAAATCCTACAGCCTACTGATCTCTCCAGGGGAGGACTATGTCCTCCCTGGGCTGGGCGAGTGGGAGCGGGATCTTCAGCTACATCTCACAACGCCTGAAAGTATATACCCTGGCTTTGAAGACTCCGACCTGCGAGAAACTGCAGGAGTTGAACTATAAAATTCTCACCCGGTGGTATAGGGTTCCCTCTCTCTTGAGCAAATTCTTCCCCGGCACAACGGACCTCTGTTGGAGGTGCCAGAGTGATGTAGGCACGATACTCCATGTTTTCTGGTCCTGTCCCCGAATACGCCCCTTCTGGCAAGACGTCCGGGCCCTCTTGGGGGAACTATCGGACCGGGAGATCCCGGATACCCCGGAGTTCTTCCTGCTCCAGGTTTCCTCTATGCCAATCTCGAAATGCAAAAAATCAATTATCCCTCACATTTTGAGCGCTGCGAGGGCTTGCATCCCGGTGCTCTGGAAGACGACTAGATTACCGACTATTGGGGACTGCATGCGCAGGATGGAGGACATTAACAGAATGGAGGACCTCACCCTCACGAGACAGCATCGCAGGGAACGATACGATAAGATTTGGGGTTTCTGGAATGTCTTCGTGCTTTCCGACAAGGGCAGGTCTCTGATGTGCGGCTAATCTTTACCCCGGGAGTACCCGTGGGTTTGTCCATACGGGGAGTTTCCCCATCTGTTCCTCCCCCCCCCCCTCCTGTCCCATTCCCTCCATCATCCCTTTTTTGTTGTTTTTGTTTGTCGCCCAGTCTGGGGCTCTGCTCTCATTTCTCTTTTCCATCTTTTAGTTAAAATTGGGGAGCGACGGTCGAGAAAGGTTTTTCCTTTCTCCATAATCTAGCTCCTCCACATGTCTGTATAGGGGCCTGGCTATCTATGACTCCGGGTGGAGGTGTCTGCACCTTCCCCGACTCCGGGGCTGGATTCTTTGACTATGCCGGGACCTTCATTGTTCTTCGATGAGATGTTATAGTTTACTTTTCCATTTTATGCAATATCTGCTACATATGTCTGTATAGTACATGTCACAGATTGTTTCTCGACTGTTGTTCCTTTTCTAAAATAAAATATTTGAAAATTGGATGAAAAAACTGATGTTTACTGATGAAAATTGGATGAAAAACTGATGATCACTGATGAAAATTGGATGAAAAACTGATGATCACTGATGAAAAAATGATGATCAATGATGAAAAACTGATGAATATGTAGCACTACTCCCAAGGGAGCTGCTGGTTATGGGTCCCCCTGGGTTACCATTAGCAACAGTAGAACAATCTGGCATTTTCCAAGTGTTTTTACCTCAGACAAGAATCAGTCCAGTTTCTTTGATTTTTAAGTGAGGATACTCCAACTGAACAAAACTATGCACAATAGGCAGGGACGACTTGAGTAAATGCTGGCTAATGCTGGTTAACGCTGAGTAACGCTGGGTAACACTGAAATTGAGCTAGTCACGGCTAGGTGGCTGGTTTGTTCCTAATCTTCAGGGTTCACTACACGGCACCCCCTTTACTGTAACACTCTGGGTGAGCTGGCTCCTTGATCCCCTGACTTCTCTGGAGTGGTCCCCTGTCTTAGGCAGACCCCTAGGCAGATCCCTTGGTTTTACCGATACTGTTTTTCCCAAAGTCCTCTGTCCAGCAGCTCCACTAGTCAGAACACTGGATCCTCTACAGCCCAGCTCCACTCCTGGTACCTAGGCCGACCGCCTGGACCACCTTCCTCGCTATGCAGGAGGAGAGACAACCATCCACCTCCTCCTGGGACTTTGCTCCCGCCAAAAGATACCCTGTCACATGCTCCCGCCCTATTTACGGCCAATCCCAGGATGCATTGCCACATGCCCTCCCACTGGGACGGCCATGAAACAGGATGTGTCACTGGCTGGGTTTTACTCCACTGTCCAACAAGCTCCCTCATTGGATACAGTGGGGACACTCCCTCAGACCCAGTGAATCACACCTGACAGATCAGTTCCCCTGATAAGTAGGGATGATCGAACGGTTTGGGTCGACCATCGGTTCGATCCCAACATTGGCTGTTTGAAATTCGGCCGAATTCTGAACTTTTTGCTGAAAAAGTTCAGAATTCGGCAACCAGAACCGACCAAAATGCAATGGGACAGGAAATGGGCTTTAAAAGCCCGTGATTGGACCAGAACCATCAGTAAAAGCCAATTGAGGGGGCAGGAGAATGCTAGGAATGTGATTGGAGTGACTAGGGGGTCCAGAGGCCAATCATTAGTGAATACGCCCCCCAATATATAAGATAGCCCCGCCATATTCCTAGCATTGTAATACAGGGACATGGAAGAGAGTGGAAGCAGTTCTGTTACTTCTGCTTCAAAGTGTCATTTAGCAATTTTTAGTGTGAGGAAAGGGATATCTAGTGTAGTTAGGGTGCTATTTTCCACTTTAGTTAGCTTTATTAATCTAGTTTCTATAGGGAAAGTGTTAAGTGCCAGGGTGACCGTAGTGTAGTGTAGGGTTAACTGACTCTGACTGCTATGGCAGGGTGACCAAACCCTTCCATGTCAGGGTGACCGCTATAGAGAAAAGATCGTTTCTCTTAGGTCACTTATAGAACAGCGATATGGCTTCTCGCCGGTCAGCCTGCTTTTTGCTTCAGGCGTTCATAGGGCTTTTTTGAGGACATGTTTGGAGTCAGGCATGACATCTGAACTTCTGAATAGGGGTATATATACACACATATGTATGTATATATACACCTACACATACATAGGTGTGAAAGTAGCAGAACACTATGCTTGCGCTAATGAAATAATTAACAGGCATATGTCTCCGCTCCTATCACACCTATATATGTGTATGTGTATATATACATATAAGTGTGTGTGTATATATACCCCTATACAGAAGTTCAGATGTTTTGCCTGCCTCCAAAGATCCCAAAAAAATGGCCAAAAAAACGCCTGCGCCAAAAAAAAAAACGCCCAGGTGTGTTATTGCAGGGGTTTTTTTTGGGCATTTTTTTGGGGTCTTTGGAGGCAGGCAAAACATCTGAACTTCTGCATAGGGGTATATATACACACACACTTATATGTATATATACACATACACATATATAGGTGTGATAGGAGCGGAGACATATTGGTGTTAATTATTTCTTTAGCGCAAGTATAGTGTTCTGCTACTTTCACACCTATATATGTGTAGGTGTATATATACATACATGTGTGTGTATATATATACCCCTATACAGAAGTTCAGATGTTTTGCATGCCTCCAAAGACCCCAAAAAAAATGCCCAAAAAAACGCCTGCACCAAAAAAAAACACCCAGGTGTGTTATTGCAGGGGTTTTTTTTGGGCATTTTTTGGGGTCTTTGGAGGCAGGCAAAACATCTGAACTTCTGTATAGGGGTATATATACACACACACTTATATGTATTTTACACATACACATATATAGGTGTCATAGGAGCAGAGACATATTGGTGTTAATTATTTCATTAGCGCAAGCATAGTGTTCTGCTATTTTCACACCTATATGTGTGTAGGTGTATATATATATACATACATGTGTGTGTATATATACCCCTATACAGAAGTTCAGATGTTTTGCCTGCCTCCAAAGACCCACAAAAAATGCCCAAAAAAACGCCTGCGCCAAAAAAAACGCCCAGATGAGTGATTGCAGGCGTTTTGTTTGGGCATTTTTTGTGGGTCTTTGGAGGCAGGCAAAACATCTGAAATTCTGTATAGGGGTATACTGTATATACACACACACTTATATGTATTTTACACATACACATATATAGGTGTGATAGGAGCAGAGACATATTGGTGTTAATTATTTCATTAGCGCAAGTATAGTGTTCTGCTACTTTCACACCTATATATGTGTATGTGTATATATACATATAAGTGTGTCTGTATATATACCCCTACACAGAAGTTCTGATGTTATGCCTGCCTGCAATAACCCCCAAAAAATGCCCAAAAAAACGCTTGCTACAAAACCGGCAAGGTGTGAAAATAGCGGAGCCATATCCCTGTTCTATATTAATTCTAATACAAACAACCTTTTTTTCTGGTTCTGGACATGCTACATTGCTGAAACTTCACAGGTACACTTTGTAGACCCCCCCCCAGACACTAAATCCAAAGAAATCTCTTTTTTTTTTTTTTTTTTCAATAATTTTTTTCAATAATTGGCTCTCTATCAAAAATTAAAATTTTTAAGAACTTTTTTTTGTGTGATTAATAGTCCCTGGGGCATGACCCAGATCGCTAGGCACTTTTTAGGGGCATTTATTGGGTTTTAGGGCTTCAAAATTGTGTTTTTTGATTACCGAAGTTCGGGTCCCATTGATTTCAATGGGGTTCTGAAACCCGGGCCGAACTTTTGGGAAGTTCGGGTGTTCTGGTCGAACCAAACTTTTCAAAAGTTCTATCATCCCTACGTGATAAGCAGCAGGAGCAAAATAGATGCTTTTACCTAGCACCTGTCATCCATTTTGACGTGACTGAACTGATGAAATGAACTGTCCGCATGTGTGAAAGGGGCCTTAATGGTTAGAAAACAGAAATAAACAAAACCGATCTTCAGGAAAAAAATACCTAAGTGGAGAAGGGAGAAAAGAGTTAAAATTAAATTAAAGTCTTGTTTTTTTTCCAGTTAAATATAACCGCATTTTTGGCTAATATCGTCTCACCCCAGATGATGTCTTCTTTGTGGAAACATGTCAGGTTGAAGCTCATCCATATCACTGCGTTCCAGACTATACCTGCTACCAAGCGTATTGGATTATCTGTTGAAATGCCTGTTTCTTTTCCTATGGGATGTAAGTGTTTTATTCCTTTTAATAAATGTTATATAAATAGTTTTACACTATGTAGAGATATTCTTTGTTTACATGACGATTGGTCTGCTGGATTGAAAGAGAAGCTCTATCCTGAATTATGTGGAATCCGATTGGCTCATCGCAAAGTTTGAGAGAGTATATTTTCATAATGCCTGCTTAACTCTGTTAGCATTGGAGTCCACAATTTTTGGTAAGCGCATTTAACCCTCTGTGTAGGTGGCGGACATGTGCACCATGGTGTTCTCTTGAATGGATCTTCGGGGTCTCTCCTATCAATATTGAAGTTAAAACACCCGTAGCATATACCTAAATGGACTTTCTTGTTTCATGACAAGTTCTATCATGGACTTTTTGAATTCACTGTTTTCACCTAATTGCACTACAGGCAGTCCCCGGGTTACAAACATCTGACTTACAAATGACTCCTACTTACAAACGGAGAGAGACAACAGGAAGTGAGGAGAAATCTACTCCTAGGAAGAGAAATTCACTCCTGTAAGAGTTCTCATGGGAAAAAGGTGTCTCCACTGAAGCATTATCACTAACCCTTCCACAACAACCAAACATTTTCAAAATCCAGTTGTCATAGGGACAGAAAGTGAGGTGAAATCTTCTGAGCAGGGGTACAGACAGCAAAAAAAATGGTGTACAGACAGCAAAAAAAATTTGCTATCCCAAAAACTTAAAAATTATTCTTTTGGCTTGAGCTAAACGTAAAAATTTACCTTTTCCGACTTACAAACAATTTCGAACAAACCTACAGTCCCTATCTTGTTTGTAACCCAGGGACCGCCTGTAAATGTATGCCGTAATGTTATATGGATGCATGCGAGTGAATCCGTATATTGTGACATTGATTTGTGTTATTAGTATAAGTCACTTATATCACAATATATAGAGCAGCACTTTTTTTCTTCTTTAGTAGATCAACCCCTATGTGTAACTACTACCAGATGCTGGTAACCAAACAACAAATACAGCATTGCGGACAGAGATCTGCTAAGTTCACACAGCTATGCATATATTGCATGAGAACAATCTCAGAAAAAGGAAAAAACGAATTGACACCCTTACCAGTGCCGCTGTCTATCTCAGCAGTCAAGTTTATCATTTGAAGACCAGCTCACCTAAGTATTGCATATGTAAGGGGAATAAATGAATAAAAGACTTTCAGGTTGAGAATACTTGCAAAAGCAAGTAAACAAGACTATAATTTGTACTGTTTGTGCTGGAACTGAGGGTTGGTAGTCAGCCATGCTCTTGTTTTACCTCTCCTAGTCCATGATGTTTTAAAATGGCCTAAGGATGTGAAGTAGTTACATATATGCTTGAGATAAACATATGTTTGGACTCGAGCAAAAAGGTTGGTATTCCCTCTTCTATTTTTCTGTTAAAAAATTTGCAGCAGGAAAAATTTACACGCAGTATGTGCAAGTGAGAAAATGCAGCACTCCCAAAGTTGAACTTCATCCAATTTGTTTTATGTAGCAAAGGTTAAAAGTTATTTTAGGCATTTGTTGCAGTTTAGTAAATGCCATCACTATCTGTGCCTCCTTATTGGTCAGTGGAGCTGCCTATAGATCAACTGGGGGGTGGGGGCAAGGCTCTGTACAGGAAAAGTCAATATTTGCATGTAACAAGCTGCCTATATCCTTGGAACTATTGATTGTGTTGTTATTCAGTTCCTTGAAGAAATATTCATACCCCTAGCAATTTTCCACATTCTACCACACATAGCATTTTTCTTTTAGGCCAGAAAGTTAAATTTTGGTCTCCTCTGATCAGAACATCTTCTTCCACATGTTTGCTGTGTCCCCCACATGGGTTCTCGCAAACTGCAAACGGGACTTCTTATGGCTTTCTTTCAAGAATGGCTTTCTTCTTGTCACTTTTCCATAAAGCCAGATTTGTGGAGTGCACGACTAATAGTTGTCTTGTGGACAGATTCTCTCACCTGAGCTGTGGATCTCTGCAGCTCCTCCAGAGTTACCATGGGCTGATTCCCTGATTAATTCTCTCCTTGCCCGGCCTGTCATTTTAGGTGGACAGGCATGTCTTGGTAGGTTTCCAGTTGTGCCATATTCTTTTTCATTTTCGGATGATGGATTGAACAGTTCTCCATGAGATGTTCAAAGCTTGGCATATTTTTTTATAACCTAACCCTGCTTTAAACTTCTCCACAACTTTATCCCTGACCTGTCTGGTGTGTTACTTGGCCTTCGTGATGCTGTTTTTTCACTAATGTTCTCTAACAAACCTCTGAGAGCTTCACAGAACAGCTGTATTTATACTGAGATTAAATTACACACAGGTGTAATTGATGTAGCTGGGTTGCACGGCTGTTATTGTTATTAAGGTTCTGCAAGATAGTAACTTTGGCATTATGGGAAATATAGTTCGGGAGGAGCCAGGATCATAGACTGCTGAGACAGAGAGACCCTTCTCCCAGGGAGCAACAGGACATGCGGAGCCTGCTGGGAATGGTTATATAAATGGAGGCGGGACTTTGCTTCGCTCTCTTGCCTTGAGGACAGCGCACTGGACAGAAGGGGAAGAGCTGCTGCGGATCACAGGAACCTAGGCCGAGGCCTAGTAGCGGAAACCGGGGTGAAGCCGGCGGTGTGAGTGTGTGGAGGAGTCTCGGTGGCGTGACTGAGTGGAAGGTTGCTGACAGGCGGACGGAGATGCTAAGCAGAGCGGAGCCTGGTCACAGAGGGAAGCGGATCTCCTGGTTGGGTGAGAGACATCCAGTATTTACATCTCTATTAAATACAGACCTAGATTGATTCCAGTGAAGGGCAAATAGACTGTGTACTTTATAAAGGCCAAGACTGCTGAGACAGAGAGACCCTTCTCCCAGGGAGCAACAGGATGTGTGGAGCCTGCTGGGAGTGGTTATATAAAGGGAGGCTGGACTTTGCTTTGCTCTCTTGCCTCGAGGACAGCGCACTGGACAGAAGGGGAAGAGCTGCTGCAGATCACAGGAACCTAGGCCGAGGCCTAGTAGCGGACACCGGGGTGAAGCCGTGTGAGTGTGTGGAGGAGTCTCGGTGGCGTGACCGAGCGGAAGGTTGCTGACAGGCGGACGGAGACGCTGAGCAGAGCGGAGCCTGGTCGCAGAGGGAAGCAGATTTTCCTGTTGGGTGTGAGCCGTTAGTATTTACATCTCTATTAAATACAGACCTAGATTGATTCCAGTGAAGGGCAAATAGACTGTGTACTTTATAAAGGCCATATCGACATTAAGTTGAACCACAGGACACTGCAGATACAAATATAGTGCGAGGTGGGTGAACTAGGCCTTAAGCCCTAAATTCATTCCTAGGCTGTCAGTCTGTTGTGACGCATTAGAAATTGTTAGGTTTGCCTCTCTGTGGATTACAACTATTGATTGCTTTGGGGAATACAGTCTACCCTTATTGGATTACAAATACTTTCCTCGGATTATTGGGAATTCCTTGCCGGTGAAGACATGTGAAGCCTCACTTTTCAGGAGACTATTGCAGTTCATCATAAAGGGGGCCCCCATTAGTCCACAGAGTGCACTCTGATAGTTGTTCCAATATTGATATATTGTTTACTTTGCATTCAAGTTATCAAGTGTAGTCATTCTTATCTGTGGTCACTCTCTAATTACTTTCGTTTATTTTAAGTATTGTTTATTGTTGCTGAGCGCAATCCTCTGGCATACATACACATTTGTTTGTGTATATGTATGTGTGGCCTGCGTTCTGGATCCTGAGTGCTGAACTAAAAGGCCTAAATCCTTGGTTGGAAATTCAGGATCTATCCCCTTTAGCAACATCTGTATTATTTCTGATTCTGTTTGCATATTCCTGTTTTACATAAAAAAAGTCAAAAGCAGTAAACTGTTTATTCACTGCAACACTTGTGGTCTCAGTTATTCGCAATGACCGAACTTATAGTGTCAGATGGGTTGGAGCAGGCTCAGTGTGTAAGAAGTGAAGAGGACACCCACGCTACAAGCCACCCCCAAGGGGGCAGGGCTACATCTATTTACTAATAAGGTGACTTCTGAAGGCAATTGGTTCCACTAGATTTTAGTTAGGGGTATCAGAGTAAGCTTTGGTTCACACTAAGGCGACACGACTCCTTACTACTTCGGGGGCGACTTGTGCATTACCATGCACCACGACTTCGGAGCGACTTGCAGGGACTTCACATAATGGAAGTCTATGCAAGTCGCTCCGAGGTCGCCCCGAAGTAGTACAGGACCCTTTTTCTAAGTCGGAGGGACTTGTGTCGCTCCTATTAGAACGGGTCCTGTAGCGGTCAATGGACCGCGAGGGAGCATGACTTGCTAGTGTGGACCGGCTCTAAAGGTGCTGAACACAAATGCACGCCACACTTTTCAAATATTTATTTGTAAAAAATGTTGAAAACCGTTTATCATTTCCGTTCACACTTCACAATTATGTGCCACTTTGTGTTGGTCTATCACATAAAATCCCAATAAAATACATTTATATTTTTGGTTGTAACATGACAAAATGTGGAAAATTTCAAGGGGTATGAATAATTTTTTCAAAGCACTGTATGGCTTTACTGAAAGTACATTTTTCATCATACCTTCAGTTTGAATTGTCCAGATTTATGATGTTTCCTTTGAGAAACTAGTGGGGCCACAAAATCCAAGAAATATTCCTCCTCGGTGTCACAAAGCTATGTGTTAGAGACAACACATAATATTAACCCCAAGAGAAAATAAATGAAGAAAAAGTGCAAAATTGCCCTAGAGAAAGAATATTGTCATTTTTAAAAACGCTAAAACTGGGACAACACTTCCTCTTTCAGAATGACAATGACCAGAAGCACAATGCCAGAGCTACACAAAAAGGTGGATTTCAATGTCATGCCTGACCTAAATCCAATTGACACTTTGTGCCATGATTGAAAAATATATGTCATAGATGCACAAAGAAACTGGAATAAAGGAAACAGTTTTGACACTAAAAAGATTATTTAATCTACCAAATGTTGACGTACAACATTAAAGCGGAACATTAGTGATTATATTTTTTTCTAAGTTACTTTGGTCCAGCTTGGCTCAAAGCAAGTATCCTTATCTGATATCTGAGATATGGAGATGTTGAAAAATCACTGTAGTAGTTCTTGCTACATACAGTGATAGCTGTGATCTTCTGAGTGGTGATCCAAAGGGTTCACCTCTGCACATGGAACATGGAGCCACTCACTCAGCACTCACACTATTCATAGAACACCTTGTATTCTTTCTTCAATGAATATAAGGCATTCTTTGATTGGGTCAGGTGGAGAGGAGGGGCAGATGATGTAACGATCTCCGCCTCATCCATTTAGAAAATGCCTTGTATTCACTGAGAAAAATTAATTTTCAGCATCCCAAGCAGCCCTTCAAAAATCAAATATACTGTAGATACTTACATTGAGCCAAGCTGGATTAACCCTATGTTTCGTTACCACTGCAGGAGTCCCTTGGTTGATTGGGTTCTGTCACCAGTCGCAGTGATACAGCAACTGGGGTCTCACTGTTCAGATGTCAGCTCACTTCTGGATTTGCCTGGAGCGACTTAGGTCCTCAGCACATGACCACAAGCTTGAGGCAGGTTGATGTGCACACAGGAGCAGCGATGTGCACACTTCAGTCCCCTCGCAGCAAAGAGAAAGTTCCTCTATATTCAGCCAGACAAAATACAACTCCCTCCCCTCTTATACCCAGCTCGCACTGGGAATTTGTAGTCCAATTGTCCATTAACTGCCATAGTAGAGTTTCTTTCCTGAACTTCCTTGCCCATGATTCAATGCTGCCAACCATGAAATCTCTTAAACTGGAACTTATGCCTTATGCTGCTAGCATTAGTAAATAGATAGGAAGGTATATTATATTTACTTGTTTTAAACTTTTTCTATCCATTTCTTCAGTTACTTCCTTGTTTCTATGCCTAGGCAAATTATGTCACAAATCCCAGGAATCTTCAGGATGGGAGGAGGGGCTTTCTCAGCTAAGCACATCCTCCTGCCTGAGCTAAGGGGCAGATGGAATCTATAAATTAAATGCTACATGAATCATTTACTCTTGATCAAGATGGCCACAGCCAGAAATGCTGGGTTTGCTTTGAATACTAAAAATTAATCAATCATGTTCACGGTCCTTAAACATGTAGGCTTGGGAGATAACATGCTGCGCTGGATCACTAGCATTTACTCCGATCCCACCGCACAGGTCAAGGTGAACGGCTTTCTCTCTGACCCCTTTCCCATCAATAATGGCATGAGGCAGGGTTGTCCCTTGTCCCCCCTCGTATTCGCCCTCTCGTTGGAACCATTCCTTTGCACTATACGTAGGAACCCAGACATACAAGGACTGACGGTAGGTGGAAATCAATACAAGATCTCAGCCTATGCCGATGACCTCTTTTTCTCGTTGACGAACCCGATTGTCTCCCTTCCGAATCTGCTTCAGGAATTGGCTAAGTACGGAACCCTTTCGATCTTTAAAATTAATTTTAGCAAATCGGAGGCGATGGGGATGGGGGTTTCTCCTCCTCTCTTGCGTACTCTACAATCAAGTTTTGGCTTTTGGTGGACCGATAGGGCTTTACGCTATTTGGGTACTTTTATTCCATCTTGTCTGTCTAAGGTCTATGAATTGAACTTCCCCCCCCCCCTGATCGCGGAGACATGTGCCCTCCTGGACAAGTGGGAAAAGGGTCTCCACTCGTGGTTTGGCAGGTGTAACCTGCTAAAGATGAGCATTTTGCCTAAGCATATCTACTTGATGAGGGCCCTCCCGGTTTGCCTGCTTGCCCGGTACTTCCACTTGATCCACTCCCTCTTCACTAAGTTTATCTGGGCGCATAAACGACCTCGCCTCGTGCGGACACAACTGATCCTGCCGAAAGCCTGTGGTGGACTGGCTCTCCCGGATATACAAAAGTATTTTCAGGCGGCTCACCTGAGCAGGGTGGTCGACTGGTGCCGTCATCAAGCGTCTAAACTGTGGATAACCATAGAACAGGCACAAACGGACATCCCCCTTCGGGGTGCACTCTGGTGTTACCCGGACCTACCATCGCAATTGCGTCTTCACCCGCTTCTGGGCATTACGTTGCGGATCTGTCATCAGGCCAATGCGCGGTACTCTATCTCTCCTCCTCGCTCCCCGCTACTCCACGTGATTGGCAACCCCCGGTTTTTGCCGGGTCTTACGTCACCTGACCTCGTGGCATTGAGTGCATCCGAGTACACTCGGGCTTCCCAATTTTTGGTCTCGGATCGATGGCCAACCCTGGAGACACTGTCGGCCACTACTGGCCACTTTCAGCTCACCTTTTGGTCTGCCTTACAACTTCATCACTTCTTGCACACCCTCCTGAACCCTGCGGACTTCGCATGCAGACTGACCATATTTGAAGAATTTTGCTCGGACGAGGGGGTTCTTCCGCATACGCTATCTTTAATATATAGTCTACTAACGACCCCACCGGATAGACCTCCTTTGTCGTGCCTGACTAAATGGGCGTCTGATCTACACCGCACATTCACGCCGTTGCAAATACAAAACATTGTCTCGCTCTCCCTTAAATCGTCTATCTGAACCAAAATCCAAGAAACCAATTTCAAGTTGTTAACTAGGTGGTACTATACGCCTCACAAACTGCATAAGATCTTCCCGAACACATCGGTGGAGTGCTGGCGTTGTGGTGGGGATGACGTGACATTGCTTCACATCTTTTGGTCCTGCCCGAAGCTATCAGCGTACTGGACAGGGGTCAGGTCTGTTGTTCAGAAATTCACGGGATACCCTATTCCGGAGGACCCGGCCTTCTTCTTGCTCCACTTATCAGATATACCTGTGCGGCGATATAATAAATCGGTTGTTCGTCATTTACTTAACGCAGCCAAGGCGTGCATTCCTGTGCTGTGGAAAAGCCAATGCCCCCCCACGGTAGCGGATTGGCTACGAAGGGTCGAGGCTATCAACAAGATGGAGGACCTGGTGCTGACATCACATTGTAAGCGGGAGCTGTATCGTAAGAACTGGGAACTCTGGAACATCTTTATTTTGTCTGATGAGGGCGTCGCTCTGCTACACGCCTGGACAGTGGCGTGGAGGTGGTCTCCATCGTCGAGGAGGAATTTCTGACCCCCTAACTTCCTCTCGCCTTACTCCCTCCCCAATGCCTTTCTGGCCCTTTCACCTCCTCCCCTCAATCCCTCTTTTTGTTTCTTCTTTCCTTTTTCCTTTCCGCCACTTTCCTCCTCTTCTGCACTCCTTCCCTTTTTGTGTTTTTTCTTTTTCTCTGTCTCTTAAAAAATGACACGCACGGGGTGGACGAGCAACCTGATGGTCTTTTTTACTGCCAGCCCTGAACTATCACTGTTGTGGTGCATATAATTTTCATCTGGATTTTCCCGATTGGGCCTCCTGGAGTGGGCAAGTGTTTGTATTTCTGAAATGTTTTAATTTTGCCCCGCTGTACCGTCCTCTGTGTTCTAATAAAGTGATATTTGCAAAAAAAAAAAAAAAATGAATCAAATAGTGTTTTTGTTTTGTGGTGCTCAGATACAGTGCAGTTCCGCTTAGTGATACTAAACACACACTGTTTAAATCACATTGTCCCTTCTATTTCTGTATGTAGAGTGCTCCTAATCTCAGCTCGTTACCTGTATAGAAGACACCAGGGAGCCAGAAATCTTGCTGATTGATAGGGGGTCAAATACTTATTTCACTCATTAAAACGCTAATCAATTTATAACTTTTTTGGAATGCGTTTCTCTGGATTTTGTTGTTGTTATTCTGTCGCTCAATGTTAAAATAAACCTGCCATTAAAATTATAGACTGATCATTTCTTTGTCAGTGGGCAAATGTACAAAATCAGCAGAGGATCAAATACTTTTTTCTCTCACTGTATATATGTAGTTACATTGGTCCAAGCTGGATCCATGTAACGGTATAAAAACATCTCATGCCTGCAATTATTCTGTAACAAATACGTTATTGCACAAATTAGAGTTTTTGTTATATCTGTCTGGAGTTCAGCTTTAAATTGGCTTGAACTGGCACTTTTGGCCCTGACAAAGCACTTTTAGAAGAATAAAAAAGGTTATTCAGACCTCGGCTGCGCTTTTCTTTATATAACTTGTACTGAATATAAAACTAAGAGCTTTCTAAGGATACAGCATCTGGAGGTGTAAATCGACTGATGGATCAGCTCCTTTATAATAAAGAGTGCTCGCAGCAAACAGAGGAGTTTTCTGAGGATTGTGAATGGATACAAGTAACAGCTGCTTCACACCACCAGCAGGAGTAGAGGAAAGGAGCAACTCTAAGTGCTATATCAGTTCCATAAATAGCTAATTGATTTCTATGAGATTTGGCAGTGTACAGCCTTTCATCTTAAGGTACTTTCCAAGGGTACTTGCACATCTGGAGGGACGCCGACATACATTTTCTTCTTAGAATTAATTGTGTTAATCCAGCAGGCATCCCTCCTTCCCCCTTCCATATGCACACATAAGTTTGTCATACTATGAGCAAACTTTGGTCAATGTGAAGGAGCCTTCTGCAAAATGTTTGGCTGAACAGTGGCTGTATCCAATCACATGCAGCCACTGCTTGAATATTCTGATAGCCCCTGCTGGGGGCTGTCAGAATTAAATAGCTCAGCAGGGGTTTAGCATGATTTGAGGAACCTCTTAGAATTTCTTTGTTCAATCCGCAGGTTGAATGAAAGTCTGGTACACACAATTAAATTATTGGACGAAGAATCGTCTGTTTTTTTGTTGCATGCTAGTCTCATATCGAAAATGAAGAGTTTACTCAACGAACGAAAATTCTCATATGACAGAATACAACTTCAGAAGTGTTGTAATATGTTGAATTGTTTTGTATGTATTCTTTCGTTTCCCAGCATGTGTAGTCTTCCTCTTATGATTTTTTGGGGGCCAAAACTGTACTAATTAAATGAAAATCAGACAATGTGTTCACTTATATTTTATAGCCAGCACCTTCAGGTTTTGTCATTTGGAAAGTCAGGATTGGCTGTTGAAAGCACTATACTAACAATCAGATAATCAGCTGATTGTTCGTCGTACGAAATTTTACTTTCGATTTTCTTATCGTGTGTGTAGGCCTTAGGGCCGGTTCACACTTGTGCGATGCGGGAAGGCTGCGAATTCGCAGCCTGTTCCCGCATCGCATCCGCACATCTGGCAGTTCACACTCCCATATGCGATATGCAGGGGGTGTCAAGTAAATGTTAACGACACCCCCAATTTGATCGCATATCGCAGTGCGATCTGACAGTTCGCACAGGATCGGATCGCACAAGTGTGAACCACTGTGCGATCCGATCCTGATGCGGCTGAAAAAATGCTTCCTGTGCGTCTTTGGTGCGGGTGCAGTGCGAATTTCAGCCATACAAAGTGTATGGCTGAATTTGCATCCGCACAGGAGATCGCATGTAATGAAGGAGCAGTGTGCTCCGATATTACATGCGATCTCCGCAGCCGCACAAAAGTGATCCGACACTTACAGCGCTTGATACCCTAACACTTTATATTCCTGATATGTGCCTGCTATAGCATATACTTGTATGATAACGTATCCTGTTCTCTTACTATTGCTTCCTTTGTGTGAAATCCCTGGTGTTCCTGCCAGTCCTCTTGCTTTTCTTATTAAAAGCGGACTACACTAAGCAGGAGAACACACTGTGGTCAGTTCTCTAGCTATGCTGGGAACTCGGTATGCTCTCCTCCAATAATTAGACTAGTTTGACACATCTCTGCTGCACAGCCATTCACTGGGAAGCTCAGTGTGCTGCTGCTTCTCCTCCTCCAGCTCTTATGCAGCTGAGAACAGAGGGAATGTGATCACTTAAAAAAGGGAAAAAGGTATTTATGTTTTCTTTTTTTTTTTTTTTATATATGTATACACAAATGTTTTGCCTTTCATTTCTATTTCTAACTGAATGGATTGATTTACAAGGTGATCGTTTACAATCACTTTAAGAGTGTATGGCCAGCTTCAGTCAATCTGAAGAAGATATAGCAATGACCTGCCAAATCATCCAGAAAACAGAAGCGGTTAGGAAGTTTGTTAAATCTGTAAAATCTCAACAAAAGTGAAGGTTCTCGTACAGTTTATATATACAGGGAATATGAATTGAATTCATTCAACTGAATTTTGGACACTATAATTATAAGATTCGTTTTTTATTTTCTGCTATGTTTCAAAACAGAAAAATATCTGCAGTAATTTTGTATACATGAACGAGTGCTCAATTAAGGCTTGCTATACATACAAGCAACAATTTTCCATAGTGTTGCGACTGATTTGGCCGCTACTAATGGAAATTGAGTCTTAAATGACATAGCATGATCCACTGCGAGTGTAATTTTATCACAGAGGCTTTCTAGCATGCTGGAAGCTGTGATCCAACGAAAATTAAAATAATCCTTTAAAAGATTTCATACAGAATGTGACATTATTATTTACAGGACATGATTCTGATAGGCAAAGGTGAAGTGTGATCATTTTTAGGATGGAGGAACTGCCCAGTGGATCACTAAATCTGTCTATGTATAAAAAATTCATAACAGTATCATAGACATGAGATAAGATTGCCGTATTCAGCTTTACTGAATTACTTTTGGATCAGCAAACAGAAAAATATCCATGCATACTCTGTGACACTTATAAAACCCCTCTTCCCAGTCTCGGGGGAAAAGTCGATCTATTAAATTGTTCCTCTGGGATAGAGTTTGTACCAGGGATGTCTAAAAAATGCACGAACATGCTAATATGAACACATACTGTATGTTTATAGCATGATCTGCCTGAAGAGCCATCATTCAGATATTCTGGTAGCCGTCTCATTTCTATGGACACCCCACAGTTAAAGCGGAGTTCCACCCAAAAGTGGAACTTCCGCTTTAGGTGGTCCTAACCCCCCGACATGCCACATTTGGCATGTCATTTTTTGGGGGGGGGGATCGGGTACCTAGTTTTGACAGGTACCCGCTCCCACTTCCGCTCGGAGCGCCGCGGCGCCCTGAGCGGAAGTTCTCCTCTCCCCCTCCCTCCCTGCAATCTTCTGGGACATGTCAGAGGTCCCAGAAGATTGCCGGCCAATCACGGCGCGCAGCGCGACTCGCGCATGCGCAGTGGGTACCCGGCTGTGAAGCCGCAAACTGTCACAGCCGGGTGCCCACAGCAGTGATGCCGGCGCCGAGGGAGAGGATCGAGGCTTCGGGCGGGCCGCATCGCTGGACCGTTGGACAGGTGAGTGAAATGGCTGGAACTCCGCTTTAATTGAGCAAGCAATACAAAAATGGCATCCACCCCCAACTAACTTTTGAAGTAAGGTGCACATGGAAGGGCTTTGCACAGCACAAGCACATGTGTACAAATGAAGTACAACTAAAACCTGTGTTTAATGCAAATTGCTACAAGGAACAGAGCAGTGTTAATTAAAAGAACATGATGGTGGGATCAGCAGAAAGGTTAAAATAGAACTAAACTATCACAAAACAATATGATTTTGTAGAGCTCTGTAAGTAACATAAGATTGGCATTTTTTTTTTGTTTAATAAAGTTTTCCCCTTACTTTTTATAGTTTTAGTTTTTAGTTTTATAGGTGTAGCATCCTACAGGTATGTGCTAGGTAAAATATAATGGGCCTTGGCTGCCTAACAGCAGGGCCATGATTTCAGCTGGACTGTCATGTCTCCCAGGTGTGTCTGCTGAGAGGGGAGTCTCCCCACTGGCTCCATGGGAGGATTTTCATTGGGCAGTGGAGGAAACCCAATCAGAGACAAACTCAGGCCTGTATCCATCCCAGAAGGCAGATTCTGCCGCAGAGGATTCTGGGAGTGGGTATAAGTTCTGAGGGAACGCATGACACAGCATCTTTGGTGGGAAGCAGAGTCCCAGGAGGGGGAGTATGGCTGTCTCTCCTCCTGTCAGAGGAAGCAGGTGTCCTAGGTGGCAGCCTAGGAATCCAAAGAGTGCTGAGCTGCAGAGGGGATCCGGTGTGCGGAGAACCAGTGGAGAGAGAGAGGGGTACAGTTCCAGGAAAGCCTACAAAGCTCGTGAGTACTGTGGACTGCCCCTGGGGGTCTGCCTTGAGTCGGGGACCACACCAGAGAAAGTTCCAGGAATCCAGGAGTCAGCTAGTGTAAAGTGGGTGCCTAGTCAGAGGACCCTGAAGTGTAAAGGGGGTACCCGTGTTTGGTCCCTGAAGAGTTAGTGTACAGTGTGAAGTGTACAGAGTTAAGAGTTGCAGCAGCACAAGCAGTGACAAGGAGCTACCGCAGTCAGTGAAGGGCTGGAGGGAGCTGTTCAGTGAATTTTGAGCTAAATGCTAAATTGAGTGTCAGGAGTCCTGGATCTTCTGCGTTAAACAAATAAGTTAAAGTCGAGGTTCCAGCACTAATTCAGTCAAGCAGTATTTGAAGCGTCAGGAAGCGCTGGTCGGCATTCAGCTGGCGCCAAGACAGCGTTAGTCTGCATTTTCTGTACAAAGTCCCAGTTAAGCTTAGAAGAGCCAGAGGAGTATCCCACTCATTCCCTTCTCCCATCCCCAATATACAATAAACAAAACAAACCAAAGATGCCGGAATGGTCATTGTCTCAGTTCTCACACCTGGGTTCAAAACTTGAATGTGTTGGGAGTGTTACCGGTACTGATGGCAGACCCACCTCAGGCCCAAGGCCTGGAAATATTGCTGCATAGGTTTTTAGTATGAAATTTATGTCAATGTGTGCACACTCCAGCAGTGACTAAATGTAGCACCTTCATAGCAAATTTTGTTTTTGAATCCTTCAATAGTAAAGGGAGCAGTGATTGTTTTCTCTGGTCTTTTCAGGGTTTTATAGGCTGAGAGTTTGATTGCTTCCCCCTGCTTTTGGAAGAAGTTTCCATAATATGGGGCTGGGAGAGGCAAATGACCAGCCTAGCCAATCCCTAGAGGGGAGTGCCCAAAAGGTGACTGGGGAGGTAATAAATAGTCAGATGCCCTGGAGACAGGGTTCTTTCCTCATTGGGGAGGGTTCTGAAGCCTCTGGGACTTCTGCCCCTTCAGGCAGCCTGTGGACTGTGTAGCGGTTCTCTGAGGTCTCAGAGAACAGCTACACTGCAAATTGCTCCAAGGAACAGAAAAGTGTTAATCAAAAGAAAACGATAATGGGATCAGCGGAAAGGTTCAAATAGAACTAAAAACTCAGAAACTAATATGATTTTGTAGAGCCCTGTAAGTAACATAGGATTGGCATTTTTTTTTTTTTTGTTTATAAAATAAAGTTTTCTCCTTACTTTTTTATAGGTTTATCTCTGTGCTGTATACATCCTATAGGCTTTTTATATAAAATTTATATGAACGTGTGCACACTCCAGCAGTGACTAAATGTAGCACCTTCTTAGCATAGGATGCTAGGCAAATTTAGTTTTTGACTCCTTCTATAGTCAAGGGAGCAGTGATTGTTTCCTCTGGTTTGTTCAGGGCTTTATAGACTGAGAGTTTGACTTCTTCCCCCTGCTTTTGAAGAAGTTTCCAGAATATGGGACTGGGAGAGGCAAATGACCAGCCCTAGCCAATCCCCAGAGGGAAGTGCCCATAAGGTGGCTGGGGAGGTGATAAATAGTCAGAAGCCCTGAAGAGAGGGTTCTTTCCTCATTGGGGAGGGTTCTGAAGCCTCTGGGGCTGCTGCCCCTTGAGGCAGCCTGTGGACGGTGTAGCGGTTCTCTAAGGTCTCAGAGAACAGCTACACTGCAAATTGCTCCAAGGAACAGAGAAGAGTTAATCAAAATAACACAATGTTAGGGTCAGCAAAAAGGTTAAAATAAAACTAAACTCTCACAAAAGAATACAGTTTTGTAGAGTGCTGTAAGTAACATAAGATTGGCATTTTTTTATATCTAAAAAATAGAGTTTTCTCCTTACTTTTTATAGTTTTATCTCTGTGCTGTATACATTCTATAGGCTTTTTTTATTAACTTTTTTGTCAATGTGTGCACACTCCAGCAGTGACTAAATGTAGCACCCTCCTAGCATAGATGCTAGGCAAATTTAGTTTTTGGCTCCTTCTATAGTAAAGGGAGCAGTGATTGTTTCCTCTGGTCTGTTCAGAATTTCATAGGCTGAGAGTTTAACTGATTCCCTCTGCTTTTGGAAAAATTTTCCAGACTATGGGACTGGGAGAGGCAAATGAGCGGCCCTAGCCAATACCTAGAGGAGAGTGCCCACAAGGTGGCTGGGGAGGTGATTGTCAAGATCTTATCTTGCCCTCCTGTTGGTAGCCATCTTGGAATGTGCAGACTGAAACCCTGATTACATCATGACTTGTTTGCTGCTTGGGTGTCGCACAATGATGATGCTGCACACTTGACTATATCAATCACCTGATGGGTTGCAGTCCTTGCCCTTGCGTTTGTGCTCCAAGGTGCATCACTGCTAGCAGTCTTCTGTTCTCCGTGTCTGACCAGGCTTGGCTGACAACGCTCCTGGCTCTCAAGCTTGCATCGGCAGACTACCGGTATTAGCAGACTATAATATAAAACAAGAGTCGCGCTAAATGTGCAGAACTGTGAACTCATATAGAGAACTAAAGTCCATAAACCATGCGTAACACCAAAGGCTAAGACAGAGGGATAAGACCATCAATACAGTTCCAAAGAGATAACAAGTAGATGAAATGAAGTTCATATGGTCGTCCACCCAGGTGTATGTATATAAACACAGACAATCAGTGAAACCTCCACCACATGAAGCCTCTTACCAGAGGAAGGAAGGGTTAAAGCAGTAAGTAGTTATGGGACTACTACCACCCATATCCTGCAAGGCAGCTCCTAGAAAGTCCACCCGAACTTGTTCAAAAGAAGCAAACCATCTGGGATGAATTCCAAATCCACTGGAATGGGCTGGATCCACTTTTAGCAAAGTATGCATATAATACAAAACGGAAACAAGCCCATAGCGTGATAACGTTTAAAACATTTAATGAAAGATAAAAGACATGCACTCACCCTTAGGTGAACGTAATACAGCAAAAGTGTAAATAGATGACACCAAGGCACAGGGCGGGCAACTCCGGTATTCGGGCGTGATAAGGAGTGTAGACTCAGCACCTCCCGAAGCTTTTCGTCCACAACGTCGGTGGACGAAAAGCTTCGGGAGGTGCTGAGTCTACACTCTGGTTTTGCTTGTAGGGATTGACAGATCAAGGGAGTGGCATTACAAAATATCACAGTTTTATTGTGGTAACTACAATAGAAGGTGCTAGCATGCATTGCATTAGCACGGGTGCTTTTAATCTTTCATCAGGAGTTTGAAGGAAAATGCTGAAGCTGAACTACGTGTTATCACCCAAGAAGAGGAAGCGCGTGTGGATACTCCTTGTGTGTATGAAAAAAGCAAAAAACAAGCATTAAAATGTCAAATTACTGTGCAATTATGCCACCAATGGCTTATCCTCAGATACTGCTAATATGGACTCTACTGCTGTTAAAACAAATGTATTGGGTTTATTTATGTTTTGTGTCTTTATTTATTGGAGGTCTGTACAAAAAAAGTTTTTATTTAGTCAAGTAAATATGATTTCATATGAACATTTTATTTACTACTTTTAGCCAGCAAGTAGAATGTCAGAGGCACCACCTTGAGGTTTTCCACATAGTTATTTACTGTTATGCTCAGAATAGCCAACGTATTTTGATCTCCTGCTGTACAAAACACACCGAATACGTCAAAGGAGGGCCACTCCCATCCCTCTGTTAGCTCATGCACAGTGCATGGATTTTTAATTGGACAGAAGCAGTCAACAAGTGAAAAAATAGTGCCGGGGTTTTCTATATGAAAATCTAGAATTATATACAAAATTTCTGAAGTGACTTACATTTTTCCACAAAGCGTTAACTATTTCTCTTACAATGCTACCACAATGAATTGTTTATGTATAGTTCTTTTCCTCTCCTATTCCACTACAGAAAGGTGGTAGTTTCCAACAATTTACAATTCTTTTCACCCTCTTATCAGTTTAAGTATAGTCTCATAAATGGTTTGAAGAATGAAAATGAAAACGATATAGTGTAATTTGTTTATTGAAACATATACTGTATATTCAGTATAAAAGCAATAAACATAAATGCACTTGAGTGCCTAAAGCACTATAATGCTTGTTTTGTATATGGGAACAACCATGGGAACACTCATGGTTACGCGTTTCATCGTTGAAATTATATTTTTAATGACGAAACAAGTGGAGCAGCTAATGGAGGCAATGACTGAGAAGAGTAGCAAACTTGAGGACAGGTGAATACATTGAGCAGAAGACTTCAGGATGGATTGGAGAAATGCCAGTCTATTCATTAATAGGCCACAGAGGAGGGTGTTTCAACAATCAAGACAGGATATGATGAGAGAAAACAGTAGCAATTAAATTGTGTCATGTTTGAGGGATGGAGGGATGACGAAAATGCTTTTAAGTTGGAGAAGACAGAAGGTAATTAGCATGTGAATGTAATGTTTGATTGGAAGAGGACAAAAAAAAATACCACTAATACAGTAAATATGGGGAACTGAAGTTATTGGGGTGTTATCAACGGGAGGTTTTGTTTTTCATTCAGACCATTAATTAGGATTGAAATGGCATAAAAAAAAAAAAACAAGTTCCATTTTATCCACAGTTTGAAAAATTCACAGATAGACAGCAGCGTATTATAATGATAATAAGGAACAAACACTAGGGGTTGGGGATGTGATATGAGGGCAGTAGATGAGTTTGTACAGTGAGTCCATGGCAGACAGCAACTATAGCTAAGGGTCTGGTAGCCCACTTTTTTTAAGAAAGAAAAACAAAGTCTTTATAACATAGGCTTTTGCACGCATGAGTTTCAGCTTCACACCAAACACAAAATTCAGAGCCACCAGGCTCTTAAGCTCACTCAGCTTTAGTTGCAGTATCTTGTTGCACGGGCCCTATCTTAGCCACTACATAGAAATTCTCCTGATACCCCAGGCACTCTCACTCCTCCGAGACTCAGATTCCTCTGGCTCCTCTGGGCTCTCTCCCAGTTTCCTTAGCTCTTGTCTCCCAGACTCTCGCAGTCTCCCAGACTCTCTCAGCTTGACCAACTCTCTTGGTCCAATGGCCTGGAACCTCTACCAGAAGGATTGCTGTCCTAAGGATCCTGTCTTGAACTCAAGACAGGAGCACATTTCACTTTTGGCTACAGCAACTGCAAGAACTCCAACTCCACCTCCCCTGAGTTATGCTCAGATCTGCATTATAATGACCCTGCATACCTGTGCAATCACACAGACTGCAATAGTTAAGTAAAGCCTGGACCCTGGATTAGAGGTTCCATCCTGTCCAATAGTCTTTGGAACCTTCAAGCTCCCAGCCCCAATGCAGAACTACCAAATTCGGAGAAAGCATAGAACACCACTTTCTCTGTTCACAATCAACCTGCCAGAGCTTCTCAAACTGCAGCTTTGAGAATCTGGTGTCACTTTAATGCCCATTTACATAGCGGCAGGGTCTCACACTGACACAGGATATACATTTCAGTGTCATCTGCCTTAATACTAGAGTTCAAATGTGATAAAACCAAAAATATGGATAAACAGCAGTATGAGTCCACGGTGAGTGACCTGTCAAAGACCAACAGCAAGGAAAGAGAAAGAAGGAATTTGAGGAATTGCACGAGCTTTGATAGCTAGTGTTGACAGCGTGTTGTGTTGACTATTGACCGTCTCTGGCATGTGTTTTAGATGCATAGAATTTTCATTTCTGTAGACTAGCTAAATTCCAGTAATGATTTGTACTACATACTTACAACGGTTCAGTGTGGCACAATGTAAGTATGCATTACTCGCACTAATGGACCACTGAGGAATATGGAAAGCACTGTATCAGTCAGCTGAAGGGAGAAAATGCTGCTCCAGGTGTGTTATGGTAGCTTAGAGGTGGAATATCCCATAGAGTGCTAGCCCTGGCCCGCCTCCGTGGAAAACTTGTAAGAAAAGAAACGGCTGCGCATCCTAGAATTCCAATTGCCTTTAATTTCTAAGGTGATGACAAAGTGATGACACCAAAGACACCAACATAGGGTCACATAGACGCGTTTCACACATACGTCTTGTGCTCAATCATTACAATGACCATAACCTCCTATAGATCTTAAATAGACTGCCCCAATGATTGCAGGTGTTCCGGGGTCGGGGGTAATCAGCAGTTATGCACAGCCCAATTAATCACATAGCTTCAACCCCAAGGAGCATATGAATAGTGATTCAAATACGAAATCAAACTGAAGGTCCAAGTTCTCGTGTATATCGTGAATACCCCCATACACACAAAGACATGGACCAACGATCACATAGAAAATTGGATAAAAACACAATTGAATATATCAGAAAAAAATAAATGTAAATACATACAACATAAAAGGGAGAGAGAAAAAGCCATAGTAAATATAAAAACATCTATCTAGTATACGCACATATGTGCATGCAGGTGCACACCTGCACACACATAGATACATTTCACATGCATGTACAAAAGACATATGCATAAAATCATTATTTCCTCCATGAGATAGACTACTTCCACCTTAAGGATGCATAAACAAATGCATCTATGTATGAGGATTTTTAAGATTGAAACCAAGGGACACTGTATACGTAGATGGAGCCTGCCACTGTGCAACTTCTAGTGCAAATCTAGCAGCCAAATAATAGTGCCACAGGTTGGACAAACCCAAACCTCCCTGAACTGAACAGCAATTTCCTAAATCTAGGCCTCTTACCCATCCAGATAAGGTTGTTAACTGCTGAATGAATGGTCTTAGTGGTGGGTTAGAGGGCTTTTTACGGAATAAAGAAGGCTGGGTTTCTGACTGGCAAGAGGACTGTGCATGTGCACTGCAACACCAAGAAATTATTTAAAGATATGGAAGTATCTGCATACACGTATCTTACCATATCTTCCCATAGTTCAGTGTTTCCCACAACAATTTTAGGATACAATGAGGATTTTGACTGGACAAGTTCTTAACCTTCCATTTTATCTTTTTAAACCATTCTTTGGTGAATGTTCTAGTATGTTTCAGATACTTCTGGATCTTTTATATTAAAACATCCATTTCCAGTTCAACTTCAACTGTCTGAAAGATGGGCTCACATTTTGCACGATATGATGTAGATTTCATAGTTGACTTGATGAATGCAAGCTGTCCCAGCAAAGCAATCCCAAACCATAACATTTACACCACCATGCTTTATAGTTAGTATGAGCTTTTTCTCCTAAAATGCTTTCTTTGGTTTGCACAAAACACACCTGTGGCCAATCTACTCTATCTTTGATTCACCAAACCACAGCATATTTTCAATAGCAATGTGTAGTCTTGCTTTATTGTTCCTTTTTGGTTTGAAAAATCTTTTTTCTTGGCACATCGCCCATGCAAGTTAAGTTAGGGTGAAATCTCTTTCTGGTTTGATGTACAGTGACACCAACTTCTGCAAAAGTTACGTGCAGATCCCATGATGAAATTCCAGGGTTCTTGGAGACTTCTTTTATCAGATGGTAAGTTATTAGACTGAATTTGCTTGTCCTTTTTCAGTTCTGAAAAAGTGAGCACTGTTCTTTCTAGGCCACCCGCTATTTCTCCCAGCCTACACAAATCCAGATGCTTTCACAATTTGGAAACATCTTGGTTTGACCAGGCTAGCCACTCTGGCTGCTTCCTCCACTCTGAAGCCTTTTTTGACTTTGCAGGAACAATTCCAAATTCCGGAGAAATAATTTTTCCCTACCAGCAGATTTCTCATTTTCTTGCCTCATATCTATGTGTCTCCACCTCGTCATACAATATGATGCTGTATGAAGGTATCTGTAATTTAGATCCCTATGCTCCAGGTATCATCTGAAAGCTGTACAGCCACCTTATGACCACAACTACTAGTCTCCCCCTTATGCTACCTGCTGGACCAACGACCTGAATATCGCGGTAGAGCAGGAAGATTGGGATGACATTTGGGCTACTACTAACTCTTTGTCCCAAAACGCTGTTGAAACCAACTATAAGGTACTCCTACTTTTGTATCTGGCTCTGGCAAGATTTGCTAAATACCTTCTGACCTATCCTTCCACTTTCTTCTGAGGTTTTGGCGAACAGGGCATGCATGTGCATATCTGGTGGATGTGCCCGGTCGTGCAGCAATTTTGGGCTGAAATTTTCAGAATACTCTCCACCCTGATGAGTAGGCCGATCTCTCCCGACCATGTTTTTGCACTGCTGAACCTTGGACATTTCCATCTCTTTGTCCCATACAGGTTAAAAATAGGGTCACCCAAGCTATGATCCAGAGTAAGATCGAGGCAACCATTTTAGATATAACCCTATGGTATTTGAAGATCTGGCTGGATGGGTGGATTGTTTCCTCCCTTCACATTTTGATTCTACGCTCTTGGAACTATAGGTTTCTTAAACCTGCCCCCAGACTTGAATAAACCCCTGCCCTGGAGTAAAGTAGATGGCCTCTTCTTTTCTTTTTCCCTTTCCCTGCTATCTACCCCCTGTTTTTCTTTCCTAGATGGCCTATAGGCCTTCCTCCCCTTTCTATCTCTCTTTCTTGACCTTTACAATTTCTTTTCTGGAAGTGATACTAAATTCTTTTTTTTTTGTTTAAAAATAACAAACATGTTATACTTACCTGCTCTTTGCGGTGGTTTTGCACAGAGCAGCCCAGATCCTTCTCTTCTCTGGGTCCTTGCCTGCACTCCTGGCCCCTCCCTTCTGCCCCCAGAGCAAGCAGCTTGCTATGAGGGCACCTGAGCCGAGCCGCTGCTCCCTGTGTCCATTCAGACACGGAGCCGTGGCACAGCCCCGCCCCCTTTCTCCTCATTGGCTCACTGACTTTGATTGACAGCAGGGGGAGCCAATGGTGCCCGCTGTGTGTCTCAGCAAATTTAGGAGGGAGAGTCACGGACAGCCGAGTCTCTTGTGCAACATCGTTGGATGGAGATGGGGCTCAGGTAAGTATTAGGGGACTGCTGCACACAGAAGATTTTTCATCCTAATGCATAGAATGCATTAAGATAAAAAAACCTTCTGTCTTTAGAACCACTTTAATTTTACTCAGGATGCGTGGTCAGGGTCTTATGTGTTATTCCCTTGGGGTTCCTCTCCACTGTCCCCACTCTTTCTAAAATTGTTATGTTTTAGATATTTGTGCTGTTTGCACAATGTGGGGAGCTTATTCTCCCCTTTATTTTTGTTTAATAAATTTTTATTGAGAAGATTTTAGTCAGAAAAAACAGAAGTACGTAGTGACACATAAAATCAACCAGAAAGATTACTGATAACACATTACAACAATGCAGTCACTTGAGCAAGGGTGATACAGTCATTCTGACGGCTACTAAAACCGTATAGAAGGAGAAATAGGAGAGAAAGAGAAGAAGGTAGAAAAAAGGGGGGGGAGGGTGAGGAGGAGGAAGAAGAAAAGAGGGAGGTGAAGGAGGAAGGGAAATATAGTAGAGGATAGGGCCGGGGGGGGGGGGGCGACTGGTCAGTCCTCAAGATGAAAACACATTATATGACCTCATCCTACTGTAATTACCCAACATTTGATATTTGATATTATGACCAGTACAGAAGCTATACTCTCCCTAAGGGGTGGGGGCAACAACAGAAGAGTTATCCAGTAGAGTAGCGTACTCTGCCGAGTGTGTGAACACCAGCCAACAAGCCCATACAGTATTAGATCTAGTAGAGAGGTTGCGTAATGAGTGGGACATATCTTCCATGCGATAGGTGTGATGGACTGCAAGCAGCCCTTGACGAATCGTCGGAGCAGAAGGTTGTGCCCACAGTTTTGGAATTAGGGCCTTAGCAGCAGACAGTAGATGAGGAGTTATTGAGTTGCTGTAGCTATAAAGTGGTTCTTCAGTGGAGTGAAACAAAACTGCCCATGGGTCATCCGGGACTGGGCAGCCTTGAATTTTATGTATCAGCGGAAGTATGGCGTTCCAGTACCGCCTAATGACTGGGCAAGTCCACCAAATATGAGCATGTGTTCCTAGGCCCCCGCAGCCCCTCCAACAATGGTCCGAGGATGCAGGGAAAATACGAGTCAATTTGGAGGGTGTGAGATGCCAACGAGTGAGTAATTTGTAGTTCATCTCTGCCGTGCGGGTAGAAACCGAGGTCTTGTGAGCCATAGTCAGAATTGTCTTCCTCTCTGCCTCTGACAAAGAACCCCCCAAATCTCTTTCTCAAGCAGAAAAAAAGGGAAGGTCTGAAGAGGTGTGGAGGTCCAGCAGTGCTTATTCTCCCCTTTATTATGATGTGCCTTTGTCGATCAGATTTTATTCACCATTGCATTCAACGTATTACTCTGTCATCTGCACCATATGTACAGAGAAACCTCTATGCTTGTATTACTTTACCATTGTGATTCTTGTGTATTGTTTGCTATTACTTTCTCTCAATAAAAATATTGAACAAGAAAAAGCTGGCAGTTTGATTTTTTTAAATGCCATATGAATAGGCATTCACAACCTTTGTTTAGGACCAAAGAGAGCTCTTTAAAGGAGTTGTAAAGTCAGAAGGTTTTTTTTTTTATCTTACTGCATTCTATGCAGTAAGATAAAAAGCCTCCCCCCCCCCCCCCCAATACTTATCCATGAAACTGGAGTAACCAGAGGAAACCCACGCAGGCACAGGGAGAGCATGCAAATTCCAGGCAGGTAGTGTCATGGCTGGGATCTGAACCAGCGACCCTTTTGCTGCTAGGCAAAAGTGCTAACCACTACACCACTAAGTTCCACTTGTATGTTCCCTAAGGAGGTTCTAATCACTGACACCTAATCTGGAAAATCTGATTCCAATTTACTGGATGTGAAGTAGTAGTAGATGTAGGCATGTACTTCTCCCATGTGGCAAATCTGCATTTTTGTTCATTAACGGGTTCCGGACCACCCACCGCATATATACTGCGGCAGGCTGGCTCTCCAGCGCAAACCGACGTAGGGCTACTTTGGTCGCGCGCCTGCAGCTAGGGGACGAGCGCGCGCCGCCGATGCCGTGCTTCCACCCCCACTCGGCAGCGGGGACTCCGATGGATGGGGCAGGCGGCTCCGATTGCCGCTTGACACCCGCAACTGTTCCCTGCTGAGAGAGAAGGACAGTCAGCTGTTGTAAACAAAGCTGACTGTTCTTCTCTCTGGAATGATCACAGAGCTCCTGTGATCCTTCTATATAGGATCACAGGTCTCTGGGATCATTTCACAAGCCCTGCCCCCATACAGTTAGAAACACTCCCCTAGGCTCACATTTAACCCCCCTAATCACCCACAGCGTTAACCCCTTTCCTGCCAGTGTCATTATTACAGTAACAGTGCATATTTTTAGCACTGATTACTGTAGTAATGTCACTGGTCCCCCCCAAAGTGTCAAAAATGTCAGTCAAGGGTCCGATTTGTCCGCCGCAATGTTGCAGTCCCGCAAAAAAAATCGCAGATGGCCACCATTACTAGTAAAAAAAAAAAAAAACAATAAAAATGACATAAATCTTTCCCCTAGTTTGTAGACGCAATAACTTTTGAGCAAACCAATCAAAATACGCTTATTGCGATTTTTTTTTTACCAAACATATGAAGCAGAAAACAAATTGGCCTAAAATGTTAAAAAAAATTAAATTTTTACATTTTTTTGGGGGGAATTTCATATAAAAAAATTTTGAAAAATATTGTTATTTTTTCAGAATTGTCGCTTTTTTATTGTTTATAGCGCAAAAAATAAAAATCGCAGAGGTGATCAAATTCCAGCAAAAGAAAGCTCTATTTGTGAGAAAAAATGACATCAATTTTATTTGAGTACAGTGTCACATGACCACGCAATTGTCTTTAAAAGTAACGCATTGATTAATCGCAAAATATGGCCTGGTCATTAAGGGGGAAAATCTTCCGGTCCAGAAGTGGTTAAAGAGGTTGTAAACCCCCCCAAAAAAAAGAAAAGAAAAAACCCTGTAAGACAAAGGCATAATGAGCTAGTATGCATCAAAGACCAGCTCATTATGTAAGACTTACCTTAGAACGAAAGCCCCGCGGTGGCGCGCGCACATCCATGTCAAAACTGACATTTTCCCTTGAGTTACTTCCGAGTTCGCGGGCTGCAGCGCTGTAAATTGCCAGAGCTGCGATGACGTCACACATGTGCGCGGAAGCTGCCGTTTAAGGCAAGGAGCTCCACCCATGTCCTTCAGAGCGCATGCGTCAGTGATGTCACTGGCTGCATGTCATGTAAATATCTCCCAAACAGTAGACGTTTAGGAGATATTTACACTACCTATAGGTAAGCCTTATTATAGGCTTACCTATAAGCAAATGTTTGCAGAGGAAGTTTACTTCCTCTTTAACCACTTAAGCCCCGGAAGATTTTACCCCCTTCCTGAGCAGGCCCTGTTTTGCGATTTGGTGTCCGTGAACGAGCGGGGGCGGGAGCGCGCCTCCGGCGGCGCGCGCTCGCCCCCTATTGGCTCACAGGCTAGTGACGTACCCGTACGTCACTTTGCCTGCACGGGGCTGGTGGTTAAGATTATTAGAATGAATACATGGTGTCATTTGTTCAAGTATATCACTTTTACCTGTAGGTACTGTTTGAATGACATCATCAATTTTCATGAAGTCTACTTTTCACATAGTTCTATATTGTCTTTGCTTATAGGGGTTAAAACTTTTAACTTTTGCAGAAACTTGAGAGGCTCTTTTTAAAAATACAGTACAATATTTTGGCATTAACATTTATTTACATTCAAATGAGTTTCTGAAGAGCACAAAATAGATGCCATCAGGTGTATTAATCCTTTCTACGAACAGAAAGCACTTTATTTTAAATCAAGTTTCCTGTGAAAACAAGAACAGCTTCCACACTGTAATGTGCAGTGAACACAGACAGCAAGTGTAAGTATGCTTGCCATTATTTGATTAATTTGCAGACAAAATCAATAAAGACAGCATATTCGTTACCAACCGCAGCTAGTTGTTCACCTTTGATAACAAAGTATCAACGGCAGGACAGTCAGTGCAATTAATCAAGATACACCTTGAAAATTCAGAATTCACCATAAGGGGAGCAAGTATAGTATATTATTATTGTTAAGAATAAAATAAGCTAATCTTTTGAACAATAATTAGTGGTGCACAGAAATGAAAATTCTGGATCGAAACCAAAACTTCAGGATGCCCTTGGCTGAATACCGAAACCGAAATGGACAGTTTTTGAAAAAAAAAATATATATTTTTAAAATATAATTGTATTATATTCACCTTTTTAATTCATAAAAAAAACCTAACTAGATAAGATAAGGACTTTCATGGTTCCACACAAATTATAAAAAACGGTTAAATTTTATTTGTAAACATTTTCAAATTATGAAAACGTTTTTTTTTTTTTTTTTAATACATGTACAATACAGCTTCAATTGGTTTCCATATCACATAATGTTTTACCCATCATCCATGACCACTTAAGGTGATGAGTTGCTTGCTGGAACTTCAACGCGTTTCGCAGGTCAACGGCCCGCTTAACAAGCACAGAGAAATGATAAAGAACATATGTGGGTATCTAGTTCCATTTAATCAAAATTCTAATGTTGATTAAATGGAATTAGATACCCACATATGGTCTTTAAAAATTTCCAGATTTTTTTATAATTTGATGTTTTTTTTTAACATTTGTACAAATAAAATTGAACAGTTTTATTACTTGGTACTGTGAAAGTCCTGATCTTATCTAGTTAGGTTTTTTTTTACTTGATATCTATGCAAAGGATGTGGTACAGGACATGAAAACTGTCCTAAATTTAGAAGGGTTCCCCTTTTGGGTCCCTTTCCTCCCACCTATATAAAAAAGTCTAATAGTTTTGAAATCACTTTTTTGCATTAAAAACAAAGCAAGAAAAGCTCAAGAAAAATACATCTCTTTAACCACTTTACCACCGGAGGATTTTGCTGTCTTACGTCTGGGCCACTTTTTGCGATTTGGCACTGTGTGATTTTAACTGACAATTGCGTGGTCATGCTACACCGTACCCAAACGAAATGTATGTCCTTTATTTTTCCACAAACAGAGCTTTCTTTTGGTGGTATTTGATCACCTGTGCGATTTTTACTTTTTGCGCTATAAACAAAAAAAAAAGTGACAATTTTGAAAAAATAACAATATTTTTCAAATTTTTTTATATGAAATTCCCCCCAAAAAATGTAAAAATCAAATTTTTTTATCATTTTAGGCCAATTTGTTTTCTGCTACATATTTTTGGTAAAAAAAATCGCAATAAGCGTATTTTGATTGGTTATTGCGTTTACTAACTATGGGAAAGATTTCTGTCGTTTTTGGTGTTTTTTTTTTAACGAGTAATGGCGGCGATCTGTGATTTTGTTTGCGGGACTGCGACATTGCGGCAGACAGATCGGACCCTTAACTGACATTTTTGACACTTTTGGGGGTACCAGTGACATTACTACAGTAATCAGTGCTATAAATATGCACTGTTACTGTAAAAATGACACTGGCAGGGAAGGGGTTAATTTTTATTAGTGATCAAGGGGTTAATGTATGCCTGGTGCTTACTAACGTGTGTGGGGGGAGGGGACTGAGTGACACAGGGACAGATCGCAGGTTCAGCTATGCTGAACCCTGCAATCTGACCCTGCCTGTCACTTAGGAGATCCGCCCGCTTTGTTTACACAAGCGTGCGGATCTACACACTCGATTCCCCGACGATCGGGGAAGAGCGGCGGGGATCACCACCGCTCCTCCCCTGGCCCGACTCCCGCTGTGACTGAATACAGGGGAGTGTCTGGCGACGTAGGTATACGTCGCCAGAAGATAATGAACCACTTTGCTGCAGTAGAGCTCTAGTGAGCAGCGGTAAAGTGATTAAACTATGTCTTCACACTGGACCGTTGCACTTCTGTTGCGGTGTTAAATATTCTGCTTGCCTCGTTTTTGGTGCATATTCATCAAAGACGCAACTGTGTTACATTTTTGATGTGATTTGGAGTCACATGACCTTTGCAAAATGCACCGAAAAAAAAAATTGCAGCAAAATCACACGTGTTTTTCGGCTGCCATTATCAGCACCTTTTTTTCTATTAGCATAACACCGATAACCCTATTTTCGGCCGATAATTTTTCGGCAGCCGATATATCGGTGCATCCCTAAAAATAAAGACAATTTGGTTAACTTGACAGTCGTACAGTGTTTACATCATCAGGTCACATTTTGTAGACAATCCATTAAGAACTTTGACTAGGGTAGCAAATTGCCTCACATTTTATTATCATAATATATTATTTATGTAGCCCTGAAAGAATAAAACCAGATAAATGAACCTTTCATTTTAAAAACACGGTTCAATATTCCATTTTGTAAAATTTTAGGAACTGTTCTACCAAAAGAAGACAGCACAGCATAGAAGAAGGATGGTTCTTAACTGAAATTCATCACGGCACGTCGTTCTGCTTTCCCATGTGTTTCAGCAACACAGCACTTAAAGTGGAACGAGATAATAACAAACAGTACACTTAAAAAAATAAACTCAAACTGTGTAATTAATTGCTCCAAGTATCTTTCTTCCCTTAGAAACCTTCGCTCTCCTAGAGGGCCATTCTCATCATCCTGGCCGCTACGGTGCGTTGAACACATGCAGTAGTGCATTAATGTGTGTTGCAGGAGCTTAAGCATATTAACGGGCTCCAAAATTACCATAGGGGACTAAAACTTTTGCATGCAGCATTTTTGGCAGCCCAATGAACTGTACACCACAATGTAGATGTGATGGGGTGCCACTCAGAATGAATGTACTGGTGTGAACAGGCTCTTAAAGAGTAAATGAACAGAATCATGTGAATGGAGGAGAGAATCCTGAGACTGATCGGACTCTCCCCCATTTACAGATTGTGTTACAAGCAGTATAGACAATGAAACAACATTTCACAATGAACGAGAGGGAAGGAGGAGTGTGGACCATCTGTACTGCTGTCTGTGGGCATCCTTTATTACAGATAATTAATGTGACTAAAGCTTTAGTCACCTCCTTGTGCTTTCTCTAGCAAACACAGGTAAAAGAGTGAATGAGCTGTGAGAAACTAGAAGCACCAGAGCTGCTCATTCACATTTTTGGTTACAGACAGGTGGAATTTCTTTTAAACCAAGACCACACAAGAAGCCTCTTGCTGACAGACCTCCCTCCCCTTCTTTCGTGAATGACAGCACTGGTCTCCATAGCATCCTTGCTACCAGTAAGAAGCACACCTAATCCTATAGTCATCTCTTTGCTAATAAAGAGGTTAAATAAAAGTGTGGGTGGGGTCAAGCCGTTCAACCACTTTGCTCAGCAACCACAACACGGATCAGAATGGGACCAAACGCCAAATGCACTTGGTCAGAAAGAATTGAGGAGTGAAGCCATCCAACCACTCTGCTCAGCAACCACAACACGGATCAGAATGGGACCAAACGCCAAATGCACTTGGTCAGACAGAAGTGAGGAGTGAAGCTATCCAACCACTCTGCTCAGCAACCACAAAACCAAATCATAATGGGACCAAACGCAACATGCACTTGGTCAGACAGAAGTGGGGGGTCAAGCCGTCCAACCATTCTGCTCAGCAACCACAACACAGATCAGAATGGGACTAAACACCACAGGCACTTGGTCAGACAGAAGTGGTGGGTCAAGCCAGCCAACCACTCTGCTCAGCAACAATAAAACGGGTCAGAATGGGACCAAACACCACACACGCTTGGTCAGACAGAAGTGGGGGTTCAAGCCATCCAATCACTCTGCTCAGCAACAATAACACAGGTCAGAATGGGACCAAACACCACACACGCTTGGTCAGACAGAAGTGGGGGGCGAAGTCATCCAACCACTCTGTTCAGCAACTACAACACGGATCAGAATGGGACCAAACACCACACACACTTAGTCGGACAGAAATGGGGGGTCAAGCCATCCAACCACTCTGCTCACCAACCAAAACATGGATCAGAATAGGACCAAACACCACAGGCACTTGGTCCCCTGGGGGTTTAAAAATTATTTTTCAGTTATGGTGATATGTCTTCTTTACATGGAAAAAATACCCAAGGCACTATGGGTTAGCTAAAGAGACAGACACATCAATAAAGCATGCTTTGCAGGTCCCTTTGATTAAAATTGTGTACTGAGCTGTCTGATAACGAATGAATCACTTGAGATTCTTTGTGCAAATTGGTAAATTAGAATGGATGAATATGTAAAAAGTAAACTACAGCTTCATCTGCTGATTTGAAAACATGCTATCCTATACAGCAAGGATCCTCAAACTTTGGCCCTCCAGCTGTTGCAGAACTACACATTCCATGAGGCATTGTAGAACTCTGACATTCACAGACATGACTAGGCATGATGGGAATTGTAGTTCTTGACTAACTGGAGAGCCATAGTTTCAAGACCCCTGCTATACAGAATTAGAAAAAAGTGCCACATTCTCTTAGGGGAATGTTGCTTCCAGTCTAGGGAGATCCCATCCCCAGCAAACTCGATCTTTTCTCTATGTCCTTCTAGCCCACACACATCTCACCTTACAGTTTCTATGTCAGCATTAAGACAGCTTCTCCAGTACATGGATCTGCCTCCAATACACTTAAAAAGTATAAATTAGAAGAACACTTGTGGCATCTTTAGCCCCCACTTAGCTTTATATTTTCACTGAGTATGCTCCTATCTCTTTTTCTGCTCCCCCCCAGTCTTGCTTCCAGTTTGCAGTATGGGAAGCGTAATGCACACAAGATTTCCATTTTCATGGCTTATGCACAATCTCACTTTTTTCTGCTCCTCTCCACAGTTTCGACCTTCTCCCCACCAGCCCCTATACCTTCCAACCTTTCCGTATTCAGTGGGGTTTGTCCCAGGATATAAACAAAATCCTGCTGCTGTGTCTGGTGGTGGGTGCTTGAACCCTCCTTCAACCTGCTTTTACTGGATCTATGCTGCGACTCTTGAGAAGAGTCATTTATTGCCCAACAGTGCCTGAAAAGTTTGGTGCTGAAGAAAGCCAGAGTAAGGCAGCAGTGTTACATAGAGCATCAGGCCTTGTAAGTAGCCTAAAGAAACCAATGCTTTTTATTTTAATTGAAACCAGTAGCACTAATGCTTTATTCACTCGAACACCAATCCTAAAGTATCCTTTCTCCTAATGAACACCACTGCAAAGACATTCTTCTACCAGCTGATCACCGGCACAAGGGCTTTTTTTTATCATTCCACTGACCATCACGGCCATGGCATTCTTTCTACCACTAACACTAATACTTGTGCATTTTTCCTCCTACTGACCACTGACTATGGGCCATTTTTATGCCCATTGACACTGAGACATTTTTCCTTCCACTGACCAACAATGTATAATGCATTGTGATAAATACTCTGTTCCAATGCACCCTATATACAATGCTGTACATAACATAGTTCTAACTGCTGCACTCTTTCTTCTAAGGTCAATGTTACAGTCCTGATTTGTGTACTCTGTACACAATTTTGTACATAACAATCTCTGGTCTCAGCACTCTATACACTATAGGGGGAGATTCACTAAAGCAGGCACACACAGAATCTGGTGCAGCTGTGCATAGTAACCAATCAGCTTTTAGTTTTATTTATTGTCAAAGCTCAATTAAAAAAGCTGAGATTTAAGTCCCGTACACATGTACCAATTGTCGGTCGAAAATGTTCGGCCGCCGAACGATCGGCCGATTTTCGGCTTGTTAGTATGATGCTTCCGACAGCCTACAGCGCACTTTCGGCCGAACAGAATCTGTCGTGCAAGCATTAAAATTTTTGTATGCCAACACCAGAACGGCCGATTGTTCGCCAGTCAGTACAGAATTCGGCCGACAGACAGCAGATTTGCAAGACTGGGCATGCTCAGAAAAGAAAAAAGACAATGGAAGTTAACCATCACATGACATCACTTCTGCAGTCGGCTGTTGTTGGCCGACAAAATTCGTGTGCAGTCTTTTGCTGTTTTCAACAGACACGACAGCCCTGGACAAAAGACAGCCGATCGTTCGGCCGATGATCGGTACGTGTGTACGGGGCTTAAGGCCCCTTTCACACATGCTGTCCGTTTGTCCGTTTTTCATCCATCCGTTGACAGATGAAAAACAGACATCAATGTATCTCTATGTAAAAATGGATGACAACGGATGATCATCAGTTAACATCCATTTTCATCCACTTCCGTCAATGTCCGTTTTTTGAACGTATGAATGCCCTATTTTTCATCCGTCAAAAAAACAGATCGGATGAAAAACGGATGACAACAGATGAAAAACAGATAACTGACGAAAAACGGATGAAAAACGGATAACAACTGACGAAAAACGGATGAAAAACGGATGAAAAAAGGATAACAACTGACGAAAAACGGATGGAAAAAAGGATAACAACTGACGAAAAACGGATGACAACTGAAGAAAAATGGATGGAAAACTGATACATTTTGACGTGACTGAACTGAATGGACCGTATGTGTGAAAGGGGCCTTAAAGCTGATTCATTACTACACGCAGCTGCACCAGATTCTGTGTGTGCCAGTTTTAGTAAACTCCCCCCTAAGTTGTACATTACATACTCCTCACTGCTATACTCTAAAGCTGCAGTCTCAAAATTCTGACCTATGTGTTGCCGCAAACCTCCCCCAGCAATCGAAAGGTCCTGCAAACCCCTCAGCAACCCAGCAACCAGTGGCCAGCTTATGAATATTAAAGCTGAACTCCAGGAAACCTAAAAATTCTGCTTATTTATGTCTAGGGAACTTGGTAAAGCAGTTTTACTTACCCAATCCTCCAGTCCTGCAGCCTCGTCTGCACCGCTAGACCAGTCCCGGCAGCCTCTTCTCCTCTGACGTCATGAAGACCGGAGGAGCAATACAAAATAACATTCTGTACAAGGTACGCACCAAAGGAAATAGAAGCAGTCGCTCTCTGAAGAAACACTGCCAAGACCAAAACCTGACCCTTCCTGTAGGAAGTCCTGTGTTAGTCCTGTGTTAAATCTTAATCGAAGCAGCTATCCATCAAAAGAGTAGGAATAACAGAAGCAGAAGCTACCTTGAGACCTTTGGATGCAATAGCCATGCCGTTAAGCTAACAACCATAAAAAAAAGCTGGAAGCTCGAGCCTTGTGAAAGCCAGTCAGAATTATATGCAAGGATCCAAGGACTGTCCACTGACAAGTGCACAACATCGGACTGGAAATCCGGGAGTTCCTTTCATACGAATTGTATAAAGCAGACAAGGGTAAAATTGCAAATGAGAGAAGGCATAATTCAGGGAGAACAGGCCCTGTGTCATCACTAGAACATCCACCGCAAACACCTGACTATGAACTTGTACAACTACACCCTATACTTGGACACCCAAAAGTACAAATCTAGAGAGCCCCACCATTGACAGAGCTCCCCGTGCATCATGGACACAGCCATTACACCTTGGGGCAGACAAGCGTGATGGCATGGACTGCGCATGCATGGCTTGGGTGTCATAAGGGAATGCCGGGAGCGAAGAACTAATTCAACTTCCACAGTTGGCAGCAAGAGCCACCCCCAGTGTCGCTACTGTTATGTAGCACTGGGGCGGCCCGAGATGCTCATAAAAAAATGATAGAAAAGCAAGGGGAATCCCCAAGTAAATAAAAAAAGGAGTGGACCAGGCATATCAAAGAGTGAGCAAGTGGTCTGGAATAAATTTGAAGGGAGACCTCACTCCTAAATAAAAACAAAAAGTTGCCCCCCCCCAAAATCCAGCATGCAGCCTGGCAGGTCAGGAAGGGGGGGGGGACAAGTGAAAGCCTCCCCCCCTCCTGAACCATACCAGGCCACATGCCCTCAACATGGGTGGGTGCTTTGGGGCAGGGGGGTCTCTGCCCCCCCCTCACTCCAAAGCACCTTGTCCCCATGTTGACATGTTGTCAGGTGCAGACTTATTGTCTGGTGCGGAGTCAAGGTTCCAGTTCTCTGAGTCATGATAGCCAAGGGAATGGATGTGGATAGATCCAGTCTCCTAATGCCAGTTGGAATCATTGAGGATCTGGTAAGATCATGCAGAGAGCTGCATAGCAGTGACTTTCACCTTCAACAATGGCAAGAAAGTTGAAGCCATGCCTCCCGGAGAGAGACTTTCCCTAGGAGTGAACAGCCTGTCCTTTTATTTTTTTTGCCAGTGTCCAATCACTTAGCAATGAACCCCATATTGCCAGATTCTCAGGGTATTAACCCCTTATTACCCGATTCTCACTGCATGTGTTTTAACCCCTCATCACCCATTTCTCAGCGCATATGCATTAAAACCTCCTCATGACATGTCTATTACCCCTCATCACCTGATTTTTAGTGCCTGTGTATTAATCCCTCATCACCCGATTTTCAGTGCATGTGTTCTAACCCAGCCCTGATCAACCTTTTCAACACAAAGGAACCCTTGAAATAACTTTCTGGTCTTAGGGAACCCCTGCTAAAAGTTAATATATCTACAGCTAATAATAGATTAGTGTGATGGTCAGTGGGAAGAATGCTCTTTACACTTGTGGTCATTGAGAAAAATTACCTCCTTATAGATAGCTATAACCACATCCGAACCAACGACGTACCCATACAATGCTGGATTTTGGGTGGCTATACCGGAATGATGCCTACAATTGCAGGCATCATCTCTGTACCGTTTTAAGAGCCTGTGGTTGGCTCTCTTGTAAAATCAATCCTAACTGCTAACTAGCCGCTGGATTGCTTTTACAAGCAGTGGCAGCGGACATCCCCCTTGCCCGCGGCTTTCCCAGGCTCTCCCGACACGTCTTGGCGAGCCGAACAAAGACCGCATCAGCTTTGATCAGCTCTCGGCTAAGGTAACTCAGAAGCGATGACCTGACATCAATTCCGGTTTACCTGGATGTCAACAGCACCATTTTTAAAAAATCAAAAGCATTCAAAAACAGAGATCTTAGTGTTTTGAATGCTTTTAAGGGCAGAGGAGGGATTTGGTCTCTCCATAAAGAGTACCTGTCAAATGCTATGCTGTCACAAGGATGTTTACAGTTCTTGTGACAATAATAAAAGTGACAAAATAAATAAATTGAAGCAACAGTGTTAAAGCGGTTGTATACTCAAAGGGAAAAAAAAAAAAAAAAAACCCTGCAAGACAAAGGCATAATGAGCTAGTAAGCATCGCATACTAGCTCATTATGAAATACTTACCCTAGAACAAAGCCCCGACAAGGACCCCCGGACACCGCTGTGGGAGCGGACATGATCCCTCGGCGTCTCTTCCGGGTTCGGTGGCTCCGGCGCTGTGATTGGTCGGAGCCTCGATGAAATCACTCCTGCGCATGCGCGTGGGAGTGATTTTCCGGCAACGAACTCTGAAGGTCCGCCAGACCTTAACCACTTAAGCCCCGGAGGATTTTCCTGCTAAACGACCAGGGGGTATTTTGCGATTTGGCACTGCGTGACTTTAACAGACAATTGCGCGGTCGTGCCACGCTGTATCTAAACAAATTTGGCGTCCTTTTTTTCCCACAAACAGAGCTTTCTTTTGGTGGTATTTGATCACCTGTGTGATTTTTACTTTTTGCGCTATAAACAAAAAAAGAGCGTACATTTTGCAAAAATAACAATATTTTTCACATTTTTTTATATGAAATTCCCCCCAAAAAAATGTAAAAACTTAAAAATTTTTTAAAATTTTCGGCCAATTTGTTTTATGCTACCTATGTTTGGTAAAAAAAATCGCAAAAAGCGTATTTTGATTGGTTTGCGCAAAAGTTATCGCGTTTACTAACAAAGGGAAAGATTTCTGTCATTTTTGGTGTTTTTTTTTTTTAACGTGTAATGGCGGCGATCTGCGATTTTTTTTGCGGTACTGCGACATTGTGGCGGACAGATCGGACCCTTGACTGACATTTTTGACACTTTTGGGGTTACCAGTGACATTTCTACAGTAATCAATGCTATATATATGCACTGTTACTGTAAAAATACACTGGTAGTGAAGGGGTTAACTTTATTTGGGAGGGAGGGGCTGTGTGTGTCCCTAGGGGCGTGATTCTTACTGTGATTGGCTGTGGCTCTAGCTGTAAGGACACTGATCAACGGATCTACATACTAGATCCGAGTGATCAGTGTTTTTACAGCGAGGAGAATGACAGGCAGCTTGTTTACACAAGCTGCCTGACATTCTCCTTCTCCCCCGCCGATCGCCGAGTGACCGGCGGACATCGGGTCCGCTGGTCACACGCGCGGGGGGGTCCGTGACCGCGCGGGAGCGGGAGCGCGCCTCCGCGGGCGCGCGCTCGCTCCCCAGAGCCTCACAGGCGAGCGACGTAGACCTACGTCACTCTGCCTGTGAGGGGCCGACTGCCGCAGTAAATATACTGTGAGCAGTCGGCAAGCGGTTAAGAGCGCATGCGCCACTCACATCAGCGTCTGCATGCAGCGCAAATATCTCCTAAACCGTGCAGGGCTGAATGCCTATCAATGCTGACTTGACGCTGGCTGAATGCCTATCAATGCTGACTTGACGCTGGCTGAATGCCTATCAATGCTGACTTGACGCTGGCTGAATGCCTATCAATGCTGACTTGACGCTGGCTGAATGCCTATCAATGCTGACTTGACGCTGGCTGAATGCCTATCAATGCTGACTTGACGCTGGCCGGATGCCTGTTAACGCTGATTTGACGCTGGCCGGATGCCTGTTAACGCTGATTTGACGCTGGCCGGATGCCTGTTAACGCTGACTTGACTTGGGACTGCTTTCTCACAGTCCTCTTTAAAGCTCCCCCTAAGCACTCCAGCTGAGGTAGCTATTTGAGTACACTTCTGCACTGCTGAACACTTCAGGGCCCGCACCGGCATCCTCTTTTCTCAGACTAATATTCAGGGCTTAGACACTGGCACCCCCTTTCTCAATCACAACTACTGGTTAGCTGGCTCCTGGATCCCTTTGACCTTCTGGAGTGGTCCCCTCTTCTCCTAGGCAGACCCCTGGGCAGTTTTGAGTACTGACAACACTGTTTTTCCTGGAAACTTCTGCCCAGCAGCTCCACTTGGTCCATAGCACTCTGGATCCTTCCTGCAGCCCAGCTCAACCTTCATCCTCTAGGCTAACTGCCCAGGACACCCTCACTTGATCTAACAAGAGTAGAGACAACCATCCCCCTCCTCCTGTGTCTCTGCTTCCCGCCAAAGACTCCCAGTCACATGCTCCCCTCAGACTTATACCTCATCCCAGAGTGCATTGCGGCAAACTGAGACAGCTACAAGCCCTGGTGTGCTATTGGCCAGGTTTCCTCCACTGTCCAAAAAGAGCCCTCATTGGAAACAGTGGGGAGACTCCCCAAACTCAACAGATCACACCTGGAAACATGTGACAGGCTCCCCCGATAAGCAGACAGGGCTGAATATATGCTTTTTCCTAGCACCTATCTAGGAGGGTGCTACATGATATATCAAATAAATATTCACCTAAATTAATATTATATTGTGAGATAAAGAAGATAAATAAATTAATTGGATATGTGGTATATATATATATAAATAAGTAAATAAATAAGAAAAAAGATGAGCAGTTTGTCAAAAAAGAAAAAAATTGCTCAATTAATGTGCAAAGGGTTAAAGACCGCGCTCATAAATCGTGAATAATCATACATTAGGTGATCAAATTAATCCACATGTGATAATAAACCTCCTAAGAATACCACAATCAAAATAGGATAAAAAAATATGTGAACAAAAAAAAAATAAGGTTATCGTGAAAAAGTGGGTATAGTCCAGTTCATGTGTGATAGCGCGTGCTGTTCTTTATGAACATTTAAGATGTTATCTTATTTGAACATTAATCATGTGTTTCTCTCTTAACACTAGATGCTGAATCGAGCTCTCATAAACGATTTATAAAAGCTCCTGAAGAAGCGGTTACCTTCCGCGAAACATGTCGGGCAGAATTTATTAGGATGATGCTCATTACAGTCACAATACTGTTCTATGCTGCCTTATCCGTGGTATTCGTAATGTAGAGCTTTTTCAGATGTGGTGTAAATTCAGTATATGTGTACGTTTTTATATGTATAACCTTTTTGTGTGTACATGTTTTTCACAAATGTGATTTCTATAATAAATATATATATTTTTTAAAATCTGGTACTTCCCCGTTTACATCCAGTATTTATGGTACCATCGAAGTCCATCATGCCTTCACTCTTTCTTTCTCTCATACATGTAGATTAGAACGTAGGTACCCCCCTCTCTTTTAACATATAATCTGACATCTTGGAATTTATTGGATTGAATTATAAGTCTGCTAACTTGCTGCCCATTTTTACTGCCAAGTTTTACACTTGCAGAGCACTTGAAGCACAAGTTCTAGTTGACATATTTCCAATTTGTAGCAAATTTGCGTGGCAAGTCTCTAGCAAGAGCAAAGTTTCAGTGGTGAGTCTACAGCTAAAGCTCTGCAAGTCTACAGCATGTAAATTCAGCCACAGTGACCCCCTGTGGTGGGATGACTATTGTACAATATAACTGAACCAGAACTTTCAGAATGTTTGCAAAGAAAGTTGATCTGGAATCATGCAATGTGGACTTTCTGCCATTGTGAAACAAACTTGTGAAGGCTGGCAAGTCTAACAATAGCATAGCAAGTCATTTTCAAACTTGCAGCACAATTGCTTGCTATCTAGGACCATATCCCCAGTGCATGTGTTAATGTATATGTAGCAAGTAGGGTTGCCATCTCATCCCTTTAAACCAGGACACATATAAATTACACAGGTTCTGAGGCTAATATAATACACATAATGCCCCTTTCACACAGGCGGACCGTTCAGATCCGCCTGTCCGTTTTTTTGGCGGATCTGAACGGTCCCCCCATGCATCTCTATGGGGCATCGGATGTCAGCGGAGACATGTCCGCTGACACCCGATCCGTCAAATCTGGACGGATGGAAACCCAGTGGATCGGATCGAATCGGATGAGAACGGACCGACGGTCCGTTCTCATCCGATTCCCCCATAGAGATCTATGGGGCTGTGACAGCTGTGTCTTCGCACACAGCACGGAGAACAGCTGTCATTCTCCTGCTCAGCGGGGGATCGGCGGATTGATCCCCCGCTGAGAAAAGCGGAGTCCGTTTGACGGACACACTGTGTGAAAGGAGCCTAAGGCACCAAGTGAGTTTAATTACCACCTTAATCAGCCACAGAACCTGTGTAATTATTCTGTGTCTAGGTTTAAAGGGATGAGGTGGCAACCCTAGTAGCAGGAAACCTCCAAACTACACATTGCAGACTGTCAGCTCCAGAGCGCTTACACCTCCCCCTCTGATGACCTGGAAGATGTATCCCTGAAAAGAGCCTATAAGCCGGTTGCCCTTATCAACCACTTTAAACACTTGGCGACCGCCAGCAGTACATATACTGCAGCAGGTCGTCTCTGTCCTGCGAAATAACGTACCTGTACGTCGCTTCGTGGGACTGTGAGTGGGGGCAGTGCGCGCCCATTCGCCACAGAGAGAGCCAATCATCGGGTGCGGCAGCCGGGATCACTCCCCGTGGAGACAGAATGGCGGTCTGCCGTTGTACACAGGACAGACCACTGTTCTGTCAGCAATGAACACAGGGATCCTGTGTTCCTGTTATTTAGGAACACATGTCTCTGTGTTCATTCAGCAAGCCCATCCCCCACACAGTTAGATACACCCCCTAGGGACACATTTAACCCTTTGATAGCCCCTGGTGTAAACCCCTTCCCTGCCAGTGTCATTATTACAGTAACAGTGATATTTTTAGCACCGATTACTGTAGTATTGTCACTGGTCCCCCCCCCAAAAGTGTCAAAAATGTCAGCGTTCTGTCCGCCACAATGTCGCAGTCCCGCTAAAAATCGCTGATCGCCACCATTACTAGAAAAAAACTAACGAAATAAATAAAAATGACATAAATCTTTCCCTTAGTTTGTAGACATAACTTTTGTGCAAACCAATTAATATATACTTATTGGGATTTATTTTTACCAAAAATATGTAGAATACAAATTGGCCTAACATTATGAAAAAATTCGATTTTTACATTTTTTTTTGGGAATGTTATATAGCAGAATGTAAAAATGTTTTTTATTTTCAGAATTGTCATTCTTTTTTTGCTTATAGGGCAAAAAATAAAAATCGCAGAGGTGATGGAATACCACCAAAAATAGCACTATTTGTTGGGGAAAAATGAGATCAATCTATTTGGGTACAGCGTTGCACGACTGCGCGATTGTCAGTGTCGTTTCGCAAAAAAAAATGGCCTGGTCATTAAGGGGGCAAACCTTTCTGGTCCAGAAGTGGTTAAACAGGGATTTCCTAGACCTGCCCTCCTGCTAGCCACCTTTCTGACCAATCCAAACAGGTGGAACGGTTCCACATCACGACCAACCAGTGGCCAGAAAGGCGTGGCTTGGCACGCCTCATCCAATGGTCAGCGAACCGCGACCAATTTATCGTAGCAGGCGGGGAGGAAGCGCCGTGTATTCACACCCACGTGGCTGCGAGTCAGTCTCGCTGCAAGCGCCTGGAGTCTAGAGCCGAGGGCGTCAGACACGGAGCCCCGCCCAACACGATGGGCAAGCCGGTCCCGCGCGCCCTGATTGGAGCGTGCTCCCGGCTTTCTGTGTGACAGAGCGCTTTAGACAGCGGGACTCCACCCTCTTCCCCGCGCCCTGGCGTGCTCCCGGCTTTTCTGTGACAGAGGGCTTTAGACAGGGGGCTCCACCCACTGCCCCGCCCACCCCCGACGGACAAGCCATTCCTGTGCGCCCTGGTTGGAGCGTGCTCCCGGCTTCTGTGTGACAGCGATCACAGTGTCATTATGGGAGAGGGGGACAGTGTGTGGCAGCATTCACCATTAGTGAGCGTGCCCATTATGTATTCAAAGAAGGACACATCTGTATTGCAATAGCTCTTTATACTGTATAAGGTGACACGTGGCTTTTTTTTTAAAATAATATGATCTGATAATAAAAATGCGATTTGATGATAAAAATGGGATCTGATGATAATAATGTGATATAATAAGATGTAATCTGATTATAAACATTGGATTGGATTTTCCAAATGGGATCTGATGATAAAATGTGAGCTAATAAGATGTGATCTGATGATGAAAATGGGATCTGATGATAACAATGTGATCTAATAAGATGTGATCTGATGATGAAAATGGGATCTGATGATAACAATGTGATCTAATAAGATGTGATCTGATGATGAAAATGGGATCTGATGATAACAATGTGATCTAATAAGATGTGATCTGATGATGAAAATGGGATCTGATGATAAAATGTGAGCTAATAAGATGTGATCTGATGATAAACATTGGATAGGATTTTACAAATGGATCTGATGATAAAATGTGATCTAATAAGATGTGATCTGATGATAAACATTGGATATGATTTTCCAAATGCGATCTGCTGATAAAAATGTGATCTAACAAGATGTGATCTGATAATAAACATTGGATGGGATTTTACAAATGGGATCTGATTATAAAATGTGATCTAATAAGATGTGATCTGATAATAAACATTGGATAGGATTTTAAAAATGGGATCTGATTATAAAAATGTGAGCTAATAAGATGTGATCTGATGATAAACATTGGATATGATTTTCCAAATGCGATCTGCTGATAAAAATGTGATCTAACAAGATGTGATCTGATAATAAACATTGGATGGGATTTTACAAATGGGATCTGATTATAAAATGTGATCTAATAAGATGTGATCTGATGATAAACATTGGATAGGATTTTACAAAAGGGATCTGATGATGAAAATGTGATCTGATAATAAACATTGGATATGATTCTACAAATGGGATCTGACTATAAAATTGTGATATGATGATAAACATTGGATAGAATGTTACAAATGGGATCTGATGATAAAAATGGGATCTAACAAGATGTGATCTAATGATAAACATTGGATATGATTCTACAAATGGGATCTGATGATAACAATGTGATCCAATAAGATGTGTTCTGATGATAAACATTGGATAGGATTTTACAAATGGGATCTGATGATAAAAATGTGATCTAACAAGATGTGATCTGATTATAAACATTGGATATGATTCTACAAATGGGATCTGATTATAAAATGTGATCCAATAAGATGTGTTCTGATGATAAACATTGGATAGGATTTTACAAATGGGATCTGATGATAAAAATGGGATCTAACAAGATGTGATCTAATGATAAACATTGGATATGATTCTACAAATGGGATCTGATGATAACAATGTGATCCAATAAGATGTGTTCTGATGATAAACATTGGATAGGATTTTACAAATGGGATCTGATGATAAAAATGTGATCTAACAAGATGTGATCTGATGATAAACATTGGGTAGGATTTTACAAATGTGATCTGATGATAAAATTGTGATCTAATAAGATGTGATCTGATGATAAGCATTGGATAGGATTCTACAAATGCGATCTGATGATAAAATGTGATCTAATAGGATGTGTTCTGATGATAGACATGGGATAGGATTTTACAAATGGGATCTGATGCATTTATAGATCATATGCATTGATTGATCGAATACAGGATGATTGTGCTTATTGGAGACTGCCACCTTCCCTGTGATTTATTCATAGTGGATTTCTTGAATAGACGATCATACCCTCTGTGATGTGAGTGAAGTTTCAGGCTGCAGAATGGATCCCTGTCTGTCACATTTGGCGAGCCTGGTAGAGATCCTAGCAGTAGCAGGCAGGCAGGCAGCATCAGGCTGGGGATGGGGAGGAGGAGACAGCAGAGGAGGGGCGAAGGCTGCATCTTATTTATTTATTTCTCTCTGTCTCGCTCCTTCCCTCTCTCTCTCTCTAAATGCTTAAGGTGAAGAGTGCAGAGGCAGCCGATCCCAAATCCTGGTTGAATGGTGCTGAATCCCAGGAGGAGGAGGAGGAGGGAGCCTCGAAGAAGAGTGAGGGATCACCCCCAGGACTGTCTTGTGTTGGAGCAGGTGTCAGGGTCCCCCTGCGGAACATACACACCTCCAGATCCGGGGTGTCACCCGTACAATGACTCTGTCCACACCAGCCTTTCCCCACACCGCAGCATCTCCACACGTGACGATCTGGCTGCTGGGGGGCCACGCGTGACCGATCCACAGGACCAAGGGGGGTTAACTAAAGAGCCACTACTACAAAGGTACAAAAATCGGAACCACCCTGCCTTCAACAACTGCCCAGAGAGCAATGATCTTCTTATTCAATTGAAGTGTCTGGGGTAAGGGGGGACTTTTAGCTCCCCTGCAGGCTCCACCCAGCGAATTTTGGGGTGGAAAGACTTGAATTTGAATGGGATTTTTGGATTTTTGTCTTAGGAACATCTGTTGCTGCGAAAGACTGAGCCCAGACACCTCTTTGGACTGATTTCTTCTATTCCTCTCCTAGATCAGATGTAGATTTGACATTTTTGGCTTTAGATTGAACCCTGAGACAGCAATTGGAACATGTCATAAGCAGCTTTGTTGTTGCTCAATAGCAGCTCATTATTGCGACCTGCTGATATTCCTTTGACAATATCAGAAAATACAAGATTGATCGGTCCATTTAAACGTCTTCAAGTGTCTCATCATCATTTTTTTGGATAGCTGCTCGCCCATTGACATTAGTTTTTTCGAATAAGCCAAGCATTTGGCAGACAATATAGGCGCTGACTTTTTTCCGCTTCTTTTCTGATACTTGACTATTTATTGGCAGGACTGGGGGTGACTTTCTTTGCAGCTGATTCTGCAAATGATCAAATCAGCCCCCTAAATAAATCCAGTTTTTATTTTTTCCTCATTGGGAATATCCGAAAAAAAAAAAAAGACTTAACGCTGTCATTTTTTGTTTTAGTCGCCAATATGAAGCTGATTTTCAAATAATATTCATGCAAATATCTTTCATTATTTGCTGTGCTTGCACACAGGTATTCAAACCAAGCTGTTCCAGAGGAAATTCGTTCTTGCCGTTCGGCGCCTGAAGTTGCCTATTTTTTTAACTCGTATTTGACTGTCTTTTTATTTCCTTTGCAAATGAGGATTTAAGTCGTTTTTTTTTTTTTTTGTGATCTAAGAAAAAGAGCGGGTACTTTTGTGAGCCAGTGATGGAGAAGTTGGAAGCTGAGTCAGATGTGGAGCCTCAGGGACGCCCCCGTTCTTGCACCTGGCCCCCGCTCCCCGAACCCTCTTCGGATATGCCCTTGCCTCCTCCTGGCTTGGATCCAGGGCAGATGCGCAAAGCTAAGAGTTCACGCAGGAACGCCTGGGGTAATTTGTCCTACGCCGACCTCATTACCAAGGCTATAGAAAGTTCTCCAGAGCGACGGCTGACCCTATCCCAAATTTACGATTGGATGGTCCGGTTTGTACCCTACTTCAAAGACAAAGGTGACAGCAACAGTTCTGCTGGGTGGAAGGTGAGAACCCTCAATTGGTTTCTTTAGGTTGATCGGAAGCACCCAACAAAAAGGCAAAGTTAAATGTAATTCCATAGTTTTGTGTTGATGTGAAAATGCCAAGATAGAGAGTTGTAGGAGGTTAATTAAAAGATGTGACTTGTGATGTGACAATGAGAGGTAACTGGCACTTTACTGCTATTAATATGAGCTGTCTGTACAGTGTGCATGCAAAAGGGAATCCCTGGCCAGGAGTAGGTTTGCATGGCAATGTCAATTCCAAATTGGGAGATTAGATATGAAATTCTTTTTTTTTTTTTCTGCTAGCAGTGGTTCTATAGGGAGCATTAACTTTGGTCTATTGGGGCAGCATTTTGGACAGAGAGTTTAAACCACTGCAGAATAATTTGCGAACAGCTCCACAGCCAGTGTGTGATCAGTAGAGAGAATAAGAGAAGATATCTATCTATATCTATATCTTTATATATATATATATATATATATATATATATATATATATATATATATATATATATAAAAATGTATGTACGGTGTGTGTATATATAAATATATGTATATATATATATATATATATGTGTGCATATATACATATATATATATATATATATGTGCATATATATATATATATATATATATACATGCATATACATATGCATATATATATATGTATATATATATATATAAAATATAATATATACCGTATATTATATCTATCTATATATATATATATATATATATATATATATATATATATATATATATATATATATATATATAAAATAACATACGTTTTTTCCTTTCTTGAACTAGGTTCATTTCTACAGTGGGTGCAGGTTAATTTTTTTGTCATTTTGTGGAGTGCTAGGAAATTTCATTTTTATTTTGTGTGTGCATTGCGATATAAATGGTACTTTTTAAAAAAAAAAAATGACTTTCATACCAAAATCAGGCAGAGAAAGCAACAGTTAGGGTTAGGGTTTGGAAATCTCTGACATACGTGATCTGGAGTCCACTCTATGTGCATGCAATAAGGACTGGGGCGAAGATGGGTGAATGCAAATGCTCAGAGGGTTAGGTACTGAGGGGTTAATATGCATACACTGTGAGGTGGGTGCTGAGAAATTATTGCGCATGCATTACACATTGGGCAAGGAGGGGACCATGTGTAGGTGCTGGGGTCTTGGCACTGAAGGGTTAACACTCAAGGGGGCACGGGGGGGGGGGTGTTAATGCACATGGTGTGGAAATTGTGCACTATAGGGTTAATGCACATGCACTTGGGACTGATCTCTGAGAAGTTAAACATGTGCTGAGGACTGAGCACGAAGGAGTTAAGACCTCTGGGCTGGGGACTAGGCACTAAGGGGTTAATGCGGATAATCTGAGGGATTGAAGGGTAATTCACATACCCTGGGAACCAGGAGCTCAAGGGAGTACCATGCAAAAGCTACAGATGGGTTAATGGACCCTAGAATTTGGGCATAGAGGAGCTAATGCACCTGCCTTGGGGGCTAAGGAACGTGTACAGAATGGTGTAGAGGAACTAATGCACATTTGTTAAGGACTTGGTGCTGAGGGGGTACCTACCTGTATGGGGACTGGGCATTGAGGGTTTAACACACAGGGAGTGGTAACTGTTCTGTGTTTATGAGTACCAGGCATTGAAGGCTAAATACACAGCAGCTTGGGACTGGATACTTAGGGGTTAACTTCCACATGCTGGGGACTGGGCACCAAAGGGTTACTGCACATGATCTGGAAATTGGGCTTTACGGGTTTATCTACATAAGCTGCAAACTGGGCGTAAAGCGTTTATGTGCATGTGGGGTGGATAGGGCACGAGGGGTTAAATGCACATATACTGGGGACTGGACCCTGAGGGGTTCATATACATAACCTAGTCACTGAGTGTTGTGGCGTTAACACACATGAACTGGGGGCAAGGCGTTGAGAGGTTAATTAGGACACTGGGTGTTTAGGGGTTAATGCTCATACAATGCACAATGAGAGAAGAGGGTAATGCCATGCAATAAAGACTGGGCACTGAGGAGTGAATGTACACACTGGGAATTGGGCCCTGAGGGTTAAAGTGCATGCTCTGAGGACTTAACATTGAGGAGAAATGAAGGGTTAATGCACATGAGCTGGGGACTGGGTGCTGAGGGTTTTTATTTAGGAAATATCACTATTAAAAAATTAAATATTTTAAGTGCTAAGTGGTAAATGAAAATATGCTGGACAAGTGCTGAGGGGTTAATACGCATGAGGCGCTGAGGGTTTAATGCACTGGGGATTGAGCACTGAGGGGTTAATGCACATATATTGGGAACTGGGCATTGAATAGGTAGGGTGCATACACTGATGACTGGGCTGCAGAAGAATTAACGCACATGGGTTGGGGACTGGGTGCTGAGGGGTCATTGTCCCATGTGCAGCAGACTGGGCGCTGAAGGGCCCCCATGTGCTAGGAACTGTGTGTTGAGGGGCTAGTGTCCATGGGGCACTGAGGAGGTAACGCAGATGCTGTGGGAATCAGACACTAAGGGGCTATCGCCCATGGGCTTGGGACTGGGCACTGAGTCATTAGGGGGGATGTGATTTGGACTAAATGTAAAAGATTTAACGCTTATTGTGCCATGTGCTGCCATGGGCTATTGTCCATAGGGCACTAAAGAGGACTGGGTGCTGAGGGGTCATTGTGCCATGTGCTGCAGATTGGGTGCTGAAGGGCCCCCATGTGCTAGGAACTGTGTGTTGAGGGGCTAGTCTCCATGGGGCACTAAGGAGGTAATGCAGATGCTCTGGAAATCAGACACTAATGGGTTATTGCCCATAGGCTTGGGACTGGGCACTGAGTCATTAGGGGGGATGTGATGAGGACTAAATGTAAAAGATTTAACGCACATGGGTTCGGGACTGGGTGCTGAGGGGTCATTGTGCCATGTGCTGCAGATTGGGTGCTGAAGGGGCTCCCATGTGCTAGGAACTGTGTTTGTGTTGAGGGGCCAGTGTCCATAGGGCACTAAAGAGGTAATGCAGAAGCTCTGGGAATCGGACACTGAGTGATTATCGCCCATGGGCTTGGAACTGGCCACTATGTCATTAGGGGGGATGTGATGAGGACTAAATGTAAAAGATTTAACGCTTAGGAGTTGGGGACTGGGTGCTGAGGGGTCATTGTGCCATGTGCTGCAGACTGGGCGCTGAAGGGCCCTCATGTGCTAGGAACTGTGTGTTGAGGGGCCAGTGTCCATGGGGCACTAAGGAGGTAATGCAGAAGCTCTGGAAATCAGACACTAAGGGGTTATTGCCCATGGGCTTGGGACTGGGCACTGAGTCATAAGGGGGGATGTGATGAGGACTAAATGTAAAAGATTTAACGCACATGGGTTGGGGACTGGGTGCTGAGGGGTCATTGTACCATGTGCTGCAGATTGGGTGCTGAAGGGGCTCCCATGTGCTAGGAACTGTGTGTTGAGGGGCTAGTGTCCATAGGGCACTAAAGAGGTAATGCAGAAGCTCTGGGAATCGGACACTGAGGGGTTATCGCCCATGGGCTTGGGACTGGGTACTAAGTCGTTAGGGGGATGTGATGAGGACTAAATGTAAAAGATTTAACGCATAGGAGTTGGGGACCGAGAGCTAAAGGCTTAACACACATGAGCTAGAAACTGTGTGTAGATGGGTTACTGTACATGCACTACGGATAAGGTGCTAAGCGGTAATGTGTATGCAAAAGGGACTGGGCATTGAGGACTTATAACACATGTGTTTGGATTTGGACATGGGGCACCAAGGTATTAATGCACAGCCACCGGGAACTGGGTGTTGAGGGGCTAACACACTTGTGCTGCGAATTTAAGGCGTATGCACTGAAGATTTGGCACAGAGAATGTAACAAATACAAGCCAATAAGTGAGTGCTGAGGGGTTAACACACATCTACTTAACGTTGGTTGCTGAGGTGCTAACACACATGAGCTGGACACTGAGGGGCTAGTGTGCATGTTCTGGTAGTGGGTGCTGAGGTGTTAATATAAGTGTAAGAGTATAAAGCATTATAATAATAAAAGGAAAGAAATATTTTAGATTGCCACAAGAATCAGTGTCCTCAATTTCCAACATCTCTTTGGAATATGAGCATTTACTCCCCTGTTATCGTAGAGTTCATAGGAACACATGTGCAGGTGGTGCCAGTGTGGGTGGACCATGGCCTTCACAGCCTCAGGCTGACTATACACGGTTAGTTTTTTTTTGTTCAGCCAGCCAGCGGACTTAGGGCTCGTTCACACCCGAGGTGCGGGAAACCCCGGTTCTGTGTGCGTTTCCCTTATCGCATTCAAAGGGGAGGAGAGCCGAGAGTGAGGTGGTGCATGAACCACGAGGGTGTAAGATTCTTTGTGCGCGGGGAACCTCCAGTAATGCTTACCTTTTAGAGTAGGTGTCTTCAAAGCAGTGCTTGGGGTAGAGAGCAGAAAGGCCAATAGAAATATACTCCCTAAAAGTGTGAAACGAAATAGGTGCGTGATGCCTTACTGCTGGCATGCATACAGATAAGTGCGGGGAAATATATCCATGTGGGAAATCACTGGACTGGAGGCGAAATCCCTGATGTTAAGGTGGTACTTAGCTTTTATACTGTATAGGACAGGGGTCTCCAAACCTTGGCCCTCTAGTCATGTCTGTGAAAGTCAGAGCTTTACAATGCCGCATGGGATGTGTAGTTCTGCAACAGCTGGAGGGCCGTAGTTTGGAGATCCCTGGTATAGGAGGATAAGATGGTATATAGTATAAATGTATGCATGTTTATACTGGATAATTGATGTAAAGTAGTTTATCCTAGTGTCAGCTGCCCTAATGAAAATTGGAATTCCACTGAATACGCTGAATGTGTAGGCAGCATTATTTTTAATGAGCTAATTGTCCAATGAGAGATCAACATAACCCTTTCTATAACAGTACAAATGCCTACTGTACATACGTACATATTACAGAGGAATCACATACAACTTATTATTGTTGTATCTTTTCCAATAATACTCGTCTGAATTTCATATAATAGTTACCTGGTGGGTTTTGTACAATGAGAAGAGTTAAGTCAGTTAAGTCAGTATATTTTTTAGAAACTAAAATTCTGTAAAGTATTTTGTTCTTCTAGTCCCCCCAGGGGACTAAATTGATGTAGCACGTTGTCCTGTTCAGAACCGTGCTGTCATTAGGAGAAAAAAAAAACCTGTTTATTCATTTCTGCTGGCTGTCAGCTCCTCTCTAGGCTTAAGCCCAATTTATGGGCGTTGTTATGGGGGAGCTAACAGCACAGCACCAGGGGCCACCACCTTTACCTTCTCCCCAATTAGGAGCCAGCACAGTACTAGGAACTACCCCCTTTTTCTCTTCTATTATGAGCCAGTACAGCACTACAGCACCCCCCCCCATCCTATCCTTCACCCCCATTCCTGAGCCATCACAGCATTAGGCACCACACCCACTTCCTTTCCCCTATTTATGAGACCATACAGCACCAACCTGTACTGCTGTGAATGTGGGCTGTGGACAGAGAAGGCAGTCCGGGATTAGCTGGCAACTTGTGTCACTGTGAATGGTCGCCGAGACAAGTGCTGTCATTGCCACTCCTCTCCTTGCTGTCACCCAGTCCTCATTTATTATTTGTGTCCTCGAGAACAGCATCAGCAGACAATGGTGGAGCAAGAGGGCCGTGCTGTCAACCACGCTAGCTCAGCATCCAAGGAACCTATCGATTCGGGACACATGATTATTGTTATTATACAAGATTTTTTATTGCGCCAACAGTTTACAACATGAGGGCAGACAGTACGATTACAATACAATTTAATACAGTATTAATCAGAGAGCCCTGCTCGTTAAAGCCTACACATGCACTTTGTCCCCTGGGTGACAAAGAGCTCAAATATTTTTCTGGTGAAACTTATTTTTCAACAAGTATTATATCTACTGTATGTATCATTGCCGAGTTGGTCCTGCTGAACATTTTAAAAATGTTGATGTACCTAGTAATAAGTCAAAAAATCTGAAGCTTTGCTACTAATAATTCCTCCTAAAGGCTGCCTTCACACCTGAGTATAGCAGAACCGCAGGCAGAAATGGGTGTTTCTGGTGGGTATATGCGTTTTCAAATGTGTTTACAAATACCTTTTCAAATGCGTGAAAAATGTTTTAAAAACGCACAACACGATTGTGTTGCCATTATTTTTTATGCCCCCTAAACACAAGTAGCAGATGCGCGCTGCCAGTTGCACTTCGCTCAGTGCAAACATCTGGTACTTACTGGAGCTTCTTTGTTGCGTTGGTTGCAAAACTGGCAGCCCATTCAAGTCAATAAGCTGTCGCGTGAAAAACGCTCCAAAAATGCACGAAATGCACAATGAAAAACGTCCCCCGTCGCTGCGCTCAAATGTGAACATAGCCCAACTTGTTTACTATTACTACTAGTAGTCTTTTCTGAACTTTGGACTACATTTGTGTTGTCATCTTACATCTCAAGAATTCTTAACTCGTCAGTATAAGTCTTTTATGTACCTTATAGTTATTTTGTAATGCGGGATTGGCCCATAAAATGATTTCATAAGCTCTATTGCCATTTTTGTTCATGTCCAGTCTAAGTTTATGCCAGCCAGTAAGTGGAACAGTAAGATGTGGAATCTGTGCAAAGTAAATGTATATTGGCATATAAGAAAATATAGACAAGGAGGATATTCATTTGACTGAGAGTCATTTATTCTAGAGCAGGTACACAATAATTCACAAGACAATTCTGAAAGGCATCAGCTATTTCTTTGGCAAGATCACACAACTGATCAGATTAGTTTGATTGGTGCTCAGTATTATTTACACCTCCTGCAGATTATAGTACTATACCAAATCAATAACTACTAGTCAATACATTTCAACTGACAATAGTAAGCTTACATGGACAGCTCATTATTATATTTTATAGTGTTAGTATTCTATATAGTATCATTTTATGCTATATACACTATATTGTGAAAAGTATTGGGACACCTGCCTTTACACGCACATGAACTTTAATGGCATCCCAGTCTAAAGCCTCGTACACACGCGTCGAAGCAGGGAATTTTCGTCCGACGACCGATCTGCCGATTTTCGGCTTGTTAGTATGATGCTTCCGACAACCGACTCCGACTTTTCGGCTGAAAAAAATCTGGTGTGCAGGCTATAAAATTTTTGTCCTCCGTCAAAACACAGCCGATTTTCGTGCAGTCAGTACAGATTTCGACAGGGAAAAATCTTATGAGCAAGACTAGGCATGCTCAGAGAAGAAAGAACACAAAGAAAGCAATCCAACACATGACATCACTTCTGAAGTAGAATTTTGTCGGTCGACAAAAGTCCAGTGCAGTCTAGGCACATTCCAACCAACAAAACACCACTCTGGACAAAAGACGGACGGCCGGTCGGCAGAAAATCGTTGCGTGTGTACTAGGCTTTAGTCCGTAGGGTTCAATATTGAGTTGGCCCACCCTTTGCAGCTATAACAGCTTCAACTCTTCTGGGAAGGCTGTCTACAAAGTTTAGGAGTGTGTCTATGGGAATGATTGACCATTCTTCCAGAGGCAAATTGGTGAAGTCAGGCACTGATGTAGACGAGAAGACCTGGCTTGCAGTTTCCACTCTAATTCATCCTAAAGTTGTTCTATTGGGTTCCTCTACCCCAAACTAGCTAATCCATGTATTTTTGGACCTTGCCTTGTGCACTGGTCCAAATCATTTGATGGCTTAGGGGGGATTATGGTGTGGGGTAGTTTTTCAGGGGTTGGGCTTAGCCCCTTGGTTCCAGTGAAGAGAACCCTTAAGGTGTCAGCATACCAAGACATTTTGGACAGTTTCATGCTCCCAACTTTGTGGGAACAGTTTGGGGGTGGTCCCTTCCTGTTCCAACATGAGTGGGCACCAGTGTACTAAGCAAGGTCCATAAAGACATGGATGAGCGAGTTTGGGGTGGAGGAACTTGACTGGCCTGCACAAAGTCCCGACCTCAACCTTATAGAACACATTTGGGGTGAATTAAATCGGAGAATGCGAGCCAGACCTTCTCCAGATTTCACAGATACGTAAAAAATGGTCAAACATTCCCATAGACACACTCCTAAATCTTGTGGACAGCCTTCCCAGAAGAGTTGAAGCTGTTATAGCTGCAAAGGGTGGGCCAGCCAAATATTGAACCCTACGGACTAAGACTGGGATGCCATTAAGGTTCATGTGCGTGCAAAGGCAGGCGTCCCAATACTTTTGACAATATAGTGTATTATGAAATGTGTTCATTTTTTCTTAGATAATGATTGTTTAAATGTTTATGTTTTATGCTACATGGACATATCCAATGTAAGACCCCACTTTGCTGTGCAAAAGACCAAATTTTGATTTGCAGTGGCACTCCAATGGTGGCCATACACTCTTCAATAAACAATTGATTTATTTTCTAACTTTTTGTTTGTTTGAAGACAGAAAAGTCTGTAAGTGGAAAGGATCTTGGTTATAGAGAATATTCTATTAATACGTTCGAGGTTCTTGGAAGTAGGTGAAATTGTAAGCCATCTCTTCTGATAGGAATAATCAATCTATAATTGGCATCTCATTTGATCAATAAGCCACACACGTGAAAGTGGACTAATTGATTAATAGTTAAGATAAGATTTTAAATTATGATTGATCGTAAACTAACGATTGCATCTCTGTTTCTACCATGTAATCTCATAATCTGATCAATCAAACGATGAAAGCATTGTGAACGAAACATCTTAATATTGCCCTGCAACGTGATTAATAGTTGTCCACCCTGGCCAGCCAACTCAGTTTGTTTGAATTCAATCTATATTGAGTAGAAATCGATCGGAAGGGAAGTCATGGCTATACAATTGTTTCTGGATTCCATCATTTTGATCAAATATTGATCGATTAAAAAAAATCCAAGTGTGTGTGGCTATCATAAGACTGCAGAAAGTGAATCTGTTATAAAGCAACCAGGTTTTAACTTGCATTCTCTAGTTGCTGCGGGAACAGCTCGACTTTTGCTCCATTATTCATTAATGAGTCCCAGTTTTGTCTAAAGCTTGCCATACATTGATTTAAATTTGGCCCGGTTCAGCGGGGACTGTCCAAATTTTGATCCATGTGTGTTCAGGGAGGCTGTACAGATCTAGCGATCAACTTCTGTACAACCGCCCTGTCAGATTTTCCCTTCTTGATTAGCCCTGCAGGCTGTAGCTTACAGCGCTGATCAGTGTATTCTGATGGAAGGGAAGTTTCTCCATTGTCAGAATACAATAGTTCAGTGGGGAGGATTCCCCTGTCCACATCGAGTGTGTGGATTGTGAATCAGAGCAGTTTTTTTTCATTCAACCTGCAAGTTAAAAAAAAAGGACTTTTCTAATCTAAATGTAGATAGGAGTGTACATTTTTTGGGGGTTTTATGTATTGGAGGGTCTGCATATATATATATTATATCTGTTGTCGATGCTGCTGAACTCTGCCCATAACATTCAACAGTTCATGCTCCAGGCTGATCCTCACATGATTTTCAGCAAATTATAGGGGAATTGGTAAGAAATATAAGATTGCACTTCCATGTATTAGCGCATAATGCAACACATTATCAGATTAGTTCCTCTTTCATGTAACTATAGACATCTTTTCTGAACTGACTCGTATTTAATACTGTTACAAGAGGATATTGCTGTTCATTGCAGTTTTTGTTTGAAGACAGAAATGTCTGTAACTGGAAAGGATCTTGGGTATAGAAAGTATTCTGTTAAGATGTTTGAGATTCTTGGAAGTGGGAAAAATTGTAAGCTTAAAGTGACACTTATTCTTCCAAAATAATTCATACATAATCATATCCTCTACGTAATGGCCCAGTAATCCTATGTTTCATGAAATTGTTTCTGAATCTGCCTCCTTGTAACTGCGACTATGAGCCCGCTTGGAACAATCAGTGCAGGTTAATTGCTGTCATGTGCACATCTCTATGTGCATTACAAATCCCATAGTCCATAATCCATTTTAGAAGCAAGCAAGAGATGGTGGCTACGTTCCTACATACAGTAGGACCATGGAGAGAACAATGTAGCCACCCTCTAAGGCCCCTTTCACACTAGCGGACCGATCGGGTCCGCCTGTCAGTTTTTCAGGCGGACCAGATTGGATCCATCATTGTCCTCTAGGGAGCGGTTGATGTAAGCGGGCGTGTACATTTACACCCACTGAAATCCAATCTGATCTGCTAAAAACAGGATCGAATGGCAGTCAGGTGTAAATTGACCGTGTACATCCGATCACCCGTAGAGTAGATTTTGCTGTGTGTGTGTGCCCGTTCTGCATAAAGCCCCGTACACACGCACCGATTTTAGGCCGAACGATCGGCCGTCTTTTGTCGAGTGCTGTCGTGTTGGTTGAAAAGTGCTCAAGACTGCACACAAATTTTGTCGGCCAACAACAACCAACTTCAGAAGTGATGTCATGTGATGGTTAACTTTCCGTGTGTTTTTTCTTCTCTGAGCATGCCCAGTCTTGCTCATCTGGCTTTTGTCGGCCGAAATCTATACTGACTGACGAACAATCGGCCGTTCTGGTGTTGGCCAACAAAAATTTTATAGCATGTAGACCAGATTTTGTTCGGCCGATCGGTCGTTGGCCGAATATTTACGGCCGACAATCGGTACGTGTGTACGGGCCTTTAGCAAGAGAATGTAACCAACATTCCAAGGTTCTCCAGAACGTGTCCAAAGATTTCAGCGATCACATCGTTATAGCAGATTACGAAATGTTTCGGAGCGACGCAGGACACCTTCATCAGGCATGTGAAGGGGTCCTGTGTGGCTCAGAAACGTTGCTATCTGCTGTAATGATGTGAATGCTGAATAAAGCTTTGGACTCGTTCTGGAGATCCTTGATGTGCTGACGACATTCTCTTACTGTGATTACTCTTGGTTCCAGCCAATAGTCGCCTCAGCACCCACTTATATGCACAGCCGTTTCTACAGGAATGTGTGCATTGGGATAGAGCGTTCCTCTCTGCATAAACGGTTCAGACATGGACCAGCCATCCACCTGCTCAGCAGGGATCAGCAGACAGATTCCCCACTGAGCTGGTGGACTACTGGTGGAGTCCACCCCGTGTAAAAGGGGCTTAGGAGTTTGAAGATTTGGAGGAGGCTGAGAGCATTAGAAGGGACCTTTTTGAATTAAGAATACATACTTTAAGAGAGTTTTTCTTTTTTACCCACTTCCGGACCTTCAACCGCATATATAATGCGGGAGGGCGGCCCGGCTGCGCAAAATCACGTACGTGTGCGATCAGAAAGTAAAAAATATTGTTTCTTTTTCAAAATTGTGGGACTTTTTCGTTTATAGCACAAAAAATAAAAATCGCAGAGGTGATCAAATACCACCAAAAGAAAGCTCTATTTGTGTGAAAAAAAGGACATCAATTTTATTTGGGTACAGTGCCACACGACCGCGCAATTGTCAGTTCAAGCAACTTAGTGCCGTATCACAAAAAATGGCCTGGTCAGGAAAGGGGTAAAACCTTCCAGGGCTGAAGTGGTTAAACCTGTTCAGTGTCACTTTAAATAAAATGGGCACTATCCTACAGCAAACAGGTAATTCATTAAAAGACAAATAAGGTTTTTATTAACAGATTGTGGCAATTTATTTATTATAATTACTTAATATGTTTATACCTGCACCCCTACACCTTTTTTACTTTTTACAAATCAGCAATTTTATTATTCCCTTTGTCCAAACCAAAGTCAAATTGTACATGCTTATTAAAACACATTGCTTTCTATGCTGCATACTATATCAGTGCCATGAAGTTTTCAAAACCTCCTGCTTAGGAAAGATTGAACCTCTCACATTGTGTTTAAATCACACGTACAACACTTTTCCCAAAATTCCAATTTCTTATTCTTATTCTGGGGTGAGGAACAGCAAATTTTCACCTTTACCTATCTGACTTAGCAGTGTTCTATGACCCCTTCCTTGCAAAATTTGCTAAGCTCCTGGCGCAATCAGTGTGGGGGGGGGGGGGGCTGGGATCTGAAAAACCTTGGGGTTCTGCCAAGCTTATACCTTTAGGTGCTGTGTAATTGGCATATGATATTTCAGGGATAGATTCATTTGAAGTAATTGGTACTTTTTTAAATGTTAGAGTTGATTAACGGTACACCAATTTAAAATGTGTTCATTTCTACTTATTTTCCTTAAAAAAAATCCACTTGTCTTTGGGACTTGAGAAGCCTGAGACAGATCTGACTGATTGCTGAGATGGGGTTGTTTTTGTTGGGCATGCCACCAGAAAAGTACATAAGTCCGGGACAGTTGACAGATGCACAGTTGGGTTAGCTTGTATATCCTAAGATGTTGGCGTGTGATTTGCCCTTTAAGGTGGCTGCATATATTCTTTGTGAAAAGCCATCAAATCATATTTGATCAGATCTTATTCTAATTACAAACTATAGGCTGATGACTGGGGTATATGAAAATGGATCTTGCGGATCGAGAACGCTGAGGGCATCGTTAGATCCCTTCTACTGTCTTCTGGTGTAGAAGGATATACGTCTACAAATAAGTATACTGCTAGTAAATTTTAAAAAACATTCAAATAAAAATCCACTTGTCTTTGGGACTCGAGAAGGCTCAGACAGATCTAACTAATTGCTGAGACAGGATTGTAGTTATTGGGCATGCCACCAGAAAAGTACACAAGTCCAGGACAGTTGACAGATGCACAGTTGGGTTAGCTTGTTATATCCTAAGATGTTGGCAAGTATTTTGCCCTTCAAGTTGGCTGCATATTTGTGAAAAACCATCAAATCATATTTGATCAGATCATATTTTTTTTAAAATTCTTTATTTAGAAGTCAAGGAATTTTACATAGCCATTCGAAAAAAGATAAAAAGGTAATATTACAAAGGCACATCTCGGCACAGCTAGTATTTAACAACCACTAGGTCAACTGGCTGCAACTTAAAAAGGAACCCAACAAGCTTATGACATCAGTACATAGTTCCATAGGACCAACCATGGTGTTTGGCGAATTCCCTCAGCAGTTTTATGTTTTTAATAGTTCAAGGTGAGATATCGGTCTTATTGACCGAACACATAAAGTAAGCAAGTACAGAAAAGGCATAAGAGGAAAGGGGAAACGGGGGAAGAGCAAAATAAGAAGGAAAAAAGGGAAAGGAAACCCATCAGGAATAGACCATCCCACAGGATGCTCCAGTGGCTGTGAAGCCAATGGTGTCTGGTCCCTATAGAAAAATGGCACTTTTCCACTGCAAGTACCGGCTCGGCCCTGCCTGGCCTGGTTTGCTTTTCCACTGCTGGTACCGCATGGTACGGTGTTGGAACGGTTCGGTACGGTACGGTATGGTTTGCTTTTCCACTAAAGTAGTACTAAAGTTAAGTGGGTGGGATAACAACGGGGTGGGTGGGATTCTCTAACCAATCAGTGGCTAGTAGTGACTGCATGCAAAGGATTGTGGGATATGGTACCGGGTATGGTACCTCTTGGAACCACAATCGAGGTGGTACTGTTTTTGAGAGCCGTACCGTTCGGTTCCATGCAGTGAAAAAGCGCCGCCGTACCGTACCGAACCGTTCCTACACCATACCATACGGTACCAGCAGTGGAAAAGCACAAATGCGAGCCGAACCGTTCGGTTCCATGCAGTGGAAAAGCGCCTAAAGTAGGGAGTCCAGATCTTCCAATATTTATCTTCTTGCTCCTGCAAAGTCGTGGTAAAATTTTCCATAACTTGAATGTCTGCAATTCTTGTCTTCCAATGGGCAACTGTAGGGGGACACATACTTTTCCATAAGGTCAGGATACAGGCCTTGGCTGCTGTAAGTAAATGTCTAAGTAAAGAGTTCTTACATTTCTTGTTAGACAAAGTGGTGTCATTTATTAGGTAGGCTGCTGGGTTCCTATCAAGTGAGACTCCGGTCAGCATCTTAATAGTAGAGTCCACATCAGTCCAAAAACTGTTTAATTTTGGGCATTCCCAGAAAATATGTAGAAGGGTCCCCACAGATTCCCCACAGCGCCAACTTGTGTTCGGGACCTGCGGATATATTCTATGCAATTTGGCTGGAGTTCTGTATCTGTAACATCGTGGGAGAAGTTTATAACCTCCCTCCTAGTACCTACTTGCCAAGGAGGCTTTTTGAGCGAGAAGTATTATTTTGTTTTTCTAAGGCTGAGAACAAAGTTTGAAGATCATATTCCCAATGTTGTAAAAAGTTTAGGTCTGACACATCTTCCTGGTTCGTCAATGGCACTGCAAGTACCGGCTCTGCTCTACTCGGCCCTGCTTGGCCCGGTTTGCTTTTCCACTACTGGTACTGCATGGTACGGTGTTGGAACGGTTCGGTATGGTTTGCTTTTCCACTAAAGTAGTACTAAAGTTAAGTGGGTGGGATAACAACGGGGTGGGTGGGATTCTCTGACCAATCAGTGGCTAGTAGTGACTGCATGCAAAGGATTGTGGGATATGGTACCGGGTATGGTACCTCTTGGAATCGAGGTGGTACTGTTTTTGAGAGCCGTATCGTTCGGTTCCATGCAGTGGAAAAGCGCCGCCGTACCGTACCGAACCGTTCCTACACCGTACCATGCGGTACCAGCAGTGGAAAAGCACAAAAGCGAGCCGAACCGTTCGGTTCCATGCAGTGGAAAAGCACCATTAGAGAGCGTAAAAGTGTGAGAGTAAATGAGGAAGCTACAGTAATCTCCATCTAAGCAGATCTGCTCAAGCGTTGTGAGCTAGCTTAGGTTTTGGTGGTCTACTGGTAATGACCAAAGGGGAGCATTTAGTTGATCCTGACGCAGATCATATTCAAACTACAAGCTATAGACTTACAAATGGCTGATATAAAAATGGATATTGAGGATCAGGAACACTGAGGGCTTCAGAAGATCCCTTCTATTGTCTTCTGCTGTAGAAGGATGCAGGTCTATGATTTAGTAAACTGCTAGTAAATTTGACAAAACTTTAAAGGGTAAAAAATAAAACTATTAAATACGAAGGTGTAATATGTAAAGAAATATCAATTACATGCTATACTAAAAATATACTCCAAACAAGGCAAGCCCTTTGTGATACTTTAGGCTAAAAAAAGCATTGGAGAAGTTGTTGTGGGCAGTAGATGTTTCCTTTTGCGACAGTTTTAACCATGGTGCACTAAAGTGTCAAAGAACGATTGCAACTGTGCATTGTCCTGTCACTTATTAAATGTGTGTTTGAGAATTTTACACATTGTGAAGTGCTTGACACATTCACACATCTTGGCTTTTTCCCTGGTGTTCAGCTAGTACGCCTACAACATCCCCTTGTGTATGGCAGGTTCTTGGATTTACATGCTGGACTATTCCTGGATTTGGTATTTATATCACAAGTCCACAGTTGTTTTTATTAATACCTGGAGGGATTTTAATCCACTGAATGCTGATTACTTATCTTTCTTCAAAAGATAACATTTTATGTTAACCCCTTTATTGCTAAAGGTTTTTACAATTAACAACAAGAGCATTTATTTTTTGCATTTTGGAGAGGTGTTGGTTTCACCAAAAATTGAAATTTACATTCACATATCAATTCAAGACTGATAGGGTTTTTTTTTTTTTTTTTTTCGATAACCAAGCTAATTCTTTTTTTTTTTTTTTTTGTGCGTGGGAAATGGATTTAATTTTTTCTTCTGCTTTATTTAATTTGTTCCATTTGCAGTTCACATTAGGTCAGGTGGTACTTGATCCCAGCATCTCTTCTCTTTGCCAGTGGGTCATTTATAATAGTGATCTATTGCCACATGATAATAATTGGACTTGTATTATTCATGAACTGTCACTACAGAAATATGCCTGCGCCACCGTCGCACCATAGCAAATCTCCATTTCCTTGAAAGGACAATCCAAACCCCACTTACCAGCCAGCAACCTATAAAGCACATTTTAATAGGCGTCTTTTAATACTTGCCAAGGTTATTGTGCGTTCCATGGAACTAGGTTATGGGAAAGTATACAACATGATGCTTGTAGGGCTAATGCTTAACCCAGTGAGCCCAATTGCTGCCTAGGAGGATTACCTGACATATACTAGGCAATATATGCATGCGTCGAGAGAATCCTTTAGTGGGTCAAGCAATTGGCTCTAAATGTTTAGATTCCACCACCCAGGGGAGCTTTCCTTGTATGTTTACCACCAGAGATGGGTACTATATGGTCTTTGTAGCCCTGAGGAAGCGATTGGTGAAACACGTTGACACTGAAGACCCCTACCATATAGTGCTCATCAAATTAGCCACCATATACGTCTCTCCCTTTGAGGGACTATTTTTATATAATTGTTTTTGTGTATTGTTTTATTTAGTTTTTGATACAAATAAAACATGGATTTTATTTAACCATGAACAGTCCTCTGTTTGGCCTGCACAATCCGATTCTTTCTTTTTCCTTACATAACCATTGCATGTAGAGTAGAAGATACTAGATATCATTTGTGGAATACATTTTAATAACCAAGGTGGTATCAGTCATAATATTTTCTTATTAAATATAATAGAAATATAGAATTGATTTGAAAAATAGGAAAACTATAGTCCACTGTAGGACCCAGCAGGTACTTTTTAGAAACTGCAATCAAGTGCTTCCATAGATAGCAGTAAAAACTGAGGCACCGGTTGTAATACTTTTTAGGTGTATTGGCTGACCTCTGGGATTTTTTTTCGAGCCTTAGTATATGAAGCAAAGTGTATCTATTTGATAGTTGTATGGTTAAAGGTCTAGAAAATTCAGCTGATATACGGAAAATATGTTTAAGATGAGAACTCTGTTATCTCTGATTGCACTATGCAATCACATTGATATGACAAGCATACAATTTGAGGGCTGATTCTGACTCTGAATCTACAAGTGTTTTGGCAGCATGCATGTGTACAACAATGTGTAAGTTTTGAAGGAACCTGTACCAAAGGATATAGGGGCTACCACTGCTGACCTCCGTTTGGAAGTCTAGAAGTCAGAATAACTGTATATTTTTTTTTTTAGCCTTTTACTTTCAAAAGATTTTTATTTGTAATATAATGGAACAGATACAAAACAAGCATTATGAACCATGCACTAGAAGCAAATATTTGACAAATTGAAACATACTAAACAGAATACATACAACTCTCGAAAACTTCAAAGTGTAAGTAAGCAAGTGGTCTTCACATGTTCCACAATGCGAAAGGCGCAGAGGAAAAGTTATGTGTCGTGAAATGGAGATCCTGAGAGGCCTGCCCAATCCCAAGGTGACCCCTACTGTTGGCTAAGACTGTCCCCTCAGGAGAGATAGGGCAACCCCGGCTCCCCCATAACTCAGCTCTGGCAAACCAAGTTGAGGTATTAATGATTTACCCATATAAAAGAGAGCCGTAAATTTATAAATTTAGATCAAAATGTTATTGAGTAATATGCAACCCTACGAGTCGAGAAGGCTTCCAATACCGTGAAGGTAGGAAACAACTAGCGTCTCAAAAACTTCACAACAAGCATGGTATGCTTAAGAGATAATTGTGTGAAGAAGAGAAAGAGAAGAGACAAAAGGTGGGAAAGGAATAGAAAGGAGAGTTAAAGAGGCTATTAAAAGAGAGAACAGAGGAAGGATAAGTCCATGATAAAGAGGGTGCGCTACTAGCACAGAGGAATGAGGTCTTAGAGAGAAAAAGTGATAGGAAAGAGTTTTCCTGACAGGTCCCTAAGAACAAGAAGGATCAAACTAGTGCTGCAGAGCATGCAATAGGGTTTTAGTGAACTCAGCCCATGGTTCCCACACCACTTCAAAGATATGGTGAATATCCAGGAGTTTGCTAGCTAACAATTCTTGCGACATGATCCAGGAAATTTTTCTTTTAGCGCGCAGTATGGAAACAGAAGGTCGCTTCCAAGCGCTGGCTATAGTCATTTTGGCTCCCAGAAGAATGAAGTGAATGAGACGTTTTTGAAATTTGGATGCGCCCGGAGTAGGCATGTTAAGCAGAGCAATCTGTGGTGACTGCACAATAGATAAACCCGTGACTTTCCTGATGATATTGAATACTTTATTCCAGAAGCCCCGTATTTTGGGGCAGTCCCACCACATATGAACGACAGAGCCCAGGAGGGAGCAACCCCTAAAGCAGAGCGGGGATAACTGTATACTTTATTGATTTCAGTACCTTAAAGCTATATTAAAGTCTTGTTTTTTAATTAATAAAATAAAAAACATGTCATACTTACCACAGAGCAGCCAAGATCCTTCAGGTCCCTCGCCGGTGCTCCTGGCCCCCCTCTCCTGCTAGAGCTGCACGATACTGGATAAAATGAGAATCACAATTTTTTTGCTTAGAATAAAGATTACGATTCTGAAGAACTTTTATATTTTTAAAGATTTTTAAAGATTTACAACCCCTGAACAATCAAACAAACAAGATGGCAATAAAAAAAAGACATAATACTCTTTGCTTCAATCAAATTTGAAGAAATGTAATGAAAAATAATGAAATTTCTAAAAGAATAAAAAAAAATTACCATTAAGTTATATTAGGGTCTTTTTTTTTTTTTTAGTACTCGCCAACACCAATTACCGATACCTACTGCAACGGTTTTGTTTACACTTCAGCTGTCAGCAATGGTACAAAGCATTGACAAGTTCCTTCTTACTACTTTACAAATTAAATATTTTTTTTTCTTGTGTGCTTTTTTTACTGTGAAACGTGTGTTAATATGTTAAAGTTGTAAAAATATTAATGAACAAAAAAGTTTTAATTATTAATAGTTTATAAAATAGAAGTAAAATAAATAAAAAAAAAAGCAGCAGTAAAATAATAATTAAATGGAGAAGGAGAATAAGAAATTAATAAGGCAGATTCAAGTAAATTAAGGGTTAATAAGGGGTTAAACAGAGAAACAATTTAATAAAAAAGTATTTTTTTTACTTGACAAGGCTGCTTTAAATTGACTTTATTTGCTGACCTAAGTTCATCCCTTTTATCTGTAAATTAATAAACAGAAGGACAGATACGAAGATACAGATTTCTTTTTATCGGTGTCTTTCAGCGCTAAACAATGTTATTGATAAACATTTCCGGCTGCTTTATTTTTTTACAGCTGTGAGCAGGAGAACTGCTCTGCACTTTTTACATGAATTGTGGAAATGCTGGATTAGAATCATGTGGGGGGGTCTAATCGAGACTGAGATCTTTTAACGATTAATCGTGCAGCTCTACCTCCTGCCGAGCGCCCTCACAGCAAGCAGCTTGCCATGGGGGCACCTGAGTTGGGCCACTGCTCTGTTTGTTCATTCACACACTGAGCCGCTGCTTGGCACCGCTCCCTCCGTCTCCTGATTGGCTAATTTGCTGTGATTGACAGCAGCAGGAGCTGCTGCCTAAAGCCAATCAGGAGTGCGAGTCCCCGGAGAGGCAGGGCTCCCCTGGACATCACTGGATTGAGAGGGGGATCAGGTAAATATTAGGGGGGCTGCTGCACACAGAAGTTTTTTTACACAGAAGGTTTTTTACCTTCATACATGCATGAAGGTAAAAAAAACCTTGTGCCTTTACAACCACTTTAAAGTGACTATATACTAGTTTAATTTAATTTAAAAAAAAAAAAGAAATTTTGGAGCTTTTGTTTGATTTTCTAATAGTTAGTGGGGTCAAATCAACATTTGTCTTTGACCGTAGTGATGAGAAAATTCGAAGAAGCAGGATGGAGTAAATTAAATTCTGACGCTAAGTGTGTTTTTCGTAATAGAAAAATGATACATATTGTAGATGAAAACTGTTTAATATGTCTGGGATTCCTTTAAAATAGTAGATCTAAAAGAAAATTTTCAAGACTTTTTTATAAAATTTGTTGACCCAATGGTGGCAAGAAAGAATGTTCTGTTGAATTTCTTTCCCCGAATTTCTGTATGAACGTTTGTACAAACATCTACCTGTATATGGGCAGTTGTATCAACCTAACATTAAGATAATTATCATTTTCAGAAGGAGGTTAGGCTCCATATTCTCAGTTCAATACAGTGGTTCTTTTTTTGCATTTCATTATGCATTCTTTGTTCGAAATTTTTCCTTCCATAATTCCTAATAACGAAGATACATCCAAATATAACAGATCATAGGGCGGTATACAAACTGTAGTAAAAAAATAACAAATAAGCAATAACACACATTTACATTTTACATTTACACATTTGGGTCGATTTACTAAAACCTGAGAATACAAATTCTGGTGCAGCTCTGCATAGAAATCAGTTTCCAGTTTTTTATTTTTGTCAAAGCTTGATGGCCAGTTCACACCATAGAAACGCAGTCCAGATGCGTTCCAGATGCTTTTCTGCATGCGCGTTTTTGATGCGTTTTGATGTGTTCCAGTGCGTTTTTGATGTGTTATTGGTGCCTTTTTTGATGCAGTCCAGTGCATTTTTCCCTCTCTTTTATCTTAACCTCAAATAAGGAAATGTGTATTTCAGTGCCTTTTTGGTATGTTCCAGTGCTTTTTTGATGCCTTGTACAGCGTTCCAGTACAGTCCAGTGCATGAAAAATGCAGCATGTTCTACTTTTTTTTTTCTGAAACTGGAACACACTGGAACTGCAAGCACTGGTGTGAACTATGCCATTGGAAACCATATAATCTACTTTTCATGCATTTTTGATGCAGAAAAAAAATGCACTGGGCTGCATGTAAACTGGCCCTAATTCACCAAGCTGAAGTTAGAAACAGATTGGCTACCATGCACCAGGTTTTGCACTTTCTAGTTTTAGTAAATCAACCGCATTATATTTATGTTCAAGGGTAAACCAAAGAGAAAAGCACTCACAGAAGTTAGCAGTATGGAGGAACCAATATCACATCAGGCGTCTTATTCATCCGTATGGTGTTAAATGTGCCGTACCCTGACTGCATGGTATAAAGGTCGTTAGAGCTTTTAATCAACTCCAAGTTGCATTGATCTGACCCAAGAGACACAGAAGTGGGGAATTCCGTGTTGTGGAATGGAAGACTAATGGCCCGTACACACGATCAGAAAATCGTACGCAAAATACCGATTTCAAAGCGATCGTACGATAATCTGATCATTAGTACACAGCTTTTGAGAGCTGATCACCACAATTCATGCAAAATTATTAATCACTTCAGCCTCGGAAGGTTTTACCCCCTTAATGATCAGGCCATTTTTTAGGGATACGGCACTTTGTTACTTTAACTGACAATTGCGCGGTCGTGCGACGATGTACCTAAATAAAATTGATGTCCTTTTTTTCCCACAAATAGAGCTTTCTTTTTGTGGTATTCGATCACCTCTGCAATTTTTATTTTTTGCGCTATAAACAAAAGAAGAGCGACAATTCGGAAAAAAATATATATATTTTTAAGGTTCAGCTATAAAACACAGCCAAAAAAAAAACGTAAAAATCTAATTTCTTCATCATTTTAGGCCAACATGTATTCTGCCACATATTCTTGGTAAAAAAAAAAAAAAATCCCAATAAGCGTATATTGATTGGTTTGCACAAACGTTATCACGTCTACAAACTATGGGATATTTTTATGGCATTTTTATTTATTTATTTTTTATTAGTAATGGTGGCAATCAGCGATTTTTAGCGGGACTGCCGCGGACATATCAGACACCTAACTGACACTTTTCACACTTTTTTGGGGACTAGTGACATTATTACAGTGATCAGTGCTAAAAAATATGCACTGTTACTATACTAATGACACTGGCAGGAAAGGGGTTAACATCTGGGGCGATCAAAGGGTTCAACATGTCCCTAGGAGGTGCTTTCTAACTGTCTAGTGCAGGGGTGTCAAACACAATTTAATCGTGGGCCGTATCAGCATTATTATTGCCCTCAAAAGGGCCAGTTGTATCTGTAAGACTAGATGTCCAGAGCATCTCCTACTCTTACATAAGACGTCAAGAGCCTCCCCATCATCAGAAATTGAGTCCCCCACCCTCCCTTACATCACAGTGCACCCCCTTATCTTGTGCTGCTGCTGGGAAGAAGCTGTAGGCATTGCTGAAAAGCAAAAAGTACAGGGACTGGACGAGGGCCAGAAGAGGGCTGGAGCTCTCCTGCAGCTGCAGAAGAGGTGCAAGGGCCACATGAAATGGCCTTGAGGGCCGGATTCGGCCCGCGGGCCTTGTGTTTGACACCTGTGGTCTAGGGGATGGTCTGACTGGGGGAAGACAGAGATCCATGTTCCTGTTTAGAAGGAACATAAGATCTCTATCTTCTCCCTGACAGAACGGCTATTTGTCTCATTTACATAGGCAGATTGCCGTTCTGTCTCTCTTGGTAAAGACTGGCAGGCCCCAGCGGACATTGCATCCGCCAAACCGGCTGGTTGGCTCCCAATCACAGCAGGAGCAGGTTGCCGGTGGCGCGCGCGCCTCAGACCAGGAAGAAGATGTTACGTACAGGTATGTTGTTTCGCGCAGCCGGGCCGCCCTGCTGCAGTAAATTTGTGGTGCGCGGTTCGGGAGCAGGTAAGCACGAGCACAAATATTGTTCTCGTATGGTACCAGATTGTACGAGTTTCGTTTAACCACTTTACCACCGGAGGATTTTGCTGTCTTCCGTCCAGGCCACTTTTTGCGATTCAGCGCTGTGCGACTTCAACTGACAATTGCGCGGTCGTGCGACGCGGTACCCGAACGAAATTTACGTCCTTTTTTTCCCACAAACAGAGCTTTCTTTTGGTGGTATTTGATCACCTGTGCGATTTTTACTTTTTGCGCTATAAACAAAAAAAGAGCATTTATTTTGAAAAAATAACAATATTTTTAACATTCTTTTATATGAAATTCCCCCCAAAAAAGATGTAAAAACCAATTTTTTAAAAATTTTTTGGCCAATTTGTTTTCTGCTACCTATGTTTGGTAAAAAAAAATTGCAATAAGCGTATTTTGATTGGTTTGCGCAAAAGTTATTGCGTTTACTAACAAAGGGAAAGATTTCTGTCATTTTTGGTGTTTTTTTTTTAACGCGTAATGGCGGCGATCTGCGATTTTTTTTGTGGGACTGCGACATTGCGGCGGACAGATCGGACCCTTGACTGACATTTTTGACACTTTTGGGGGTACCAGTGACATTACTGCAGTAATCAGTGCTATACATATGCACTGTTACTTTAAAAATGACACTGGCAGGGAAGGGGTTAATTTTATTGGAGAGGGAGGGGTTAATGTATGCCTGGTGCTTACTGACGTGTAGGGGGGAGGTGACTGAGTGAGTCATGGACAGATCGGATGTCCAGCTATGCTGAACAGTCCGATCTGTCACTCCCTGTCACTATGGAGATCCGGCCGCTTGTGTTTACACAGGCGGGCGGATCTCCACACTAGATCCCCGGCGATCGGGGCAGAGCAGCGGCGATCGCCGCTTCTCCTCCCCTGGCCCGACTCCCGCTGTGAATGAAAACAGCGGGAGCGAGCCTCCGGCGGTGCGCAAGCGCCGCCCAGAAGGGGGAGTGTCTGACGACGTTAATACTACGTCGTCAGACGATAACGAGCCACTCTGCCGCAGTAGTATTACTGTGAGCAGACGTAAAGTGGTTAATCAGTAGAGTTGTCGTTCGAAAATACAATACAAATACACTACAACACATTACATCACTTCCGAATTTTTATTCTGTCGTATGAGAATTTTCATCATTTTAGTAAACTCTTCATTTTCGATTAGACTAGCAGGCAAAAAAACAAAAACAAACGGATGATTATTTGTCCGATAATCTTATTGTGTGTACCAGTCATTGGTGGTTCTTAACTTTTTCGGCCCCTTTCACACATACGGACCATCAGTTCAGTCACGTTTTTTTGTCATCAGTTTTTTTCAGTCAACATCAGTTTTTATCCTTTGTCATCAGTTTTTCATGCGTTTTTCATCATGGAAACCCTATTTTCCATCCATCTGGAGGATCCGATCGGATGAAAAGACGGCCTCAATTTAAGCCTCAATGCACGCAAATATGCACGAATACGCCCAAATACATAAACAAAAAACGTCTGGAAAAAGTAGATGCTCAAACAGGAGTATTTATTGTATGCAAGAAGCCAAAAGGAGATGCTCAAACTGGAGTACCGTGTGTAAGAGGCCTAATAAATGAATTGATGTTTGCTTTTTGGTTTATTACTACTTTAAGCTCTGCCAATATCTCCATGTGTAATCGAGAAATAAACAGAGGGCGCAGCGGCCTAGTGCATTATCCTTACTATAAAAAAAGCTTTTATTCTATAAGAAAGGTACTCATAAACAAGTGCTTTATAAAGGCATATCACATTGGAGTGGCTGTAGTACCCACAGTATCACCTCATGGATAAAAAAGTCCACAGAAACTGGCTGACGTGTTTCGAGGTCCTGCCTCTTCTTCAGAGCCTCTATGTGTGTTCCAGGTCAGGACACAGCAGGTATTGAAGCTAGTGGATCAACATGATACTTACGGCCAGGTCACACCATAGAAACGCAGTCAAGATGTGTTCCAGATGCTTTTCTAAATGCGGTTTTTGATGCATTACAATGCGTTTTTTTGATGTAGTCCAGTGCATTTTTCCCTCCTTAAATTTAAATAAGGACATGTGCTTTCCAGAGCATTTTTGGTGCATTTAGGTGCGTTCCAGTGCATTTTTGAAGCGTTTTACAGCGTTGCAGTACAGTCCAGTGCAGGAAAAATTCAGCATGTTCTACTTTTTTTCTGGAACTGGAAGGCACTGGAACTACAAGCACTGGTATGAACAACACCATTGGAAACCATATAACCTACTTTCCATGCGTTTTTGATGCAGAAAAAAAAAAAACCCACACTGGACTGCATGTGGTGTGAACTGGCCCTTAAAGCATTTGTTACCCCAACACTTCCTATTCCTGATATGTGCCTGCTGTACCATGTACTTGTATGACAAAGTATCCTGTTCTCTTTGTATTGTTTCCTTTATGTAAAACCCTTTGTGTTCCTGCCAGTCCCTCTGCTTTCCTTTTAAAAACTGACCACACTAAGCAAAAGAGCAGATTGTCATCAGTTCTCTAGCTATGCTGAGAACTCAGCCTGCTCTCCTCCAATGATCAGACTTGTCCTGACACCCCCCCCCCCCCTGAACAGCCATCCACTGGGAAGATCAGTGTGCTTTTGCTTCTCCTCCCCTATCTCTTATGCAGCTGAGAACAGAGGGAGTGTGAACACTTAAAAAAAAAGGGAAAAATGGTATTGATAATGTTTTTTAATATCTATACACAAATGTTTTGCCTTTCGTTTCTATTTTAAACTGAATAGATTATTTTAGAAGGTGATCGTTTGCCATCACTTTAAGAACCCCTGCTTTAATGGTTCTTCTCCTGTATTTTGTGTAAGAACCAGATCGGTCTAATCTGTTATATATTACATTTTATTGCAGTGCTTGATTTAGGTTTGATTGATGAGCAGAAAAGGTTAATTACTTTTAATAGCTTTTGCAATTCTGTATATGCTTTCTAAAGCATATTTTGACCATTGAGTTAAGCTGGATACACACTATACAACTTTTGTTGTTAGATTTCCTTTAGATTTACCTTCAACTATGTAGTGCAAGGGCCTGACTGATTGCATACAAATTGAAAGTGTTTAGGTTTGACCTCATATTATATGGTTTTGGTAAATCTAAAGGAAAAAGTCTTCAGAAAATCTTATAGTGTGTATGGCCCTATACCTTCAACTATGTAGTGCAAGGGCCTGCCTGATTGCATACAAATTGAAAGTGTTTAGATCTGACCTCATGTGGTTTTGGTAAATCTAAAGACAATTGTATAGTGTGTATGACCCATTAGTAATGCAGAAGCTGCCACATTTCATGTTTGGAGGATGCTTTTTTTAACTCGGTAGGGTAACTAAGTGCATGGGAGTTTGTCACTCCTAAGTAGATCAGTCTTGCAGGGATTTAGTACTGCTTAATATTCCCTAACCAGCTTATGAGAAGCAGATCCTAGCCAGGGAGAATTAGTGACAATCACGCCTTTACATGACAGATGGGTGTACACCCAATACCAATCGTAACACAGCACAGCTATATGTATGTCTTATTATCATATAGCAATCTAGTAATAATACGTTGGGGAATTATGGTCTCTATATTATCCTGTATAATTAAAGCAGATCTAAACTCAAGAACAAAAATGTATTATACTGCCACTTGCTAGTCCTTAAATGAAGTGGCTGGATACGGCTGCATTCACACCTCGGTGTTTTGAATCCCGAGCAAATTTGCCACGATTCTTCCCGCAGTTTCAAAGTGCCGAGGTGTGAATGACAAATTGCAGAACGCACATGTGAGACGCCATTCATCTAAAATTACGGTGCGGTTCTGTTTTGAATTGTCGAGTGATAAATGGCGCTGCAATCGCAGCAACCTGCATCACATGAGGTTTGTCGCCCCCAAAAAAAAAAAGTTCAGGAGCTACTTTTGGGCGGCATGCTTCGTGCGATGCAGGTTGCCGCAATTAAGGGAGTAAGCAAGAAGAAAGGTGGGTGTTGGCGCTGCTCTAAGACTGGCCATACACTAGCTGAAAAATTGTTCAAACTCATTTTAGAAAAACGAACACTCGGCCGTGAGAGCAGACGATTGTGCGGTCATGTAATAACCGCATTTTGAATGATAAATCGTTTAATGGACATAAATGAATCAGTTTTTCGTTCAGTTTGCCACATATACTTAGTGCAAACAGTTTGGGCGAGAAACGCATTCACCTTTCAATTTATCGTTTGTTCGGCAGAATTTTCCAAAACGTTCCTTCGATTTTTCAGCTCTGAAAAGTTAAAACCAATTTTCTATTTGTGCCCTTTAACTGGACGAAAAACGAACGAACCAAATGACAGATTTTTGAAAGATTTTTCGGCTAGTATATGGCCAGCATTAGTGTTTCTCAGTGAATATGTGTATGTAAACAAGAACTTTGCTAGTTAATCGCCAAAAAATATATAAAAAGTAAAATATATATGTCACCCTACACATACATATCACCATAAAAATATATCATCATAAGTACTATCACATTTTTATGTGCAAAATAGCAATCCAGTAGATCTGTGCAAATGATTAATAGTGCCAAAAAAGTGCCAGTGCTTAAAAGCACTAAGGCCCTGTTCATACCTGAGCGTATTTCAGCTCGCAAAACGCTCATCTCTGAAGTCTCAAATTGCCCAACAAGCAAAATCTCATTCATTTCAATGATCCCTGTTCACATATGAGCGTTTTGTTGCCTGAAGCAAAACGCCTGAAGCTCACAAAAGTACATGAGCTTGTTTTTTGGCAGATTACAGGCGTTTTTGTTAGATGTCAATGTTTGTCTCCAAACACCTGCAAAAAACGCCTGAAAAACGCCCAAAAAAACGCTTAAACAAGATACGCACAGGTGTGAATGGAGTCTTAAAGATAAGAGTCATAAATTAGTGGATACATAGTTCATAGTGCTGTGAAAAATAATTCCTAGATTGTGCATAGATTTTGTGAAGTCCTGTAAATAAAAAGTGTGCACTGTGTCGATAAGATTCCACTCGTAAACTTGCTGCTCCTTCCAGTGCCATTGATGGGCCGCCTTGATCAGGCTGCAATGATGGGCAATGGTGAGGCTGTAGATGGGCACTGATCAGGCTGCAATGATTGGCAATGGTGAGGCTGCAGATGGGCACTGATCAGGCTGCAATGATTGGCAATGGTGAGGCTGCAGATGGGCACTGATCAGGCTGCAATGATTGGCAATGGTGAGGCTGCAGGTGGGCACTGATCACGCTGCAATGATTGGCAATGGTGAGGCTGCAGAAGGGCACTGATCAGGCTGCAATGATGGGCAATAGTGAGGCTGCAGATGGGCACTGATCAGGCTGCAATGATGGGCAATGGTGAGGTTGCAGATGGGCACTGATCAGGCTGCAATGATTGGCAAAGGTGAGTCTGCAGATGGGCACTGATCAGGCTGCAATGATGGGCAATTGTGAGGCTGCAGATGGGCACTGATCAGGCTGCAATGATGGGCAATGGTGAGGCTGCAGATGGGCACTGATCAGGCTACAATGATGGGCAATGGTGAGGCTGCAGATGGGCACTGATCAGGCTGCAATGATTGGCAATGGTGAGGCTGCATATGGGCACTGATCAGGCTGCAATGATGGGCAATGGTGAGGCTGCAGATGGGCACTGATCATGCTGCAATGATGGGCAATAGTGAGGCTGCAGATGGGCACTGATCAGGCTGCAATGATGGGCAATAATGAGGCTGCAGATGGGCACTGATCAGGCTGCAATGATGGGCAATAGTGAGGCTGCAGATTGGCAATGATCAGGCTGTATTGATGAGCAATGGTGAAGCTGCAGATGGGCACTGATCAGGCTGCAATGATGGGCAATGGTGAGGCGACAGATGGGCACTGATCATGCTGCAATGATGGGCAATAGTGAGGCTGCAGATGGGCACTGATCAGGCTGCAATGTTGGGCAATGGTGAGGCTGCAGATGGATGGGCACTGATCAGGCTGCAATGATTTGCAATGGTGAGACTGCATATAGGCACTGATCATGCTGAAATGATGGGCAATAGTGAGGCTGCAGATGGGCACTGATCAGGCTGCAATGATGGGCAATGGTGAGGCTGCAGATGGCCACTGATCAGGCTGCACAGATGGGCAATGGTGAGGCTGCAGATGGCCACTGATCAGGCTGCAATGATGGGCAATAGTGAGGCTGTAGACTGGCACTGATCAGGCTGCAATGATAGGCAATGGTGAGGCCGCAGATGGGCACTCATCAGGCTGCATTGGTGGGCAATGGTGAAGCTGCAGATCGGCACTGATCAGGCTGTATTGATGAGCAATGGTAAAGCTGCAGATGGGCGCTGATCAGGCCTCATTGATGGGCAATGGTGAAGCTGCAGATGGGCACCGATCAGGCTGCAATGATGGGCAATAGTGAGGCTGCAGATGGGCACTGATCAGGCTGCAATGATGGGCAATGGTGAGGCTGCAGATGGGCACTGATTAGGCTGCATTGATGGACAATAGTGAGGCTGTAGATGGGCACTGATCAGACTGCATTGATGGGCAATGGTGAAGCTGCTGATGGGCACTAATCAGGCTGCATTGATGGGAAATGGTGAAGCTGCTGATGGGCAATGATCAGGCTGCATAGATGGGCAATGGTGAAGCTGCTGATGGGCACTGATCAGGCTGCATTGATGGACAATAGTGAGGCTGTAGATGGGCACTGATCAGGCTGCATTGATGGACAATAGTGAGGCTGTAGATGGGCACTGATCAGGCTGCATTGATGGGCAATGGTGAAGCTGCTGATGGGCAATGATCAGGCTGCATAGATGGGCAATGGTGAAGCTGCAGATGGGCACCAATCAGGCTGCATTGATGGACAATAGTGAGGCTGTAGATGGGCACTGATCAGGCTGCATTGATGGGCAATGTTGAAGCTGCTGATGGGCAATGATCAGGCTGCATAGATGGGCAATGGTGAAGCTGCAGATGGGCACCAATCAGGCTGCATTGATGGACAATAGTGAGGCTGTAGATGGGCACTGATCAGGCTGCATTGATGGGCAATGGTGAAGCTGCTGATGGGCAATGATCAGGCTGCATAGATGGGCAATGGTGAAGCTGCAGATGGGCACCAATCAGGCTGCATTGATGGACAATAGTGAGGCTGTAGATGGGCACTGATCAGGCTGCAATGGTGAGGCTGCAGATGGACACCGATCAGGCTGCATTGATCGGCAATAGTGAGGCTGCATTGATGGGCACTGACCCTTATTTTGCTTCAAAGTTCTTTATTTAAATTAAAGTTTTTTTCCATGAAACTTCCCTCTTAAAATTAAGGTGCCTGTTACATATGCCTGTGTGTGTTATACGCCGATAAATACAGTATATGACAGACCCAAAGGAGTAAATAATAGTAATTTTTAGTTGGAGTTTGCATAGATTCAATCATTTTCACCTGTAAAGGATGTAAACGTGGAGTACAGTATAGTGCAGTACAGCGGTGTAACCACTTGGTATTGCTAACAAGGCTCTTTGTGGATTCACAAAAATAAGTTACTTCTTAGCAAGAGTACTAATAAAGAACACCGGAAAAGGTTTGCATTCTTTGTGAGAAGGGGTGAATGTATAAAATGTCTCATAGCTGAATAATTTCCTCTGGAAGCTGAGACATAATTCCTATAATTGCCTAAATAGAGCGCGAGCACCCATTACCAAAAAACTTTAAAGTTCTCTGCTGCATCGGAAAAGCGTCCTTTCTTTGCAGGTAAAAATTGATGTTACTTTTATAACATCAATTGATTTACTGTATGTATTAAAGTCATTCACTACATATCACTGCTACATAAAAATACATTTTCCATTTTTATTTTTTATCCTCTTGTTTCTATCCCTGCACTGCGATGCTGTGGAAGTACTGCTGTATAGCTAAGTGACAGAGTGAAGCAGTTTGAAACATGTTCATTTCATTGTACGCTATTTAAAAAGAAAAACTGTCAGGTTCCCCTAAATTAATTCTGTTTATAATGATATAATAATTGGTGTCAGGGCTTGGCCAGAGAGGTGACATGTGCCATTTAGAAGAGGCCAGCTGTGTAATTGTAATAAAATGGTTCACCCATGGAGAGAACCCACAATCCTCTGGGTTTCTACTAAAACAAAAGGTTATTCATAGGAGGCATAGAAAATTGGATGGAAGACCTTGGTAGAATGCAGAAATACTCAACCATTTCAAGTGTGCACTTACACACACACACACATAATACACACGCACACACACATAACACGTACACACATAATACACACACATAATACACACACATAATACACACACACGCAGAATACACACACACACACACACACACACACATAATACACACACACGCAGAATACACACACACACATAATACACACACATAATACACACACATAATACACACACATAATACACACACATAATACACACACACGCAGAATACACACACACACACACACATAATACACACACATAATACACACACACGCAGAATACACACACATAATACACACACACGCAGAATACACACACACACACACATAATACACACACACAATACACACACACACATAATACACACACACACAATACACACACACACTCACATAATACACACACACATAATACACACACACGCAGAATACACACACACACACACATAATACACACACATAATACACACACACATAATACACACACACAATACACACACACACATAATACACACGCACACACACACACACATAACACGTACACACATAATACACACACACACGCAGAATACACACACACACACACACACAAACATAATACACACGCACACACATAATACACACACACAATACACACACATAATACACACACACATAATACACACACACATAATACATACACACACATAATACACACACAATACACACACACACACACACACATAATACACACGCACACACATAATACACACACACACACATAATACACACACACACACATAATACACACACCACACACATAATACACACAATACACACACACACATAATACACACACACATAATACACACACACATAATACACACACAATACACACACACATAATACACACGCACACACATAATACACACACACACACACACATAATACACACGCACACACATAATACACACACACACACACACATAATACACACACCACACACATAATACACACACACATAATATGCACACACATAATACACACACAATACACACACACACACATAATACACACGCACACACATAATACACGCACACACATAATACATACACACACATAATACACACACCACACACATAATACACACACACACGCAGAATACACACACATAATACACACACATATAACACACACACACATAATACATACACACATAATACACACACACACGTATGCAAAAGCATACATACACACACTTCCCATCAAGGGATTGCTAGAAAGCTGTGACTTAAAAAGGGAGCAATGTAGAGCTTAGAATAACCTCTATGCACAGGCACTGCTAGATGGTATGGTAATGAAATGACAAGGAGAATTTTATTGGTAGAGTAGCTGTGACTGTGTTCACTGTCACTGGGAGTGAGGGACAGATACTTGGGGGACGCTGAGAGAATGGTTTGGATGGCTTCAGATGGGACAGTAATATTTGTCAGAAATATCTCTCAGGAAATGTATGAAGAAGAATGGTTTGACTTTTCAGATTGCTAGAATATTGCAGGAGTGTCTCATAGACCCTTGCTAGATAGTGAGATGGGGTGGGGTTTGTTATTGGTAAGTGCCTGTATTCCATTGTTCTATTGTTTCTGTCTGCCTTAAGATAAAGTTATTATGGGATGTATATGTGTATGTGGATTGGCTGAGGGGGAGGGGGGATTGTCCCACAGTGTATATCTCTTTGTGCATGTGTTTGAATAAACAGTTTGAGTTCTACTTCACCCTCAGTTGAGAGTGCGGTCTCTTATTGGGGGAATCTGCTACAAGGGATAGCTATGCTCTTCATACTCCCTTGAATAATCACTAAGCTCTTGTAAGAGCTTGTTCCTGTGCCTGCTGCACTCTCTGGCGAAAGAGAGGTTCACTTACTGGAACCTGGAGCCTTGTCGTAGGTCCAGGGTGGGTAGGAGACGGCGAGACCCCAACAAAGTTACGGCAGTTTGTGGGGTCTGAGGTGGTCATGGTGTCTGTTGGAGTGCTTGGAGCCCTCGGGAAGCACTATTAGCAAACGTCAATCAGTCGGGGTGCCAGTTGATCCATTACAGTAGCCATTTTAAAACCTGGCTAATATTCATTGCATTAAATATTTGGTAAGCACTTATTTATCTTAACTGGTAACAGAAACTTCAATGTAATTTCAGAAAAAAAACATACTTATTAGAGGTGCACCTAATTAAAATTTTGGTCCTGAAACCAAAAATGCAGAATGCACTTGGCCGAAAACCAAAACCAAAAATTACCGTTTTGAAAAAATATATATAAATAAGTGATTGTAAACAATCACCTTGTAAGGCCCCGTTCACATACAAGCGACGCTACTTCCCGGGGCGACCTCCGAGGTCGCGGTGCGAGCAGCGCGCCGCGACCTCGGAGCATCCGGCACGGACTTCATAACATTGAAGTCTATGACGGTCGCCTCCAGGTCGCCCCAAAGAAAACATTCCCTCTGCTCTCAGCTGCATAAGAGCTGGGGGGAGGAGAAGCAGCGGTACACTGAACTTCCCAGTGAATAGCTGTGCAGGACAAGTCTGATAATTGGAGCAGAGCAGGCTGAGTTCCCAGCATAGCTAGAAAACTGACCACGCAAAATCCCATTCATTTCAACGGCTCCTCTTCACATATGAGCGTTTTTGTCGCCCGAAGCCCAAAAAATTACATGAGCTTCTTTTTTGCCAGATTACAAGTTTTTTTGTTAGATGTCAATGCCTGCCTCCAAACACCTGCAAAAAACGCCTGAAAAAACACACAAAATCCCCCCCCCCCCAAAAAACGCCTGAAAAAACGCAAAAAAATCCTGAAAAAAGCCCAAATAAAAGCCTAAAAACTAGACGTTCAAGTGTGAATGGAGCCTTAATGTGATTGTCGGCCTCATTGAGGAAAAGGGAAATGGTGGAGCAAGCACAGCTTTCATGGGAAAAATAATCAAGATTTCGAGATTACTTGAGCTGCTTGCATTTCTGGATCCAATTGTTTTGGGATGCCGTTTTTACTGAAGGTAACTTCTGCTTACGCTTTTTTGTTACCATATGTTCAGTTTGAATTGCCTGGGGTTGTCACAGGTTTACTTTAACCACATGGTAATCACATCTAAGTGCAAGTATTTAGAAATGGATCATTTCAATTTCACAATTTTCCTGACATATCCGCTGTAGGGTGCTGGGAAAAATGTGTTTTCTCCCTCTTTCTGTCTTAATGCTGCGTACGTCCATTTATTTTAGAAACAAGTAAAGGGACAAGATTTCAAGAAAATATAGTGTTGTTCTGTTAGGTGATCACTGTCTGCCGATAGTGATCACTATCTGTAATGTCAAAACATAACGGCTTTAACACCTGTAATCATTTTATATTTGAATTGAATATTTTGAAGAGATAAGTAGCATAAAATAAAATAAAACCAGACTATGTAAAATAAGGAATGTAGTTAAAATAACGAATACAGCTTAGTGAATTGATCCCTAGGACACTACCCCACTGTTCCTTGACTAGCATTCATCACTTGTTTCTATATCTATATAGACCTCTAAAGGCAGCCATAGACAGATCTCAATTCAGCTAATTCCGGGGGGACCAGCCAAATTTTGATCCGTCTTTGGGCAGGCTGGTTGTACTGAAGTCCATCCATCAATGGTCCCTAGGACACTACCCCACCGTTCCTTGACTGGCATGCATTCATCACTTGTTTCTATATCTATATAGACCTCTAAAGGCAGCCATAGACAGATCTCAATTCAGCTAGTTCTGCAGGAACCAGCCAAATTTTGACCCGTCTTTAGGCAGGCTGGTTGTACTGAAGTCTATCCATCAATGGTCCTTAGGAAACTACCCCACCGTTCCTTGACTGGCATTCATCACTTGTTTTTGTATCTATATAGACCTCTAAAGGCAGCCATAGACAGATCTCAATTCAGCTAGTTCTGCAGGAACCAGACAAATTTTGATCTGTCTTTGGGCAGGCTGGTTGTACTGAAGTCCATCGTTCGATGACCCCTAGGACACTACCCCACGGTTCCTTGACTGGCATTCATCACTTGTTTATATATCTATATAGACCTCTAAAGGCAGCCATAGACAGATCTCAATTCAGCTAGTTCCACAGGGAACAGCCAAATTTTGATCCGTCTTTGGGCAGGCTGGTTGTACTGAAGTCCATCCATTGATGGCCCCTAGGACACTACCCCACTGTTCCTTGACTGGCATTCATCACTTGTTTTTGTATCTATATAGACCTCTAAAGCCAGCCATAGACAGATCTCAATTCAGCTAGTTCTGCAGGGACCAGCCAAATTTTGATCCATCTATGGGCAGGCTGGTTGAACTGAAGTCCATCCATCGATGGACTTCAGTACAACCAGCTTGTTGAATTTTTTTACACAATTACTGCCGTTGGTTAAAGCAGCAGCAATATTCATTGTTCTCCACGCTCTCCCCTCCGGTAGAACACAAAAGTGCTGTGGGAGGGATTACCTCCATCAACACTGTCCGTGTTGATGGGGGAATCGGGCATTTTTCTTTCTTTCAAAGCCTGGTTTAAGGGTATTGCCTGCCCTGCTCACCTCATTTGTAGCATAAGCCCCCCTGCAACCTATAGCGTTTTGTAGTGTGATCCACGAAAGGCAACAAACTTCAAGATGAAGAATCCCATTATTCTCAATGGGCTTGTTCACACCTGATTATTATGTTGCATGTCACTCGTTGTGTGAAGCTCAAAGTATGCAACTTTCTTTTTGGCCCAAAAACTTTAATGGAACATGCTTGGAAATCTTTCTTTCTTTCAACCCCTGGTTGAAGAGTATGGCCTGCCCTGCTCACCTCATTTGTAGCATAAGCCCCCCGCAACCTATAGCATTTTGTAGTGTGATCCATGAAAGGCAACAAACTTCAAGATGAAGAATCCCATTATTTCTAATGAGCTTGTTCACACCTGATTATTATGTCACATGTCACTCGTTGTGTGAAGCTCAAAGTATGCGACTTTCTCTTTGGCCCAAAAACTTTAATGGACCCTGCTTAAAATCATGTGTTAACACACATTTCTAAGGCGCTCATATTCAAAAGTCTGTGGGGCCAAAGATGCATGAATCTGCTTCTACACTAAATTTGAGCGTAAAAATGTGCAAAAGGCCTCTAAATCGTCTAGTTATGCTCACACTACATATCAAAGAGGACTAAGAGAATATAAATTAAATAGATGTTTGCAGGTTTTTTTTCCAACCACAGTGCTTGGTGGCCATGAACTTCTGCGTGTTTTCCACACATCATCACAGGAGGAATATTTAAGGTGTTTTTTTTCTGTGGCTATATCTGAAAGTCTGAAAAACATGACCTGTTGTGGCCACAAGCATTGAAGGTGACAAGCGTTTCAACAAATCAAGGCATATCTGCAGATACATGAATTAAAGCCTTCATAAAGGCTACTGCAGTTATCAGTAATCAATACATTAATCGTTACAAACTATATACCGTATTTTTCGCTCCATAAGACGCACTCCCTCCCCAAAAATGGGGAGAAATGTCTGTGCGTCTTATGAAGTGAATACTGACTAAAACCCTTACCGTGTGGTCCGGGACACTGATATGAAGTCTCCCTGCTGTGTCCCCGAGGCTCCCCGCGGTGTCTCCCAGCTCAGCTGTCATGTATGAGAATGGAGCCGCTACTTCCTGTATAGGTTCGGCTCACAGGCGGAGTGATATCAGATGCACTCTGCCTGTGACAGGAGGAGCCATATACAGGAAGCTTTTCTCTATACTGCAACCGCATGCTTCCTCCCGGGCTCAGCCACAGAGTACCTACAAGCAAATCTCTGCAAGTATACACTATTATTATTGCTATTACCATATACTGTGTGTATATATTGTAAGGGATTAGCTCGGTGGTAGGCGTATGGGTGACCCCTTTGGGGGTGCGTTTTCACAGAGATAGCCGATTAGAGGTTGAAAAACAAGACTGATTTATTCATGCAATTTACTTAACACAATTGCAAGCATCAAAACAGCCAAAATAAAATAAAAGACAAAATAAATCCTTGCCTCTGTGGGCGGCTACCTTCTCACGCTGGAACCTACCTAAGAAGTCTTTCCAACCTACTGTTGGGCCGACACTGCTGATCCTACAGCAGACACTCAAATGTCCATTTGTTTGCTTTTCACACAGCACAAACATTGTCCATTGAACATGTCCCTTTGTTTCTTTCACATCAACACATGTTCATTTATAACAGGATCCTTTACTCTTCAGATTCTTCACATGGAACACAGTGTCTTCTCACCTTTGAGACGTCTTCACTCGTGGTTACCCTCCTTAGCTTCACATCGCTGTAGGGGGTCTTCTCCCATGCTCACCAGCTTGTCGGGAGGCACACATCCGACTGTCCCCCTCTCCCAGCCCACACGGCGACAGGCGGCAGCAGTCCTTCTCCCATGCCCACACGGCGTCGGGAGGTACACGTATGTCTGTCCTCCTCTTCCCAGCTCACACAGCGACAGGAGGCAGCACTCAATAGATTTTCTCTGGACAAATTATAGAGTCCTTGATCTCCTCATTCTGAACAGCTGAATGGTTTTCAACTTCCTGCTGGCTCTCTCTGCAGCCAACACCCTATAGTATCAGTGAACTTTCAAAGCAGGTGGGAATGTGTCTCCTCTCAGTGACTACATTCCCAGATTTACCTGACTTCCTGTCACATACCCCCCCCTCTTGTTTCAACCCTAGGGTTGGGACACATATTTCCAGGCACGCATGTGTCAGGCACTGCTGACTCACTGATAAGCCTCCTATTATCCTCAAGCTTCCGGATGAAACTGTTTTGTCATCTTCATTGACGGATTTCTCATAAATGCCACACAGTTTGTCTCTCATCTCATATACACATTCTTCAACTGCATTTTTGGCATCATTTTGCTCCTTCTCGTTTCTGTCATCTTCATTGACAGCTTTCTCATAAATGTCAGACAGCTTGTCCCTCATAACCGTCTGTCCAATCCACCATGGAGGACCGTGATCCATAGGCAACTCAATTGGGCTAGTCTTAATGTCTTCAACATTCTTAAGACGCCTCTCTCTGCAATCCATAAATGTTTTCCACAAAACTTTGAGAACCTTTGCTTCACTAAGCTTTGTTCCAAGTAGGGACTCTTGACATCCCTCTGTGACTTGAGTTGCCTCTCCATACAGCTGTACACAATCATTGACTTTTTGTTGTAAAAGGGAATGATCTTCCTTCTTGAGCTTTGCTTGCTCTAAGATGCTGTGCAGAGGATTTTCCAATTGAGACAACAGGCTGTCACACATTTCTTCAAAGTGACCCCTGTTCCTTTTCCCAGAGATATCAATATCATTCACCAAACATTTCATATTCATAGGCAGATCTGAAGCATTTGCACTCATCAACTTCTTAAACTTTTCGCCCTCCTGAGCGAGTCGCAGTAAAGGCCTACTATTTGATTTGATATTGAGTTTATATTTCTTGCCAAACTCTTCACAGAAGAAGCCAACCAGAACATCATCAACTTTCCTTCCACCAACATAGGGGTCAAAGGCAACAACACAGTTGAACCCAGCGATCTGGGTGGTATCCATTATAGACCTCCTCTCTGCATCAGTGAAGAAGCATGGAACTGCAACACATTCTTTTACAGGTTTCTTCAATGCACTTTCTGCTGAACTATTTGACCGCTCAAGGTCACCTAGTTCTTTTTCTCTATCTGAATTCCACATGGAATGCATCTCAAGATCACGATCAAACTTCTGCCACCCGTCTTTCACCAGTTCCATTTTGGAAACACTCCCTGAAAGGCACTTATTCATTTGCTTCAAGTTTTCACCAACAGCCTTAGTTTTCTCCACTAGGTTTTCAGCCTGAACTGAGAAATCACCACATTTCTTACTCAGCTCCTTTGTTTGCTGAAGTTCTAATGATACATTTTCCAATGCTTGAAGTTTTTGAAGGAACGGTTTATTCCAAAGGGGTGATTCAAGCCACATGTCATCACATTTCTGAGGCTCACTCAGGACAGACCCCAAAACACTGATCCTTTTAAAAACTGCATCAGGCACACTATCCCCTCTTTGGGACAGATCCTCTGTTGCCTGGAATTCCTCTTCCAGTTCCTGCAACGGAATCTTCATCTCTTCTACTTGCTGTTCTAAGGCTCGCTTAGACTTTTCTAGCTCCTGAACGCTTTTCACAACATCATCCTTGGAGCTGACCAATTCTTCCATTTCTGTACGCAGCTGTTTAACACTTTCTAGTTCAGCCTTACACTCTAGAGCTTCCTCCAAAGAGCGAGCCAAGAACAGGGCTTTGCTCTCGTTATCACGCACCTCCGTTTCTGCACGGGCGCGTTCTTCTGCATATTTTGCAGACACAGTCTTCTCTTCACCAAGCATCTGATCAAACTTCTTTTTCACATCTTCAACACACTGTAATGAACCAACGCTTTCTTCCATGCGTTTTTTCATATCCGCTATCTGAGCTTGCAATGTTGCGACTTGCTCTGATAGGTTTTTCTTTGCTTCTGCCTCCTCTTTTAATTGTTCCAGGAAGCCATTTTTCTCATCTTCCATTTGTTTGAGCTTTGTGCTAAAACTCAGCCTTTGACACCTCTCTTCCTGTAAGAGTTCCTGCGTGTCTTGCAGCTGCGATTCCAAGATAGAAAAATCTTCCGCAATTTCTCTAGATTTGCTGTCTGCTTGAGAAAGCTGATTTGTAACATTGTCCAACTCAACCTGCAGTCGGTTTGCCTTCTCTGACAGCTTAGCACACAATCGGTCACCTTCTGACACCTTGACTTGCGATTCCAGAAGCTGTGCCTCTACTTTTTCCCTCTTATGTTCACAATCTTCTTTTCCCTGCATAAGAGCCTTCACCTCATTGGCTAGCATCTGGGAATAAGAATGTAATTCTGCCACACAGGCTTCTTTCTCCTTTAACTGCTGCTGGACACGTTGGGCTTCCCCTTTCCAACTTTCACAGTCCGCACGCCATTCATCTACCACATTGCTTAAAGTAGTGAGCTCATACACAGTACTCAGTAATTTAGCCTCTCTTTCACTTTTCTCTTTGTCGCTGAGAGACAATGTCGCTTCCAGAGCAACATTCTGTTCCTGCGACTCCTGCAGGTCTATTTTTGTAGCTCCCAAAGACTGAAGACTTTTTTCCAGCTGATTACGCAACTCCAACATATCAGCCATACTTTGCTTCTGCAAAGTCTGAATTTCACTTTCCTTTTCCATGAGGATGGTATCTTTCTCCATTATAGTCTCTCTGCGTTTTTGCAACTCGACCAAAAGAAGAGCAGTGGATTCTTCCCACTGTAACACATGAGACTTGAGTAGTTCATTCGTTTCCTGCAAGTTTCTATGCTCCATTTTAAGCAATTCCAAGGCTTGTTCCTTTTCTTCCATTTTCCGTTGCAAGGCATCCAACTCAGCCCTGCACACATACTCGGTTTCCTCCAAACCGATGGCCTCCATTGGCTGCTGGCGTCTCTGTTTCCAGCCTGCCATGCTCTCTTGATGAGCCTTTTGTTGAGCTGCAAAGCTCCGCTGAAAATCCGCATTTGCCTGCTGTTGAGCTGCATTTGCCTGCTGTTGAGCTGTATTTGATATAATCAGTTGTTTCAACATCTCCTCCATTTTGAGCTTACTTTTCATCTGAGCACACTGCGTCTCCATAGCAGTTTCATCAGTGTTGCTAGGGACAACAACCTTCCTCTTTAGTAGACTCTCTTTAGGCATGGATGGGGCTGGTTCAGACGGTAACATCCCCTCCATCCATAGAATCCGGTCTCTCATTTCATCTATCTTTGCATTTTTCAGGCGTTTGGATCGCCCCATCTTCAATAACTCCACAAACAAATTTTTCACAGTCCAGCAAACAATTTTCAGACCACTGTCTCTTTAACACATGTAGTTTTTCTCTCTCTTGCAAGATCTCTTTTCCTGCGCACACAGTTTGTGCAGTCACTTGCACCAGACACAACAAAGTTCATCAGAAAATTTTGAGACCGCTGTCTCTTTAAAACACTTTTTTTTTTTTCTGTCAGGATCTTCTCTCCTGCACACATAGATTGTGCAATCTCATGCACCAGACAAAGTTCATCAAACATTTGCACTTCCTTGCAGGGATCTCTGCTTATGCCCACTGCATACCTCCACCATATGTAAGGGATTAGCTCGGTGGTAGGCGTATGGGTGACCCCTTTGGGGGTGCGTTTTCACAGAGATAGCCGATTAGAGGTTGAAAAACAAGACTGATTTATTCATGCAATTTACTTAACACAATTGCAAGCATCAAAACAGCCAAAATAAAATAAAAGACAAAATAAATCCTTGCCTCTGTGGGCGGCTACCTTCTCACGCTGGAACCTACCTAAGAAGTCTTTCCAACCTACTGTTGGGCCGACACTGCTGATCCTACAGCAGACACTCAAATGTCCATTTGTTTGCTTTTCACACAGCACAAACATTGTCCATTGAACATGTCCCTTTGTTTCTTTCACATCAACACATGTTCATTTATAACAGGATCCTTTACTCTTCAGATTCTTCACATGGAACACAGTGTCTTCTCACCTTTGAGACGTCTTCACTCGTGGTTACCCTCCTTAGCTTCACATCGCTGTAGGGGGTCTTCTCCCATGCTCACCAGCTTGTCGGGAGGCACACATCCGACTGTCCCCCTCTCCCAGCCCACACGGCGACAGGCGGCAGCAGTCCTTCTCCCATGCCCACACGGCGTCGGGAGGTACACGTATGTCTGTCCTCCTCTTCCCAGCTCACACAGCGACAGGAGGCAGCACTCAATAGATTTTCTCTGGACAAATTATAGAGTCCTTGATCTCCTCATTCTGAACAGCTGAATGGTTTTCAACTTCCTGCTGGCTCTCTCTGCAGCCAACACCCTATAGTATCAGTGAACTTTCAAAGCAGGTGGGAATGTGTCTCCTCTCAGTGACTACATTCCCAGATTTACCTGACTTCCTGTCACAATATATATATATATATTAGGGATCAACCGATTATCGGCAAAGCCGATATATCGAGGGCCGATATGCACTTTTTCCCGATATATCGGAATCGCCCTTTTGATTTACCGATATTGCCGATATTTTGGGAAATTGCATGTACCGGGGTGATGCCTGCAGCTAGAGGCATCACCCTGGTACTGGTGTCCATAGCCGACGGTTGGCTGTCTTGTAATGACAACCGATGCAGCTGAGAAGCCGCTCGGCTGTCATTCCAAGGAGCGGGAGGGGACGTCCCCCCCCTCCCGCCACCCTCCTGTCCTACCGGGAGACCCGGGCATCCTACCTTCAATGCCGCCGCCTGACCAGGTCTCCATTTGAACCGCCGCCGTCTGACCGAGTCTCCATTTCTTTGAATTCGGCGCCACTAAGTACCCGGTAGTGATGTCATGACATGACATCACTTCCGGGTACTGGCGGCGCCAAATTCAAAATCTTACAGCATTCAAAACAGCCAAACTTGGCGTTTTGAAAGCTTTAAGTGCAGAGGAGGGGTTTGGGGGCTTTTAGACCCCCAGATTCCTCCACCACAGTACCTGAAGACATTAAAAAAAAAAAAGAAAAAAAACATTTTAATGTCCGAAAATATCGGCAGATACCGATATCTGATGACCAAAATATTGGTATCGGTGTTGGCGGTAAAAAAACGATATCGGTTGATCACAAATATATATATATATATTTATATGTATGTATTTGGGTCAGAATATTTTTTTTTCTTGTTTTCCTCCTCTAAAACCTAGGTGCGTCTAATGGTCAGGTGCGTCTTATGGAGCGAAAAATACGGTAGTTAAAGCTTCAGATTAACAGGTATAGGATGATGTTTAATTTACAAGTTATATATAACTGTGTTGGGGTGGTTGTAGAAAAAAAAAAGATATGACATAAACTGGTAATACGCTGCAGTAATAAGCTGGTACCAATAAACTGGTACCAATAATAATATGTTACCAATAAGCTGGTAGCATTTTATTTGACATTTTTGGGGATTTTATTTTGATTAGTGGGGTAAAAATCAATGTTCGCTTTGAAACGTAATAATTAAAAAATTTGAAGGAACAGCATGGAAAAGCTTTCCTAAATTCTAACTGCGGTCAAATTTTAAAGGCTTTCAAACTAAATTTATTGAGTCCGTGATGGTAACAAAGAATGTTCTTACAAATGATTTTTCTATGAAAGTTTGAATAAAAATCTATGTATGGGCAGTTTTTGTCTGTTTTACCTATACACAGCAAATATGTATGTCTGGGAAGTTTTATGAGTTGGCAAATAAGTGAAGCCTTTCCAACCATTATCTGTCAGGCATACAAATAAAGAGATTTCGGAATCTAAATGTAGACCAACAATACATGCCTTTTTATTTGCAGAGCTAATCTGAGATATTATGTTTATAAAAGAAGTGCTTACATTGTTCACATTAGTGTTATGTGTTGTTTACTTATGTATTAGTATTATACACCATTTTGGCTTGTTACCAAAAATCTACAAAAACTCAGAATAGCATATACTATAAAGCACATGTGTCAAATACAAGGCCCACGGCCGAATCCGGCCCTCCAGGCCATTTCATGTGGCCCTTGCACTGCTCCTGCAGCTACAGTACCCCCCTAATGCAGCCATGGAGAGGCTCATCTCTGCCCTCCTGTCTCAGCAGTCAGTAGCAGAGAGGAGGACAGAACTCCTCCCACAGATCCTGTGCCTCTCTGTGCAGCCACAGCACCCCTTTGTCTCTGCCTACCCTAGTCTCAGCTTTAGCAGACTCTAGCCCTCCTCTGGTGTTCCTCCAGATCCTGCACTTTCTGCTTCCCAGATCTGCCCCAGCTTCTTCCCAGCAGCAGCACAATGTAAGGGGGTGCACTGTGATGTAAGGGAGGGTCGGGACTCTTAACTTCTAATGGTTGGGGGGCTTTTGATATTCAAAGTAAGGGGGGTGGTGGGGTGCTCTCGACACCTAGTCTTTCAGATACAATAGGCCCTTTGAGGGCAACCATAATGCTGATGTGGCCCACAATGAAATGATCAACACAGAATGTTCTGTGTTGATCAGTTGCCTAAAAACTGTTCCAGAAGGAAGCAACTGATGGGCAGACTGCATAGCGAAAGTCTACACCACTCAGTGTCCAGATACCTCCCTGAACCATACACATCTAAAGGGTGCCCTGGGATGTGTTCTTTCACTTTCTGGCCACTGAATGGTGCAGACTGCTGTGTTGATCAGTTGCCTAAAAAACTGTTCCAGAAGCAAGCAGCTGACGGGCAGACTGCATAGTGAAAGTCTACCCCACTCAGTGTCTAGATACCTCCCTGAACCATACACATCTAAAGGGTGCCCTGGGATGTGTTCTTTCACTTTCTGGCCACTGAATGGTGCAGACTGCTGTGTTGATCAGTTGCCTAAAAAACTGTTCCAGAAGCAAGCAGCTGATGGGCAGACTGCATAGCGAAATTCTACACCACTCAGTGTCTAGATACCTTCCTAAACCATAGACATCTAAAACGTGCCCAGGGATGTGTTCTTTCACTTTTGCAATAAGCATGAACTTAATGTATCACTCCCACTGCTGATTGTTATGAAGAACCCAAAAAATTTGCTGCAGGGATGGACTAAGAATATGCATACATTTTCAATATATGTTTGAACAATACTAATACATTGTTTTATGTCAGTGATTAATGCTCTTTATTAAAACCTCATGTATTGAATTTAACTTTGGTGTTCCTTTAGGTATTGGTGCATGGCTGTATAGGGATTCAGTAGCTGCTGTAGTAGAAATTGCTTTTGACACAATGTCAGTGGTCAGCAAATGACCATGTTCACCAGGTGCCTCCATCGTAAGCGTCAGCAAATACTTTAATACCTGGATAAGTGCTCCAAGTTTTCCACCTTAGCAGAATTTAACCATCTTACTGTCCCAACAGTACAAACAAATGGCCATTGCCCCCACCTATAACTGGCCTTTGCAGCAAGGAGCACATGGAAGGTGACGCATATCAAACAAAACCAAAGAAAATTCCCAGTTCAACTTACCAACCAGCCTGCAACCAACCGAAATATCTAAAAGGGGTTTAGTTTGCACACATTTGCAAATACATGTGTAAGCTGCAGAGCCACATCAGGGCACCCCAGTATCATCTTCAGTCCGATCTATATAAATATTTGAGAGCCTCCACAGTGGAAACACATGCATGATAATGGATAGGCAGAGGGTAGGTCGGCCTGCAGGGACCCCACCCCTCAAAGGCACATGGACGCACTGGACACCCAGCATATAGCACAATGGCAGCAAAGGTGTCCCCTCACCAGTATTCCAACAGTACAAACAAATGGCCACTGCCCTACCTATAACTGCCTTTACTGTCCCAGCCTACTGGACCAAATGGTGTCTTTAGTTGATGGTGGTGTGTCTAGAAATACGCTCCTTCTTGACGGTATGTAGCTATGTGAATGAGGTTTATATCTGCAAGCTTGAAACTAGGATAGATGCCTCTTTTCCGTTTGTCACAACATGAGTTTATAAGCTAAAATACTCTAGCAAATTAGTTTATGATCTCTCTTGTGAAAGTTCATATCATTGTCTAGGACAGTGATGGCAAACCTTGGCACCCCAAATGTTTTTGGATCTATATTTCCCATTATGCTCAACTACACTGCAGAGTGCATGAGCATCATGGGAAATGTAGTTCTAAAACATCTGGGGTGCCAAGGTTCACCATCACTGGTATTGGAGGTTCTTTTGCTTTTTCAAAGCTGTCCAAATTCCCAAGAAGCGCTGAGGTTCAGGATAATTAAGAGTGCAATGCCAACTATGGGCAAAACTTTTTATTTTTCACTTTGGATAGAGCAAGGAAGGGGTCAGATTTTTATCCCTGTCAGATTAATTTTTTTTGCCATCTGTGTCCCATTGTAGAAATTTCCCTTCACTTTCTGGCCAAACAGGAAGTCAGTGGAAATCCCTGCAAATTTGAGGAATTGCTTGGGGACCCCCAGGCCACCAGAACTAGTGTCCCCATTGGAAGATTCCCCCTTCATTATTTTTCAGAGGATAACCCAATATTTGGGATTTTCTTTTACATTCATTGATAATGGTAAACAGGACAAGTAGAGAGGAAGAATCTCCTTTTAACCACTTAAGCCCCGGAATATTTTACCCCCATTCCGAGCAGGGTTTTTTTTTGCGATTCGGCACTGCGTTTAATGGACAATTGCGGACATCGGGTCCACCGGTCACACGCACGGACTTCCCAGGGAACAAGCCAGGACGGGTGCTCGCCTCCGCTGGCACGCGCTCGTCCGCTCGCCCACTATTGATTCACAAGCAAGTGACAGGCGAGTGACGTACCCATATGTCACTTTGCCTGGCCGGGGCTGACCGCCGCAGTATATGTAACAGGCTCTGGTAAGGAGGAATGCTGGGCTCTGTACAGAGCTACAGAGCCCAGCATTCCTCCTTACCAGGGCCTACTGTACTACAACTAGGGGGGACTACAGAGCACAGCATTCCTCCTTTCCAGGGCCCACACAATCCACCCTTGAGCCCAGGGATTGTAATTCTGATTTGAATTGATGCATGCAGGACATCATGTCCGCGTGCATGGAGGATTTTAGGGTATATAGCACGTCCTTGATGAGAGACACCGAGACAGGCTGTCTGATCCCCTGATGGAAATGCTGCAAAGGGATCCATTTTACACCCTGGGAGGCAGGCATCATGGCAGGGGGGGGGGGGCTGAGAGGCAAGCATACCTGGGAACTGTGGAGGTTGTTTAGCTGACCGGGTCCTTTTTGCGGCGAATCATCGGTTCCGCGGTGGTAGGGGGAGCCGAGCGGGGCAGATGGAGGCTGTAGATGGTGTCAGGGGGTCTTAGAAGAGGTCAGTGTCCCCGATGGCCAGCAGAGCGGAGCTAAAAAGCCGCCATTCACTCCGCCGGAAGCCACGCCCCTTGGGCAGCAGCGTGTTAAGTGGGCATGCCATGTGTATCCCGGGGCCAGAGAGAGCACCGATAGCTCCGCTCTCCTCTCCCGCGCCGCAAGGAGGAGCTCCGTGTTCCACAAGCCCGGCCAGCGCCGCCATGTCACTTCTGTCCCCGCCCCCGGAACTGACGTCATGGTAATCTATTTTTCAATCACCCCGAATCGATGCAGAATCGCGAAGGGTCGCATCGCGATGCATCGATTCGGCGATTATATTCAGCAGGCCTATCACCTACACTGCAAAGTGCATGATGGGAAATGTAGTTCCAAAACATCTGGGGTGCCAAGGTTCACAATCACTGGCTTAGGGAATACCTTGAACATGTTGTGTCTCCTCTATTATTTGAGCCCATAATGTAGTATTTTCATTGTGACTTTCATATTGATGGGGCCACTAATGAATCCTTTGGTTTGGTTCATCAGGAACTGGCCAAAATTTGCACAATGTATGGCTGACTTTACACTTTTTATGGTTTCTCCACTACCTTTATACATTTCCCAGTGTATTGTGTAATGGGGCAGAAGGACTTTTTCCTATGGCAGCCCCCATGCATAGGTGGGCTCACAAAATGTCGGGTTTCTTCATGTAAGAGTAATGACTGTGAAGGTTGGCCCCCATATTGCCTACACCTGGTCTAGTGAAGTGACACACACTCAAAGCCGATTGCTTCCTTCTTCTCCTTTCTGGAACTAACCTAAACCCACCATGTGACCCACCTTTCGTACAAAGTTGTCATATTTCAGTAGAGCAGCCATGGATTAATAAACGCTCCTGAGCTGAGGAAGACAAAAATAATTTAGTGTTTTGCCTGATTACACAGTGCGCTGGCTGCTATTTAAAGGCAGTAAGTATGGAAAGATGGATGATCTGTCTTAACTATATGTTACATTAATTTTTTCTTTTAAACTGGTAATTTATGATGAGCACTATCACAAAATTGCAGAACGTTTTGCTGTGATGAGATGAGAGTTCTTTTTTTTTTTTAAGTTTATGTATGCAGGTTGCTATTTATCTGAAATGTGAATTTCCCTTCTATGTGCATTTAATGTTGATCTACGCTAATGTTTCATATCTCTTGGCTCCTGTTAATAGCAGACCTGAGTTCCATTCACACTTGTGCATTTTTTAGAGCAATTCACTGTGTGAGAAGCTCTACACGCAATCTTTGAGAAAATCTGCGCAATTATACAACTGTGTGCAATCAGCGACTATGCAGCTGTTTAAATGTGTTTTCATGCACTGAATTCCTAAATCTTGAGTGTTGGATAAATGCACAGTTGACATACACTATATTGTCAAAGGTATTGGGACACCTGGCTTTACACGTACATGAACTTTAACCACTTTACCACCGGAGGATTTTGCTGTCTTCCGTCCAGGCCACTTTTTGCGATTCGGCGCTGTGCGACTTCAACTGACAATTGCGTGGTCGTGCAACGCCGTACCCAAACGAAATTTACGTCCTTTTTTTCCCACAAACAGAGCTTTCTTTTGGTGGTATTTGATTACCTGTGCGATTTTTACTTTTTGCGCTATAAACAAAAAAAGAGCGTTTATTTTTGAAAAAATAACAATATTTTTAACATTTTTTTATATGAAATTCCCCCCAAAAAAGATGTAAAAATCAATTTTTTTAAAAATTTTTGGCCAATTTGTTTTTTGCTACCTATGTTTGGTAAAAAAAATCGCAATAAGCGTATTTTGATTGGTTTGCGCAAAAGTTATTGCGTTTACTAACAAAGGGAAAGATTTCTGTCATTTTTGGTGTTTTTTTTTTTAACGTGTAATGGCGGCGATCTGCGATTTTTTTTGCGGGACTGCGACATTGCGGCGGACAGATCGGACCCTTGACTGACATTTTTGACACTTTTGGGGGTACCAGTGACATTACTGCAGTAATCAGTGCTATATATATGCACTGTTACTGTAAAAATGACACTGGCAGGGAAGGGGTTAATTTTATTGGAGAGGGAGGGGTTAATGTATGCCTGGTGCTTACTGACGTGTGGGGGGGGAGGTGACTGTGTGAGTCATGGACAGATCGGATGTCCAGCTATGCTGAACAGTCCGATCTGTCACTCCCTGTCACTATGGAGATCCGCCCGCTGTGTTTACACACAGCGGGCGGATCTCCAGACTCGATCCCCGATGATCAGGTAAGAGCAGCGGCGATCGCCGCTGCTCCTCCCCTGGCCCGACTCCCGCTGTGAATGAAAACAGCGGGAGCGAGCCTCCGGCGGCGCGCAAGCGCCGCCCAGAAGGGGGAGTGTCTGACGACGTAGTACTACGTCGTCAGACGATAACGAGCCACTCTGCCGCAGTAATATTACTGTGAGCAGTCGTAAAGTGGTTAATGGCATCCCAGTCTTAGTCCATAGGGTTCAATATTGAGTTGGCCCACCCTTTGCAGCTATAACAGCTTCACCCCTCCTGGGAAGGCTGTCCACAATGTCTAAGAGTGTTTCTATGGGAATGTTCGACCATTCTTCTAGAAGCGCATTTGTGAGGCCAGGCACTGACGTTGGTCGGGAAGGCCCGGCTCGTAGTCTCTAATTTATCCCAAAGGTGTTCTATCGAGTTGAGGTCAGGACTCTGTGCAGGCCAGTCAACTTCCTCCACTCCAAACTCGCTCATCCATGTCTTTATGGACCTTGCTTTGTGTACTGGTCTAAATCATTTGGTGGAGGGGGGATTATGGTGTGGTGTTGTTTTTCAGGGGTTGGGCTTGGCCCTTTAGTTCCAGTCATGGGAACTCTTAAGGCATTCGCATACCAAGACATTATGGACAATTTCATGCTCCCAACTTTGTGATGGCCCCTTTCTGTTCCAACATGACTGCGCACCAGTGCACAAAGCAAGGTCCATAAAGACATGGATGACTGAATTTGGAGTGGAGGACTTTGACTGGAAGAATGGTCAAACATTCCCATAGATACACTCCTAAACCTTGTGGGACAGCCTTCCTAGAAGCGTGGAAGCTGTTGTAGCTGCAAAGGGTGGACCAACTCAATATTGAACCCTACTGACTAAGACTGGGATGCCATTAAAGTTCATGTGCGTGTAAAGGTAGGCGTCCCAATACTTTTGACACTATAGTGTGTGTGAGAATTAAAGTGGAACTGTTGCCTATAGCAGCCAATACCTATTTTTCTTGTACTGGCTAGAAAATGAAAGTGATTGTTGTACTGGTTGGGAAAGTGAAAATGGAGGAAATACAAACCAGTCAGTAATTATCTGTAATTTTATATCAGCCTTTCTCAAACTTTTAAACATGGAGGAACCCTTGAAATAACTTTCCAGTCTCAAGGAACCCCTTCTGCTAATAATTACTATACCTACAGCTCACTTATTATTGGCGTCATGGTCAATGTGGAAAAATGCTCCTTATATTTGTGGTCAGTTGGGAAAATCCCCTCCTACAGATAGCTAAAAAATATTGCTCAAGGAACCCCTAGTAACCACTGGAGGAACTCAAAGTTCCCCAGAACCCTGGTTGAGAAAGTCTGTTGTATACTATAATGAGTGTGACTATCTTGCTTCTAGTTTGTATGACTAATAGCTTAATTTTTTGACATCAGTGTAAAGGGCCGTACACACTTGACGAAAATCAGACGAAATATCCTCCGATTTTTCTCTGTCTTCTCAGCGTTCATTACCGTTTTTAGTTGACGATGCATAAATGTTCACAAAATTTCTCGTCCGATTTTTCTTTTTTTTTTTGCACATTTGTTCCTAGACTTCCGGGTTGTCAGCAACTTCAGATCATGCGCAGTCTTTCGTATCTGATTTTTCACGGACGTACTGCATACACATTAAACGAAAATCGGTCGTCTGGGGACGGACGAAAAAAATTTTGGTGTTTGTCCCTCCGTTTTTTTTTTTTCGTTGAAAATGTCGGCATCAGCTGCTGAAAGTTGTGTACACACTAGGCGAAAATCGGACGATTTCACATCGGGCGGGAATTTTCGGCAGATTTTCTACTAGTGTGTACCCCACTTAAGGCAGGGGTCTCCTAAGTTTCAAAGCAAAGGGCAAGTTTACTATCCTCAGGCTTTAGGTGGGCCAGACTGTGGCCAATGGGAGTAGAAAATGCCCTGGCATCAGTGTCTTATCATTGATCTTAATAGGAGGAATAGTGCCCTGTTGTTGATATCAAAGAGAAGAATAGTGCCCAATTGATGGTGTCAGTAGGGGGAATGGTGCCCCATCATTTGGTGAAATATGCCCCAAGGGCCAGATAAAGGCAAGCAAAGGGTCACATCTGGACGCAGTTTGGAGACCACTGGTCTAAGGCATGTTGTGTAGAATGAAATGAGTGGGATTTATTGTTGCCAATTTGAAGTCCTTAGACATTCATGTTTTTCCCCCGCTATCACCTGCCAATTTGCGGTATCTGGGGGATGAAATGAAGCAAGAAATGGATCATGTGATCTTTCATCAACTAAGAATAGCCCATTACTCAGTCCAGTTATAAAGCAGCTCGAGAAATACACATACATATCATTTGTCCCCAGAATATTAATATTACATGAACCCAAAGAACCGACATCATTATCTTAGAAGATCCTACCTACTTTTGCCCCTGGAGTTAGTGATATTCAATTGCATGATATGGATATGAATCCAGATATATTATGGCTGGGTCTTCCTCCATGTGATTTTGAGTAATTGAATTCTTCCTGTTTTTAGTGTCTATGAGACTATCCCAGGGAGATGTGAACTGGCATTTCTCCCACTCTCTTCTCATTACATTTTTCTCATGTTGCATAATTCTATGCCAATGCTTTCACAGTAAGTGTAGTAACTGGGTTTGGTTTATTTGGCACTTAATGTGCTTAAATCAGATCCTGTTTCTCTGGTTCTACCTGTTTAGTGGGCGAGTCAGACAGTCTTTGAAAAAAAAAATGAGGGGGCCAGAAGCAGTCACCTTGTAACCTTTCTTTAAAAAGTAGACTTATGCAGCGACTGTAGTGTTCTTTCTAATGACTTAAAGTGGAACTTCGCTCTCCCAATCAACATTGATTATTTTTAATCCTCATGCTGCTAGCATTAGTAAATAGATAGGAAAGTATGGGTACGTCGGCTCGCTGGAGCGCTCCTGGGGGCGCGCACGTGCCGTACAGGCGCGGACCCGCCCCCATTAGGAAGCGGGAAAACCAATCCACGGGGCCGGCAGCCGCTATTGCTGCCGGGCACCCGCGATCGCTCCCCACTGAGAGAGGACGATGGTCTGCGGTTGTAAACACAGCAGACCGTTGTTCTCTCTGGAATGAACACAGAGCGCCTGTGATCCTCCTATATAGGATCACAGGCCTCAGTGTTGATTCCACAAGTCCCTTCCCCATACAGTTAGAAAACATTCCCCTAGGCTCACGCTTACCCCTTTGATCTCCCCTGGGTTAACCTCTTCCCTGCCAGTGTCATTATTACAGTAACTGTGCATATTTATAGCACTGATTACAGTAGAAATGTCACTGGTCCCCCCAAAAGTGTCAAAAATGTCAGTTAGGGATCTGATCTGTCCACCGCAATGTCGCAGTCCCACTAAAAATCGCAGATCGCTGCCATTACTAGTAAAAATAAATAAATAAAAATGACAAATCTTTCCTCTAGTTTGTAGATGCAATAACTTTTGCGCAAACCAATCAAAATACGCTTAATGGGATTTTTTTTACCAAAAATATGTAGCAGAATACAAATTGGCCTAAGGATGAAAAAATTTGATTTTTATATAGCAGAATGTAAAAAATATACTGTATATATATTTTTTTCAGAATTGTCGCTCTTTTTTTGTTTATAGCGCAAAAAATAGAAATTGCACAGGTGATCGAATACCACCAAAAAAAGCTTTAATTGTGAGAAAAAAGGACATCAATTTTATTAGGTTACAGTGTCGCACAACCGTGCAATTGTCAAAGTAATACAGTGCCGTATCGCAAAAAATGGCCTGGTTATTAACCACGATGTACATCGGTCATTTGACGCTAAATACCGGGGTTATGGCAGCAGATTGCTGCCATAACCCCGGTATTTTTAAAAATGGCGGGCGATCGGCTTTCAGGTAAGGGTAGTCCCAGCGCCGTATTTTAGCTTGTAAACACCGTCAAAAATAGGCCTGGTCTTAAAGTGGTTAAGGAGGCAAAACCCTCTGGTCTATAAGGGATAATTTACCTGATCTAATTTTTTTTTTTTTTTTTTTAGATTTAGTTTCAAAGAGAAGTATGGCCAATGCTTAGTTGCACTTACTTTTGTTCTTCTGTGACCCAGAGTCAGCTGATAGCAGGCTATTGCACACTATCAGCTAACGGGATGGTGCTGCTCCAGGTTTTTGAAGAATCTGACAACATTGTTGGAACCCAATTAATTGCCTGATAGACAGCTGTCTGTGCCTAAACCAACTACGGCCGTCCCCTCCCCAGCCTGATGCTGCAGTGAGTGCTGGAGGAGCAGAGTGGAGAGCTATGACCAATAGTTACTGCTCTCCGCTTGGGGCATACTGAGAACTGAGTCAGCAGTCATGTGATCACTCAGTTCTCAGTCTGCTCTCTGTTTGGGGCAAACTAAGAACTGAGCAATCAGCGGTCATGTGATTGCTCAGTTCTCAGTCTTAGAACCAATATGGGACCGGTGCAGCATCACAGCGATGCTGCAACATGTAGGAGGTAAGTATGTAGGTTTAGAGCCCATACTTCTCCTTTAAGTCATTATTTTATTTAATAGAAATGAGATAAGTTAACATAGAACAGTCATCATATAAGTTATGTCACTTTTCCACTGCAAGTACCGGCTCGGCTCCACTCGGCCCTGCTTGGCTCTGTTTGGTTTTCCACTGCATGGTACCGCATGGTACGGTGTTGGAACGGTTAGGTACGGTTTGGTACGGTTTGCTTTTCCACTAAAGTAAAGCGGGTGGGATAACAATGATTCTCTGACCAATCAGTGGCTAGTAGTGACAAACAGTCAAGGCTACATGCAAAAATTGTGGGATATGGTACGGGTACGGCCCTCTTGGAACCACAAATGAGGTGGTACTGTTTAAGCGAGCCATACCGTTCGGTTCCATGTAGTGGAAAAGCGCCGCCGTACCGTACTGAACCGTTCCAACACCGTACCATGTGGTACCATGCAGTGGAAAAGCACAAAAGCGAGCTGAACCGTTCGGTTCTATGCAGTGGAAAATCGCCTTTATATGCTATACCTTTAAATCCTTTGGGGAACTGGGAGGAGATTACGAGGTTTCTTTATACAGTAAACAGCCATCCATCGCGGGGGTTACGTTCCGGACCCATCCGCGAAAAGTGAAAATCCGCTAAATAGAAAAACCCTATTAAAATACACTGTAGGCATGTTTTTTTAAAGTCACTGTACTTTTAAAAGCTTTTTAAGGTCTTTAAACACACTTTTAAAACAATAGAAACTCATTTAAACACATAAAAGATACTGAGAGACAGAGCAAGAGCTATGGAAAACACAAAAATAATTAATTTTCAATAATTTAAGTAGTAAAATTACATTACAGAAAAAAACGCAATATACCGGGACTGCAAAAACTGAACCGCAATAGAGCGGGGGTTTACTGTACTAGTATTCTAGATATACCCAGCTTAGACATGCAGCTGCAGCACAATTTGGTTTACAGGAGGTGACTCAGTCTAGTACTAAGCTCAAATCTATTCTCATATCTTCAGGACATAATAAATAATAAATCTCTATATTTATTATTTCATTCACTGATTTGCATGGTGAAGCCAAATCATAAAGAAATTCACTAAAAAGAGCTTACATACTTATGTTCCTACTGTAGCTAATCAGAAGTTCGTTAGCCAATTATTGTTACAGAAATACAGTATGGGAAGAAACCAAAGCACTTAGAGGAAATGTGCCACAAATGTGCAAAGTATCTCTTGGAGGAATTGTACCAAGGAGATCAGCCATAGTTCCACATTCTGTAAGGTATTTATTGTTATAAAGATATAAAAGTTACAATACTTACAATTTAAATTCTTCCATTTCTTTATCTAGCTTTTGTAATTTCACCAGATGCAGCTCAGTTGGCAGGTGGAGACATCACTGGGTGGGGGAAGGAAGTACTTGGCAGAAGTGCCTGTAGCATAAGTTCCCCCCCATCGAGCTGTGCTGGCAAGAGTCCCTCGTAGATGTTTGGTGCTACCTTACGACGTGGTATCAGAAAGGCGTTTTGCTGTGCTTCCACTTTTTAACAGAGTGATTTGGAACATCTCTGGACTGACTACTGGATAAGCCTTTTCAGACTGGCTTGCACATGGGGTTGTGGCTAAAACGCAGTGGTAACCAAATGGCAGCAAAGAACCATCAACCACCAGCTTCTTATCCATGCTTGCAGGCAGAATATTTTTGTGTGGTCTACAGATATTGCTTTACTTAAAGTGTAAATCCAAAAACTGTGAGGGGTTAGAACCTTAGTCAGTTTTTTAATGCTGTCTGTGTGCCTATTATGGAGATTCACCCTCTCTATTTTTCCTGGTGACCACTGTCACTTGGACTGAAAGTGAAAATCCATAAGATGAGTTGTCACCAGAATAGAAAGAAAGGGGTGCTGATATAGCCCCCCCCTTTCTTTATGGGATGGCGGCAGGGGCTTAGGAATTATTAGATAGTCTATGTGAGGTTTCCACAGGCAGTCTGCCTGTTGAACTTTTGACCCAGGTCACTCTTTTTTCAAACTTTCCCGCTCAAATCAGTGAGTTTCCAGGCAGTTTTGGTAGAAACTGCGGCTTTCCCGCCCGATTGCAGCTATCACTGGGCAGATTTGCGCGTGGAGCTCCGCTCCCGCTCAAATGTCCCGCTCTTTTCACCTATTCCAGCCTCAACTGGTTCCCAAAGGGGCTATTTAAGAAGCGACCGCGGGGCTCCGGGTCACTTCACCTCGTCAGGAATCCAACTACTGCGTTCCCCTCCCTCCCACCCTTCTTTTCCTTTGGGTTTTCGCGGCCCAGTTATTATTTATTGGCTGATACTGTCGCCTTGGCCTTGGTGCTTTGGTGGACGAATAATTATTCAGTGAATTGGTGTTTAATTGGTTGGATAATTATGGTAAAAGTTAACGTTATATTTGTCAACCTGAGCCGTAGTGGCTAGGTTGTTGATGTGAGTTTACCCTTTAAGTGTAAATAAAGTTTGAAGTATTTTATTTATGTATGTATTTTAAAGCCAATAATAAAACAGCCGCAGCCTTTTATGTCCAAGCCAATATTGTGTGGTCTATTTATTTATTTATGGTTAAAGTATTGATAATATTATTTTTATAGTTAACGGGTTCAATAAAAAAAAAAAAAAAAAAACATCCTGCCTGCCATTCCCATAGCAATATTGGGTAGAGCTTCCCAATGCAACTTTTTAGAAAAGGTTTTACCTCAAACTGGAGAGAATTCCTGGTGACCACTGTCACTTGGACTGAAAGTGAAAATCCATAAGATGAGTTGTCACCAGAATAGCAATTGTGGGGAGAGCTTCCCAAGGCAACTTTTTTTAGAGAGGTTTTACCTCAAACTGGAGAGAATTCCTCTCACTTCCTGTTGTGCCTACAGGACAGAAAGTGAACTCTCCCCACGGAGACAAAGCTAGAAAATAAATCCTGACAGGGTTTTTCAACAACCCCTACTCCATACAAATTGAAAGGTAAGCATTTTGCCTTTTTAAATACCTTAAAAGTTAGTTCTTTTTTTCACAAAAAAGGAAAATTGAAGTATCTCATAACACCCTCTCCACCATCTGGTCCCTGATGTACGGGGATCCTTTGATGATTATCTTTCACCAACCCTTAGTAGTTGATGTAGCGGTCCAGGCATTTAATAACCACACTCTTTGCACCCTTCTTTGATCTGGGACTCCATCCCAGAAAAAAGAGGACAGAGATTGCCATTGGTCTGCTTGGCCACATGCCCGGTCACTATTGCATGCATTACGATGCCAAGACCACTACACTAGCTGATGTAAGCGGTGTAAAGTAATAGTTAAAGGAGCTAAGTGTAACGGCGATGTGGGGGGGGGGGTAGTTTTGGGTGTTGTGAGTTTACCTTTTCATTTTGTGTGATAAGGTGAACTTACCTTTTGGGTTTTCCGCACGGGCAGAGAAGAGCAACCCCACGCACTGGAAACCGTAGCACGGTTTCCTGCACTGAACTACGCAGTTTCCCTATGGCTGTGTTTTTAGAAAAGGTGGCTACGTTTTCCACTAGTGTGACTCTTAAGTTGTGCGATTTAGAGTGCGACTTTGAGTGCAGCTTTGATCCAACTTTACACTCTGGATCAAAGTCGCATCAAAGTAGTGCAGGCATCTTTTCGAAATCACTGTTTTTCAAAGTCGCATAGATGGGAATAGGTGCCATTGAAATCAATAGGCTGTGACTTGTGATGCCACTTTATGTGTCCAAAGTTGCATGACAAGTCGCACTAGTGTAATCGGAGCCTACAACTCATTGTTCACATGTAATGAGCATTAGAAATCTATCTGTATCATTTTAAACTTTCAAAAATGTTCCTTTGTACCTTATTTCTTTCATATATTGCGCCGGTCACATGACACCTCCCCCCCCTCTCTCTCGCAAGAGAAACTGATAGCCTAAACGAGGCTATGAAGACAGGAGATCATGTTCTGTGAAGGATAGGAGGGATGGGGCTGGACAGGTCAAGGCATGTCTGTCTAAGAAAGACCGACAACCTTTTCAGGAAGTGAAAGACAGCTTACCAAATTCAGATAAAGGGAGACAGCGTTGTTGGTGAAGAACAGGAAGAAGCTGATTGTCCAGCTTACATAAAACTTTCTAAGCTACACAAGCAGCTAGCCAGAAAATGAATAATATCAAAGATAAAGATTTTTACATACTATTATTAGGAAATATTTCATTTTTGACTGGAGCTTCCCTTTAAATCCCCTTTCTTCTCCATTTTGATGCTTGGTTTGAACTTCAGCAAGTCGTCTTTACCACATCTAGATCTCTAAATGCTTTGAGTTGCTGCCATGGGATTGGCTGATTAGCGTTTTCTGTTACCAAGCAATTGAATAGGTATACCTAATAAAGTGTCGGGGGAGGGTATATTATTAACTATTATTATTACCATATTTATCGGCGTATAACACGTACTTTTTCCTCCTAAAAATTGAGGAAAAAGCAATAGTGCGTGTTATACGCCGATATTAAAAAAAAAAAGGCCAGGAAGTAGCGCCGAGAGCAGGAGGGGGCGGGCCGCGCCGAGGAGAAGGAAGAACGAGCTGTCATAGGAAGTCCTGCCTCCTCTGCCGAGACGTGTGACGTCTATCATAGGCGGGACTTCCGATGACAACGAGCGCTCGTTCTCCCTTCTCCTCGGCCCGGCCCGCCCCCTTCTGCTCTCGGCGCTGCTTCCCGGCCTTTTTAAAAACTGATAGTGTCAATGCCGCTTGGCTGCATTGCTACAGACTGCATTGCTGGAGACTGCATTGCTGTACACTGCTGATGAGGCTGCATTGCTGGAGGCTGCATTGCTGGAGACTGCATTGCTGGACACTGCTTATGAGGCTACATTGCTGGAGACTGCATTGCTGGGCACTGCTGATGAGGCTGCATTGCTGGAGGCTGCATTGCTGGAGACTGCATTGCTGGACACTGCTTATGAGGCTACATTGCTGGAGGCTGCATTGCTGGGCACTGCTTATGAGGCTGCATTGCTGGAGGCTGCATTGCTGGGCACTGCTTATGAGGCTGCATTGCTGGAGGCTGCATTGCTGGGCACTGCTTATGAGGCTGCATTGCTGGAGGCTGCATTGCTGGGCACTGCTTATGAGGCTGCATTGCTGGAGACTGCATTGCTGGGCACTGCTGATGAGGCTGCATTGCTGGAGGCTGCATTGCTGGAGACTGCATTGCTGGACACTGCTTATGAGGCTACATTGCTGGAGACTGCATTGCTGGGCACTGCTGATGAGGCTGCATTGCTGGAGACTGCATTGCTGGGCACTGCTGATGAGGCTGCATTGCTGGAGGCTGCATTGCTGGAGACTGCATTGCTGGACACTGCTTATGAGGCTACATTGCTGGAGACTGCATTGCTGGGCACTGCTGATGAGGCTGCATTGCTGGAGACTGCATTGCTGGGCACTGCTGATGAGGCTGCATTGCTGGAGGCTGCATTGCTGGGCACTGCTTATGAGGCTGCATTGCTGGAGGCTGCATTGCTGGGCACTGCTGATGAGGCTGCATTGCTGGACACTGGTGAGATGTCATTTGATTAAAAAAAAATGTTCTGAGTTCAAAGCTGTTTATTTTAAATGTAAGCATTTTTTCTGAAATTTCTCTCCTAATATTGAGGTGCGTGTTCTACGCCGATAAATACGGTAGTTACTATTATTAACTATACATGCTATTGTAAAATGTACTTGCCTGCATGTGCCTACTATCCATCCTGGACCCGCCCCAGCCTGCGACTGAATTGTAAAAGGAGACGTGGTACACTGATGATCCCATCTCTCTGTCATTCTGATTTCTCCTCCTATCAGCATGCTTCTTGTCAGCACGTGAACTGATTGGCTCCTTGTGCTGCTTCTTCCTTTCACACTCCTAGTCTGCCATACAAGCTCTACAAGAGGCTGATAAATTCAGGCACTTACTCTCCTTGTATTTAAAAAATACATTTAATTATATATATTTATAATTACAGACCTGCATTCATTTTCCCTGCCTGGAGCAGATATAACAATTTATAATGCCAGGAAATAAATGTCATTTATTTTAGTCGCAGTGCATCAAATTATGAAAACGCATTGGAAGGAAAGTGTTTTAGGCAAGCGAAATATTAAAAGTAATATTTTTTGTAGCCTTGTAGAAAGAGAGAGGTCACTACAGACGTTGCTGAACTGACATTGTTGTAATTGGTCCCTGAGTATGATTGTTGTATATGATAGACCCGCACACTCCACTTACTTATGTCCAGAAGGTGCATTAAACTTTGATTATGTTGACCTTTAAGCCTCTTCTAGAGATTTGAAATGTTTCTGGATGCAGGCTGTAATGAAATCACTGGTCCGAATAGGTCATTATAGATCCCCATGAACAGCAGATTCCATATGGTAAGTATGCTATATACAGTGTAGAAGTCTGGAAATGTTTAACCAAAGTGCTTAAAGAGTCGGTGTGTATTATTACAACGGAAGACGGTATTGGGCAATGGAGGCTTTTCCCGAATGTCAGTTCATTCGCATGATTGGCCTTTGTGGGCATGACATTTTTTAAGCTCAGAAGCAATCTTCGGTTATAGCATGTATTTTACACAACATTACCTGCTCCCCACCCAGCACACACCTAATTGGTATGACCTACATTTATGTCAGTTCAAATAACCTAAATAAATTAATAAATGGAAATGTAAAGACCTTATGCTTCTTTCACAAGGTAGAGAAAAGCTGCACTGCCTGGCCAAAAAATAAAAGTCGCCACCAAAAAAAAAAGGTCACACACTCTAATATTTTGTTGGCTTTGATTACGACACGCATTCGCTGTGGCATTAATTTGATAAGCTTCTGCAATGTCACAAGTAGGGATGCACCGATCCGATATTCGGATCGGATATCGGCACAGATATGGCCATAATAGCTGGATCGGGGGATCGGTAAAATTAACAGATCCACGGGCCGATCCGGTTTTGCTCTTTACATAGCTGTGAGGGAGCAGAGAACAGCTGTCAAAGAAGAAGAAGAAAAAAAAAGAGCCTCCTGCAAATGCCTGTCAATCTCCCAGTTAAGTAAACACAATTAATACAATGTATCTTTTTGTTCCCTCTGCCGGACATTGTTATAAGGTATCTGCCGATACCGATCCGGAAGTATTATTTTGTTATAAGCTCACAAAACAGTACTTCCGGATCGTACTCGGGATCGGCGATTTCACAAAGCAAAAGATCGGCATCGGGATCGGGACCAAAAAAGTCGGATCGGTGCATCCCTAGTCAAAAGATTTAATTTCCATCCAGTGTTGCATTCATTTTTCACCAAGTTCTTGTATTGATGATGGGAGAGTCGGACCACTGCGCAAAGCCTTCTCCAGCACATCCCAAAGATTCTCAATGGGGTTAGGTTCTGGACTCTGTGATGGCCAATCCATATGTGAGATCTCTGTGGTGGCCAATCCATGTGTGAACATGATGTCTCAAACTCCCTGAACCACTCTTTCACAATATGGTGCCCGATGAATCCTGGCATTGTCATCTTGGAATATGCTCGTGTAAGTACAGTAAAACGAGCTTTGGCTATATATTTCCCTTAAGGATAGAGAAAAAAACATAAAAATATAGCCAGGTACAGAATAGGTTGAAAATACTAGGTGTTAATAACAAGCCCTATATACTTCTGATGTTGACAACTACAGTAGATTTTCACAAGCCAACCGCAAAGAGCCAAAAGCATGGATGAGTGGAGAACCAGAGGTTTCAAGCCAAGAAAAGGTCACAAGAGCAAAATCTCAAGGTGCCCTGCATTTTCTTCATGAATAATAAGTGTTCTTTAAGTGGCCATTCCTCCTGTGTTCACTAAGCAGTAGAGCAGTTGCTTTTCATTGGATTCGGAATTGAGCAGTAATCACTGTAGTAGCGGTGACTAGATCTAGTAATAGTCTGAAAGCATTATCAGCAGACATGATAGACCAAAAACACAATCATAAAGTATTGTATCATACTAGAAGTGTACTTAGCAGACATAGCACGTGTATGGATATTGCGCGCTTGTGGACATTTATTAAGAAACAAGGATGAAAAAAGTATACATTGGCAGCACACCTATAAAATCCTTTACAAATATTTACACAATTTTCTATTTGCTTAGCAAATTTCCTTATCACTCCATCATAGTATATAACTCTCAGTGTTTGTTTACATAATTTGAGTCCTGCTTATTCCTATCGACTTTTAATGGTATTAAGTGGTCCAGTAGGGTAGTCTGATGAAGGGGAAGTGCTGACCTCGAAACGTGTTCCTGTACCCTGTGAAGTATGCTTGTGGCGTTATGCATTTGTGAGTTCCAGTTATCACTCCTTAACTAAATAAATGATCTAAAGCAGTGGTCTCCAAACTGTGGCCCTTTGCCTGCTTTTATCTGGCCCTTGGGGCAGTATTTCATTTACTGACACCAACAAAGGGGCATAGTTCCTCCCAATGACACCAACAATGGGGCCCATTGACACTAATGATCGAGCACCATTCATCCCAATGACACTAAGATGGGGCAAATTTCCTCCCACTGACACTAATGATGGGGCGCTATTCCTCCCACTGGCACCAATGATGGGGCACTATCCCTCCCACTGACACCAATGATGGGGCGCCATTTCTCCCACTGGCACCAATGATAAGGCACTATTCCTCCCCATTGATACCATATATGGGGCGCTATTCCACCCCATTGACACCAATGATGGGGCGCTATTCCTCCCACTGACATCAATGATGGGGCGCGATTCCTCCCTGTTGATTCCAATGATGGGGTGCTTTTCCTCCCTGTTGACACCAATGATGGGGCACTATTCCTCCCAATGACGCTAAGATGGGGCAAATTTCCTCCCAATGACACCAACGATGGGGCACAGTTCCTCCCAATGACATCAAAAATGGGGCACAATTACTCTCACTGACCCCAAAGATGGGGCATTGTTTACTCCAACTGATGTGGGGACATTTTGTACTCCCAATGGCCACAGCCTGACACCCCCCCCCCCCAAAGCCTGAAGGACAGTAAACTGGCCCTTTACATAGAAAGTTTGGAGACCCCTGATCTATAGCTCACTCACTACGCAATGGATGGTGTTTTGCGCTACTCTTTTATTTCATTAGACATTATTAGATTTTCCACGTCTCCATTTGTGCATCATCATTCCCTTGTAGTTTTGGGTTAGTGGATCCATAACTAAATACTGTACAGGACCACCTCTGCCACTTTTGTTTTATTACCTCATATTAATGGAGAGTACTGTATTTATAATAAAAGCATTTCTTTTCTGTTTTTACCGTAATGCCATATAATTTCTCTTTCCGAAATAAAAATACTTTTCTATAATTTTTTTTTTTTTTCGTACGGTATGTAATTAATTTAGAGGATGCAGAAGAGAAACTTTGGGGATGCAAATAAAAACAGTAGCTTTAATGGGATGATCTTGTACCTTGTAGATTCAGTTTTTGAAGCACATGTCATTCCTATAATGTAATAAAAAGAATAAAGTGTAAAGCGTGGCATGTAATGACTGATATTAATAAACATTAAAAAAATACCAGTTTTGCTCTTTAAATATGCATGTCAAACTGAACCATATTTTGTAAAGATTTGTATGGCCAAAACTGAAAAGATTGGCATCATTTAAAGAACATTTAAAGAGGTTCTGTTGGTTGATATTCACTTATTATTACCATACGTTCTCCATGTGTACCCATTGCTCTGTTTAAAAGAATGATCTCATTCCTACTCTATATATTTATTCCTAACGCTTGTCATTCTTCAGTTGCTGTTGAGCACAGTTTGCTTAGACCATGACCATTTGTGTAGGCAATCATCTTATATTATGACATAACTGCTTCTGGATAATGCAACATAATCCAAATTATTTAAGAGCCTTGGCTGTATAATCTTTCAGCTATTGCAACTTTTAAATGTGGTTAGGAAATGTGGGCAGAAATTCTATGACCCTTCTGGGTAATTTCTGGTGAATAGGCAACTTTTCTATTTTGGTTTGGATTTGTATAGGAGTTCTACTTAATCTTCGCCATTGAACACCGGAATTGGCAGGTCCGCCAATGGCGCCCTGTGCTTTTTCCCAGATGAGGGCAGGTTCATCCTGACCACATGTGACAGATGTGAAAGTGTCTGGAGAAGCGGTGGAGAACGTTATGCTGCCTGTAACATCTTTCAGCATGACTGGTTTGGTGGTGGGTCAGTGATGGTCTGGGAAGGCATATCCATGGAGTGACACACAGACATCTACAGGCTAGACAATGGTACCCTGACTGCCATTAGGTATCAGGATGAAATCCTTGGACCCATTGTCAGACCCTACGCTGGTGCAGTGGGTCCTGGGTTCCTCCTGGTGCACAGCAATGCCCGGCCTCATGTGGCGAGAGTATGCAGCCAGTTCCTGAAGGATGAAGGAATTGATACTATTGAATGTCCTCCACGCTCGCCTGACCTAAATCCAATAGAACACCTCTGGGACATTATGTTTGGGTCCATCCGACGCCGCCAGGTTGCACCTCAGTCTGTTCAGGAGCTCACTGATGTCCTGGTCCAGATCTGGGAGGAAATACCCCAGGATCCGTCGTCTCATTAGGAGCATGCTCTGACGTTGTCAGGCATACATACAAGCACGTCGGGGGCCATACAAACTACTGAGTACCATTTTGAGTTGCTGCAATGACATTTCAGCAAAATGGACTAGACTAGCCTGCTGCATCATTTTTTCACTTTGATTTTCAGGGTGTCTTTGAATTCAGCCCTCTGTAGGTTGATAATTTTAATTTCCATCAACGGCATGGCAATAGATGTGGCATCCTTTCCTTCCTAACACATTACCTAGTCCACATCAGTATAGATAGATATCCAGCATGACATTTTTCCCCATTGAGCTCTTATGTGTTTTCAAAGTGTTCCTTACATTTTTTTGTGCAGTGTATGTATATGTATATATATATACATATATATATATATATATATATATATATATATATATATATACTGTGTGTTTTAAAATGCAATTATTGTAAGTTACTGTATTAATCTTTATATCCCCTTTAATTCCCCGTATAGGAGAGGCAGCACTGAGAAGCAATCAGGCTCCAATGCATGCACATTTGCTAAATATGAACATACATTATATTATCAAAAGTATTGGGACACCTGCCCTTACATACACATGAGCTTTAATGGCATCCCAGTCTTAGTCCGTAGGGTTCATTATTGAGCTGGCCCACCCTTTCAAGCTATAACAGTTTGAACTCTTCTGGGAAGGCTGTTCACAATGTTTAGGAGTGTGTCTATGAGAATGTTTGACCATTCTTCCAGAAGCATATTTGTGAGGTCAGGCACTGATGTTGGACAAGAAGGCCTGGCTCCTAGTCTCTGCTCTAATTCATCCCAAAGGTGTTCTTTCGGGTTGAGGTCAGGACAGTCAAGTTCCTCCACCCAAAACTCGCTCATCCATGTCTTTATGCAGGTATTTTGCCACCTGCCCATGTAACCCCCTTCCCCACCCAAGATCAATACTTACCTGACTCGGATGACCACAGCCCACAGGAATCTTTTGCACTTCGTAAATTATTTGGCTGCCCATCCACAGTAGGAGGCTATAGATTTTCTTTGAGGGCCATCACTTGATATCCTAATCACTCAGGTGTTGACTTCATTGTGTTCTATTGGGTTCTATTAAACAGGAGCAGCCAGAAGAAAAAAGGTTTCGTCAGAGGTGCCGAATATTCTTTCAGGCTGTGATCATCCAGTACTGGTAATATACAGCTGTAACATAAGAAGCTTTAAGTCATAGGGCAGGGGCAAATAAAATAAAATAGCTATATTTTGTATAAAAATAGGAGCCTTGGACTTGTAGTGTCAAGAGCACAAAAAATGAGTTAGCAGCTTGATTATTGCATGTTTATGTGGGTGCTTGGATTTACCCATCTCTGAGCAAAGGCATTTTTCTAATTAACTCAGCTTATCAAACTTATTTCCCAATATACGCGTTTTCAATTAAAAATTAAAGAAGCGAACAGGAAACTGATAATGCTGCTGATGCGAATGATGTTGCATTGAAGACCATTTTTTTTATTATGTGGATTAAACATACTCTACGTATGAAATATAAATCAGTGCAGGAGGACATAATACAGGACATTTTAGGCCATTGTCCATTTCTCTTTATTAGCATTTGTAGGCTCCAGTCATTCTGTAGGGCAGTGAAATCTGAAATCCCTGACAAAGTCTCCGGAGGGACTCTGCATCCCAGTGGAGTGTGGCAACAAGAACGTTGGGCCCTCCAGAGACGAAGATGCTGTAACATTGCATCATTAACAGCAGGAGGGGTGTGCCCAAGGAAACATGTCTCTGGGTAGCACCTTTCATTAACCCCACACATTCTGTGTCAATTAGAGTTTGTCATCTGTCGTATTATAACGCCTTCACTACTAAAGGTATCGATGACAAGTTCTTTATCTCCTGACTTTCCATGATTTCTTTTTTAACTCCTGTCTTTGTGATAAAACATTGTAGAAAATCTTTCTTGGATGTTTGAAAAATTATTCTCTTATAGCACCCATAAAAACCAATCAGATGTCAGTATCATGATAACAGACCGCTACATGGATTCTGATTGTTGGCTATACCTAACAAAATATAGGCCCCATTCACACCTCAGCGTTCTGTAGCTTGAAGCTCTCCAAAACCAATCATAAATTATCAATTATTTTCTATGGAGTTGGTTCCCATCTCTACTTCAAGTCGCCTGAAGCCAAACCCCTGAAGCTCAAAAAAGTTCTGGAGCTTTTTTTGTAGCTCAAAATTTGTGCTACTTTTAAAAAATGACTTATGGATTGAAGTCAGGTTGCCACCATACAAACAAAAGCATGGTTTGACCTCTCCAAATAGCCTAAAGCCCCGTACACACGAGTAGAAATTCGGCCGGGAAATTTCGTCCGACGACCGATCTGCCGATTTTCGGCTTGTTAGTATGGTGCTTCCGACAACCAACTCCGACTTTTTGGCCGAAAAAATCCTGGTGTTCAGGCTATATAATTTTTGTCGACCGTCAAAACACGTCAGATTTTCGTCTCATTAGTACAGATTTCGATGGGGAAAAATCTTATGAGCAAGACTAGGCATGCTCAGAGATGAAAGAACACATAGAAAGCAATCCAACACATGATATCACTTCTGAAGTAGAATTCTGTCGTGCGGGAAAATTCGTGTGCAGTCTAGAGCACATTCCAACCAACAGACACGCACTCTGGACAAAAGACGGACGACCGGTCCGCGGAAATTCGTTGCATGTATAGGAGGCTTTACTCTGCTCCTTTGCACTGCTCTTTTCTTGTTTCACATTAGAAGGTTGGGTACCAAGCCTAGTAATTTGATGTTAACATTTCCGACTACCTGGTGACGTTGCTGAAGCCCCATAGACTCTAGACTAGTAGTGATCAACCTGCAATATTTTGAGTGCCCCATAGGTGTTTTATAGAAGTTGAGCTGTAAAATAAACTATGGTACTTAGAGTTTGGAACAATTAGCAAAGTCTATGAATGTTCCAGCAGTAGCCTTGAAGGGAAACATTAGTCAGGATAAAATTGCCAGTAAAGCCCCGTACACACGTACTGATCGTCGGTTGAACGATCGGCCGTCTTTTGTCCAGGGCTGTCTTGTCTGTTGAAAACTGCAAAAGACTGCACACGAATTTTGTCGGCCAACAACAGCCGACTGCAGAAGTGATGTCATGTGATGGTTAACTTTCCTTGTCTTTTTTCTTTTCTGAGCATGCCCAGTCTTGCTAATCTGCTGTCTGTCGGCCCGAAATCTGTACTGACTGAGGAACAATCGGCCGTTCTGGTGACGGACAACAAAAATTTTAAAGTCTGCACGACAGATTCTGTTCAGCCGAAAATGCGCTGTCGGCTGTCGGAAGCATCATACTAACAAGCCTACAATCGGCCGATCGGTCGTCAGCCGAATATTTACGGCCGACAATCGGTACGTGTGTACGGGGCTTAAGGATATTGAATGTGTACTCTTGATTATTTTTTTTTATTCGTAAAGTGGAAATTAACTGTGGTGGAGGTGGTAAACATTTGCCTTAATGTGCAAGGATGCACAGCATACTTAGACATTATGACACACTTACCCCTAGAAGTGCTCACCTCCAGTGCCATGCTATTTTATTCTCCTACTGGGCTTGCCATCTTCTTGCTTCATCCATTGTGCAGGCAGTGATGATGTAACTTCTATGTATGCATGCTAAAGTTAGATTTTCTCAGCAACCGGCTCCATTCTTACAGATTCCGGGACTGTGTACAGTACTGCACATGAACAGCAGGCAGTGTGCAGATTAAAAAAAATATTGCTAGAAGGTAAGTAAAACGTTTTTGGCAGAACTGAGTTATAAATTCTCTTTTACCAAAAGACCCTACATGCTGGCAAACTTTGTTTTTAATGTTTATTCCACTTATTTCCATATATGAGCTTAAAGCGGAGTTCCGGGCAGAGAAACGTTTTTTTGTTGAACATACCCCCGGGACAGTCAGGGCTAGCACATTCCACAATGGCTAGCCTCTGATCTGTCCCGGTTCGCACTTACCTGCAAGAAGAAATACTTACTTAGAAGTTTTCTTCCACAGCGTTTCCATCTCGGTTGTGGGCAGCTGAAGCCGGCGCGGTCCTCTTCTGTGTCTTCTTCCGCGTCTTCGTGTCCCAGAATGCACTGCCACGGCCCCTCTCGTCACTTCCGGCGCGGCGCCGCATTCCTAAACAGCTTCTGGGCATGCCCAGAAGCTGTTTAGCAGGGGAATGCGGCGTCGCCCGGAAATGACGAGTGGGGCCGGTGCGGCGCATTGATTCCTGGGAGCTATGACGTTTAGCTCCCAGGAATCATCGCGAGGCAGGAAGTGACGGGATGAGCCGCGGCGCTGGAGGAGGAAGCTGTCATAGGTGAGTATTTACGATCGTCAATAAAAAGGTGAGTAAACAAAAAAAAAAAAAATAACTATCCAATTCCTTTTCAGGTGCGGCATACCTAGCGGAGGGGCACAAAAAAAAAAAAATCTTTTTTGTGCCCGGAACTCCGCTTTAAGGTTACAAACCAGTTCCTCCTGGGTGTAAAGATTCCAGTTAATATGGCCTAATTTGAGTGGATGACTTTTCTACGTCCTTTGTCCGCATATTTTTTCGTGCCATCTTTCATTTAAGCCCCTTTTTCTGTTATAGGCAAAATGCCGATAACACCATTTTGGGCGCCATTATCAGTACCTTTTTCTGTTTTAGGCAAAATGATCATAACACCATTTTAGGCGCCAGTATCGGCGCCTTTTTCTGTTATAGGTAAAATGCTGATAACACCATTTTAGGCGCCATTATCGGCACCTTTTTCTATTGTCAGCAAAACGCCTATAACACCATTTTCCACAAATATGTTTTGGCTGGCGAAATTTCGGTGCATCTCTCATTTCCATAAATTGTCAGCGGCAGGATCCCTGTCGGCACAGTCGCCTGTCTGACATCAGCTTTGCTGCATAGTAAAAAGTCTAATCATATATATTTCGACTAAGAAGCCTTAGTTACTCTATCCTAATAATAAATGAATGCTCTCAATTTTCTGCGCAGCAAATGTATATTGTTCAGTTCAGTATGTAAATTAGCAATAAACCATCAGTCTCGCCAACAAGAAATTGCTGTTCATCTGCAAACTGGCTTAGTCAGTAGCTGTAGCGATGAGTGCCAGAGTAGGGATTAATGACTTTGGTTATCAGTCACACTGGGATCGATATTTTGGAATGGCACATTTAACGGCTTTCAGCAATACAGATTAGTTGTGAATTGAGCCCTGAGAGACCGACCAGCAGCGATAAGCTTTTCCTCTTTAGGAGGGTTTGTAAAAATGTAATAAAACAAAAAAACGGGGGATGGGAAATTTTGAAATGTGAAAGAAGAGGTTCACACAGGTAATGCTAAACTGGCATTGTTATAATTGGTCCCTAAGTGTGAATGTTGTAATGCACAGACAGAGTTACACTGCATATGCACCAAATGGTTTATTGCTTTGCACGCAGTGTCCCTTGGATATCTTGCTTGCCTAGCTGCTAACTCAGCCCTCATTTTATAAGGGCCTGAAATATCAACTTCATCTGATGCCCCACAGCAACCAATCACATTCTTCACCAAATCTTTCATAGCTACAGCAAAGACTGTACTTATTTCAGATCCAGTGATTTACTAAATGAAATAATCAATGCACAGTGGTGACTCATGAACCTACGGTATGTAGTTGATCGTACATGTTTAATGCATACGGCGCGGTCCTAGTTTGCTGTGTTCCGGTCAACATCCAAATAACATTGCTGTTTTTCCTCCTGTGTGTCACTGAAAGGAACATGGCAAAACATTTTTCACAATAAGCTGAAATTAGATCGAATAATGTGACCAGCTTGCTAAACAATAAAATGCGCACGTGCCAAAATAAAAGGCATATGGACGATGCTGGGACAAGGCTATCCATCACCCATGGCAACGATGCCAAACTGCCCCTTCCTTCCCTAAGAGTTAACGCCAGGGCCCCACATCCTTGCAATAAACCATTGCGGCCAGGGCAGCCGTCCCTCCTGCCCACCTCTTCTCTCGGCCCTGCATATGGAAAAAAAACTTTGTACGCATCTTGTTGAAGCAATATTACCATGTAAATGGCTCATGGATGCTTTTTACAAATGAAGACTTTTTTTTACGATCCAGCCCCCTCCCTAGACATCCAAATACGCTAAGTTGAGCCATTCCCCACAGTTGCTTTTTTACCTCCACCAACCTTTTTTCAGTCGTGGCATCCTTTAAAAGTATGCAAAATCTGGAGGCAACCACAGTCCTAAAAGTAAGTTTTACTTATTAATGGGAAACGTGAGCCCAGAATGATGTACACAACCACCTTGATGAAATTAAAGTGATGCTAAAGTCTTGTTTATTTGTTTGTTAAAAATAACAAACATGTTATACTTACCTGCTCTGTGCAGTGGTTTTGCACAGAGCAGCCCCGCTCCTCCTCTTCTCAGGTCATTTTTCAGGGCTCCTGGTCCCTCTGTCCTGCCGAATGCCCTCAAGGCAAGCAACTTACTATGGGGTTAGGCAAGCCAAGCCGCTGCTCTTTGTGTGCATTCAGACACAAAGCAGTGGCTTGGCCCTTCCCCCTCTCACTCCTCATTGGCTCATTGACTTTGATTGACAGCAGCAGGAGCCAATTACACCCACTTCTGTGTCTGCCAGTCAGGAAGGAGAATCCCGGACAGCTAAGTCTCTCGTGTAACATCGCTGGATCAAGATGGGACTCAGGTAAGGATTAGGGGGGTTGCTGCACACAGAAGTGGTATTTTAACTGATTGCATAAAATATCTTCTGCCTTTACAATCACTTTAAAACGGAGTTCTGCCCCCAGGAAAAAATTAATACACATACTGTACACATACTGTAGCTGCTGACTTTTAATATTAGGAAACTTACCTGTCCTGAAATTCAGCCATGTCGGCACCCCAGCCGATGTTTGCATCGGCTGTCGGGTGCTTCCGCCGCCATTGCTGGTAACGGAACGTGGCAGTGAAGCCTTGCAGCTTTACGGCCCGATTCCCTACTGCGCATGCGCAAAGCGCGCTGTGCATTCCGAATGATGCGGTGGCGGGCGGAGGAGGTGGGGGCCGGACTTTTGACGTTTTTTGCCAGAAGTGGGGAACGGGTATGTGTCAAAAACAGAAAGGGGCCAGATGTGGCACCGGAGGGATGGCAATCAGATAAGTAGAAGTTCCACTTTTGGGCGGAACTCTGCTTTAACTTCACATTGTATTGTAATTGTGCTGTCTGCCCTTATGTTGTAAGGCGTGTTTTATTTATAAACTGTTAGCACTATATTAATCTCGTAGAGTAATAATAATCAGGGGTCCCCCATGACATCAGAGTTCCCCTTTACATTAGAGGTCCTCTATCATTTCAAAGGTCCCCCCATTAATCAAAGCCCCCAATCACATCAGAATCCCCTGTCAGATCAGAGCCCCCTCACATATTAGAGGCCCTTCAATGCATGAGAGTGGACTTCTGTCTTCTCTTGGTTATGAAACAATGGTCTAGAACCCAACCTTCAATAACGTAGTGAAAATGCTTCCAGCACACTAACATCCTATAGACTTGAATGGGATGATACTGCTGGAACAACATTCTATTCAAGTCTATGTGATGTTATTGTATAGGCATGGCCAAATCTGCACTGAATTCTTAACAGACGAATTATAGATAATGCATAAGGCCGCCACCATTGGGGGATGTAAGTAAGCATCTGTGCAGTGCAGGGGATGACTTAGCCTATTGCATTTAGGGGGCTAGGGAGGGGGGCATGGTCAATTTTTAACATTTCAAAATCTGTCCTTTAAAAGAGAAGTATGGAAATCGCAAAAAAAAAAAATCATTCTCACCTAGATGGCTGCAGCACCCCCTGCCACCTCTAAGACCGCTGATCGCTCAGCTCTTGGTCCTCAACCTGCAAAGTGCTGGTGCCTGTTAGTCAGCGGCTCTCTGCTCTGCCCCTCCAGCACTCACTGGAGGACTGGGCTGTGGAGGAGGCGGGAGCGGCTGGTTTAGGCTCATGGGGGCTCGCTGAGAGGCTGAGCCAGCTACCAGCCCAGGCTTCTGGGCGGATCCTTAACTTATGGTTGGGATCTTTTCAGGGCCTGGACCGCCTCTGTGACGTCAACAGACAGCGGGCTTTCACTGTTGGCTGAAAACGGGTCACCGTCACAGGAGTGCAGAAAGAACTGCACTCCTGTGATCAATAGGAGACGTTTAGCCAAAAAAACTTTGACCCTCCTTTAGGCTGTAGTCACACCAATGCATTTTTTCATGCTTTTTGCAGAAACGCAGGACATTATTTTTAACATGGTTTCCTGTGGAACACATTTACATCAATGCATTTTTGTGCCTCTGTGTTTTTGGAAAGGGACAGGGACTTTTTTAAATGCAAAACGGTGCTTTTTTGGTTCAATAGACTTCAATGGAGAAGCTGCAGAAAAGCATGTAGTGCATTATACAGCGTTTTTACTGTGATTTTGCCACATTTTGTGTTTTTTTTTTTTTCTGCCCAACAACAAATTTGCCAAAAAAAAAGCATACAAAATGCAAATCGCAGCAAAAACGAGGCAAAATTGCGGCAGAAACGCTCAAAAACAAACTACATAGGTGTGAATGAAATAAATAGTAAACTTTCTATTCACCATTCATGTCTACAATTGCAGCCTAACAAAATCCTATTGTAATCCAGTATTGGAAAAACTAATTACAACCTGTGGTAGGAAAATGGCTCTTCTAACAGATGCATGCATCCAAATTTGAATTATAACTCCTGTGTAGTACTTACATAATTATATACTTAGTCAGGTTGAAAAAAGACACAATCTCATCTAGTTTAGTAGTAAAATAATAAATACGGTACATTAAAAATTTCCAAATACAGAATCCTCAGAGGAAGGCAAGAAAACCTTAATAAAGCATGGTCCACTGAAATGATCTGTAATGCTTTATTTTTGTACTCTTTGATATCAATAAAAAAGATTAATGAAAAAAAAAACTGATATAAGCTGTAATGCCTTATTTTTGTACACTTTGATATCAATAAAAAGTTTTGGATTTAAAAAAAAAAAAAGGCATGGTCCAAAACCCCTATTAGTTTAGGTTTACACTAATTGATTGGATTAATGTGGCTGGTGTGCTCGGAAGCTGTTATAGTTCTCGGAGGTGCGTTGTTTGTGTCTAAAGGTATATGGGATTTGTCGCTCCCTGCTTCCTTCCAGAGGATATGGGATGGTCTGTGTAAACACATTTAGGTGTTTGGACACCCATCTTTTAAAATGTTGGTGCAATGGTGGCTGCCTAGGATTGTTCACACCTAATTTAGTATATGGAAATAACCCCGTGGCTATTTTTTTCTCCCTAAAGGAATATAGGTTAATCACCGGCCCACCTTTATTGACTTTTAAAAATATATTTATGGAGTTGATATAACACGTTTCCCGGTTGTGACCATGCTGTGTTGAAACAGATAGTCAATTACATTCTCAATGCTGTATGAGTGTATTTAACACCATGTACATGGATCCTGAAGAAGCCCCTAAGTAGGGCGAAACACGTTGATCTAGATCCTTCTACACTTGTATTTGCATTTCTTTAATTCGAACTGATTGTATATGTGGTTGGCTATGTCATTGTTATATTGATAACCTGTATGACATTTTAATATTTGATGGATTAATAAATTGATTATGTTTTTATATATTTAGGGATCATATTATTAATTACAAGTAGTATGCTAGTAATTGAGCACTTCAAAATCCCCTGAATCTTCTCCCGCTGTTTCCTCCAATTGGGGGAGAGGTGGGGGCCTCCTTCCTTTATGTTTAAACTAATGCTGCTGCATAATCATGTGTTTTGCAGTGCATTTTTGTTGCGCATTTTGTGATGCGTTTTAATGCTTCATGTGTTATTTTGTAAGAGCAGGAGACTGGTTGTCCAACACACACTAAAACGCATGCACATGCGTTTTTCCATGTGCTCCTATTGAAGTCTATGGGGCCAAAAAACACTATGCTGCACCGCAAGAACCACCTGCGTCTTTTCTAAGGCTGGGTTCACGCATCCTGTGGCCGCGGCTCACAGCAGGGGGGTTTGGTGCGTTCCTGTTCACCAATTCAGGTGCAAATTTCTGCCTGAATTGGCACCTAAATTAGAACCAAAGACGCACAGGACCCTTTTCAAATGCGGACCGTGGCCACCCCGGGGCTGTGTGAACCAACTCCATTGAGAGCGGGTCACACTCTTCTGTCATGTGGATTGGATGGGGGGAAACTCACAGCAGGGGGGTTCGGTGCGTTCCTGTTCACCAATTCAGGTGCAAATTCCTGCCTGAATTGGCAACTAAATCAGAACCAAAGACGCACAGGACCCTTTTCAAATGCGGACCGTGGCCACCCCCGGGGCTGTATGACCCGACTCCATTAAGAGAGACGGTCACACATTTCTGTCATGTGAATTGGATGGGGGGAAACTCGCATCCAATTTGCATAAGTGTGAACCCAGCCTAAAATCGCACTGCACCATATTGCATTGATGTTAACGGGCACCATAATGTGATTTCCATTGTCATGCATTGCAGCAAGATGGCAGACACAGGAGAGATTGCACTAGTGTGATCAAGACCTAAAGCATGGTCACTTCCACTCCGCATGCGTGTAATAGCCAAGTAGGTTTGAACATAATAAAATAAACTGATCATCCATGATGCCATTGCTCTAATTTTGCATGATCTGGGCAGCCAATCAGTACAGCAATAGAGTGCTTGCCAGCGCACAGTTTGTGAGGGTGTTGGTTTTGGATCTGTAAATCAATTCCTTCCTCATTGCCAGGATCATATAAAAAAGGTGACATTTAGAATGCTCAAAAGCGCATATTATATTCTGTATTTAACGTTTTGCAAAGAATGAAATCTGCAGTAACCTAGCAACCAGCAAGCATTTTTACGTTTTTTTTTTTTTTTTTTTTTTCAGCTTCATGCGTCGTGATGTTTTAACATGCATTTTTCCATGAATTTTACTACGTTTTGTGTGCAGCTACAAAACACGTATTTACACGTATAATGCATTTTATATTCAGTACATTTAGCGGAGTTCCCTTTTAGCATGCCCACGTCTGATTCCTGTTTTCATTCTATAGTACGAAGTCCTTTGCTGTAGTAGTGCCTTTTTCTTAGTAAATAGCTATTAGTCATAATTCCTCATTCATTCACCACCCTTTTAGATTCCTTTTATCGGCTCACTCTTTGTCACATTTCCTCTTGCTGTTTGTCTGTTTCCCCGGCTTTCTTCTTAAACGTTGCGTCAACCTTTTTACTATGTCTCCCAAGCTTATTATTGCCGTCTTCGCTGTGCTCTGGCTCTCCTCTTACGTAGTCTGCGTGTTCCCTCTCCGTCCCTGTCTGACCCTGTAATTCCTCTGTAGATGTAGTAAAACTGCAGGGATTTCACCCCCCCCCCTTCCTCAACCCTTGCATAAGGAAGTCAAGTCTTGTCCTCAGATGAACCCCATAAAAACCCCACTCCCACTCTCTTCCAAGCAATAACGGAACTGCCTGCTAGATAAATGTAACTATAGGAGTATATGTGTACATAGAGGAGAAGTGACACGGGAGACACTGGTATATTTAGCCCAAATCGTTACGTAAGCCGTTCTATAGAATGGTGGAAGGTAGTCGTTATCAGGAGAACGCTATATGGTCATACGAGGAGGGAGAAGGTGAAGACAGAGGAGGTTCTAGGATAGGTTATCTGGGGAGAAACTATAGAGAAGGAGAGCTCAGCAAAGGTGTAGACTTTATAAACCGCACGTTCGAAGGTTAGAGAATGTTGATATAGATATACAAGAAGTGCTGGAAGCGTTTCCCTGAGTTTTCAGCCGTCCAACATTTTCCTAAAAAAAATGTAGGCTGATTGAGGCTCTCCAAAAGCCTGTGAAAAAAAAAGTCTCCATAAATAGTATTGATTTTTCTTCTTACATTTAGTGTCCATTCACACTACCGCGACTTGTTAGCCTGACAAGTCGCGGTCCATTGTGTGCTACGGGAACCGTTCTAATAGGAGCGACACAAGTCGCTCCGACTTAGAAAAAGGGTCCTGTACTACTTCGGGGCGACTTGCATTGACATTCATTATATAAAGTCCGTGCAAGTCGCACCGAAGTCGCGGTGCACGGGACTTCACAGGTCGCCCCCGAAGTCGTGCCAAGTTAGTGTGAACCGGCACTTAGTCTCCATCGCACCTAAGCGATTTGTTGCACATTTCCTTAAGCTTAGGTTCACACATGACCTGCTGCAGTTTGCAGTCCGGAGTCCGGTGCGGTTTTGTTCACTGGTTCAGGTGTGAATTTTTACTTGAAAAACATACGTGTTCGCCAGCACACCATGGATCTTGCACAGCAGTCCGAAGAAAGTTTTTATTGCAAAGGGACCACCTCACATCAGGATAAGTGGCAGCACCCACAACAGATGTGCCTATACCCAGGAAGGTGTGCGATGGGAATATGAACAATTCAGAATTTCTTGTTGAATTTGCACCTTAACCGGACCTAAAATCGCACAGGACCCTTTTCAGAAATTGACCCTGGCCGCCCTGGACATATGTGAACCAGGTCCATTGAAAGCCAGCCCGATTCACATGTTATGCGAATCAGATGCGGTCAAAAACGCATCCAATTTGCATATATGTGAACTGAGCCTTAAGTGGAACTTTGCTCAAAAGGGGTAGTTCCGCTCATCCGCCTCGTTTGTTTTTTTTGGGGAGGGGGGGAGCAAGTACCCACCCCCACTTCGAGATGGATTAATGCAGCGGATCCACCGGAAGTTCTCTTCCACCACTCCCTCACACACCACAGGTTCCAGAAGGCTGCGGGACTATTTGCAAAGCACAGCGCGGCTCGCACATGCGCACCCCCCTTCACGACCAGGCCATTTTTTGCAATACGGCGCTGCCCTACTTTACCTGGCAATTGCACAGTCGGGCGACACTGTACCCAAATATAATGTATGTCCTTTTTTCCCCCAAAAATAGATCTTTCTTTTGGTGGTATTTGATCACCTCTGCAACATTTCTTTTTTGCGCTATAAACAAAAAAAGACAGACACTTTTGAAAAAAATATATATATATATATATTCTTTACTTACTGCTATAAAACATATCAAATAAAAAATGTTAAACATCTAATTTCTTCATCATTTTAGACCAATATGTATTCTGCTGCATATTTTGGGTTAAAAAAAAAATCCCAATAAGCGTATATTGATTGGTTTGCGTAAAAGTTATAGCGTCTGCAAACTATGGGACATATTGATGTTTTTTTTTTTTTTTTTTTTTTTACTGTTTGGCGACTTATAGCGGGACTGCGATATTGCGGCAGACAAATTGGACACTAACTGACACTTTTGACACCATTTTGGGAACCAGTAATGTTAAAAATCTGGACTGTCACTGTACTATTGACACTGGCTGGGAAGGGGTTAACATCATGCGCAATCAAGGGGTTAACTCTGTGCCTGGCCAGTGTTTGTGTACTGTGTGGGAGGTGCTTTTACTAGGGGAAGGCATGGATCAATGTCCCTGCTTTGCAGGAACACAAGATCCATGCCTTCTGTACTGACAGAACGGCAATCTGCCTTGTTTACTGTGGGTTCTGCCTATGTAAGGAATGATCGTTGGGTGCCAGCGGACATCGAATCCGCGGTACCTGCTGATAGACTCCCACTGTGCATAGTGGGAGCAAGCCGCCGGCGACGACCTTTCGTGCCCGCTACCTGGAACTGCAGGATCACATATTTATGTATATATATATATATATATATACGTGATCCTGTGCACAGCCACTGCCCTATAGCAGGTGGCTGGTGGGTAATAAGCTGGTGCCGGGGACCAGAAGACCTGTGAAGAACTGGCTCGGGTGAGGTTGGCTCTGGTATAAGATGTAACAGGGATCAGTTATATAGAGAGGTAGGAGCAGTAATAGGGATCAGCTATATGGAGAGGTATAAGATGTAACAGGGATCAGTAATATAGAGAAGTAGGAGAAGTAATAGGGATCAGCTATAGAAAGAGGTATAAGATGTAACAGGGATCAGTAATATAGAGAGGTAGGAAAAGTAATAGGGATCAGCTATATGGAGAGGTATAAGAAGTAAAAGGGGATCAGTAATATAGAGAGGCAGTAGAAGTAATAGGGATCAGCTATATGTAAAGGTATGATAATTCATAGGGATCAGTAATATAGAGTGGTAGGAGAAGTAATAGGAATCAGCTATATGGAGAAGGTAGAAGAAGTAATATGGATACCGGTAAGTTAAGAGGTATAAGTAATAGGGATCAACTATATGGGGAGGTAGGAAAAGTAATAGGGGAAGAAAAGTTGCATGAAAAGATAGGACACATGACATGAAGAGATGGAGGGAGCTATAGGGAACAGGGGCAGGGCAAGTAACAAGGATCAGTTATATAGAGAAGAAGTAGTAATAGGGATCAGTTATATGGAGAGGTAGGAGAACTATTAGGGATCTGGTAAATGGAGAAGTAGGAGAAGTTATATGGATAAGTAATGTGGAGAAGTAGGAGAAGTAATATAGGTCAGTTAAATGGGGATCTAGGAGAAGTGATAGGGATCAACTATATAGAGAAGTAATAGGGATCAGTTATATGGAGAGGTAGGAGAAGTAATAAGGATCATTTAAATGAAAAAGTAGGAGAAATAATAGGGATCAGTAATTTGGAAAGGTAGGAGAAGTATTACAGATCAGTTAAATGGAAAAGTAGAAGTGATAGGGATCAACTATACCGAGAAATAGGATAAGTAATATGGATCTGTTATATGGAGAGGTAGGAGAAGTATTAGGGATCAGTTACGTGGGACGGTAAGAGAAGTAATATTGATCAGTTAAATGGAGAGGTTGAAGTAATAGGAATAAACTTTATATACAGAGGTTAGAAGAAGTAATAGGGAAAGAAAAATTGCATGGAAAGATAGGAGGTATGAACACAGTACATGAGAGGACAGATGGAGGGAGCTATAGGGAACAGTTGCAGATATTTACAGAGAGAATGGAGAAGTTACAAGGACTGGTTACATGGAGAGATAGAGAGATTTATCGGAAACAGCATTATGTACAGGTTGGGAAATAGGGATCAGATCAGTTAAATATAGCCACTGGAACAATTATTCAAAATGAATACAATGATAAGTAGCTCTTTAAAATAAATACAATAATTGGAAGAGTTTAAGAGTACCTGTCAAAGACAGTGCCACTAACCACCATTGCCTGGTTCCTAAAAGTAGTAACGGTTATTGTGGAGTGCACACCTTTCTATCGAGTCAGAACAATAGAATGGAAGCTTTCAATGCAGGTTAGGCACATTGACTGTTATATTATGGCACTTTTCCACTGCAAGTACCGGCTCGGCTCTACTCGGCCCTGCTTGGCCCGGTTTGCTTTTCCACTGCTGGTACCGCATGGTACGGTGTTGGAACGGTTCGGTACGGTAAGGTATGGTTTGCTTTTCCACTAAAGTAGTACTAAAGTTAAGTGGGTGGGATGTGGGTGGGATAACAACGATTCTCTGACCAATCAGTGGCTAGTAGTGACTGCATGCAAAGGATTGTGGGATATGGTACCGGTATGGTACCTCTTGGAATCGAGGTGGTACTGTTTTTGAGAGCCGTACCGTTCGGTTCCATGTAGTGGAAAAGCGCCGCCGTACCGTACCGTACCGTACCGTTCCAACACTGTACCATGTGGTACCAGCAGTGGAAAAGCACAAAAGCGAGCCGAACCGTTCGGTTCCATGCAGTGGAAAAGCGCCATTAGATGATATGACAGGGTCCCTTTAAAAGGGGCATATTGAAGAAGCTGTTGGAAACAGATGGAGAAATAGAACAACAGTGTTATTGAGAGATGGGGGTAGGGTTGCCACCGATCTGGTTTGGGCAGTCTACATCACCCCTCCCACAATCACTGTACCCAGCATCATTATGTTTCCGGACAGCGACTCCTGTGTGAATGAAACCTGCAATCACTCTTGGCAGGATTCATTCATAAATTAATTTTTCATTACAGTATATTATGTTTACTGATTATGTACAGATGTACTTATTCCAGGAAACGCTCAAATGTAAATATTTTCTTTGCTAAAAGTTGTTCATTTTAGTAAGTAGAATTATTCTAAATAGCCCCTTAGGCCTCGTTCACACTTAGAGTGATTCTGCCTGTGCTTCCAAAGTGCGCTGAAATCGCAGCAAAACACATAATTCATGTTTGGATGCCATTCATTGTTAATGACACCCCAAATGTGGTTCGATTTTGCCACGATTGTCAAAAGACGTGCCTGGCTCAGGGCCAAAATTTGGTTCTTGATCTTCTTTGCCGGGACAAACGCGCATAGGGCAGCCCATTCAAGTGAATAGGCTGCCCTATGCAAGACTCAAAAAAGAAATCGCCAGCGGGAACACAATCTCCCGCTACGTGAGATATGAATAGGGCCTAAATCCCTTTATTTTTTTTATTTTTATTTATTTTTTTTACTTTTTTTTATTTTTTTTTTTACTATTCATATGTATGTTTATTTATTTATTTTTTTTATTATACAATTACAGTAATTTTTTTATTTACCATATTTTTTCACTTGTAAATGTGTTCAGCATACTTTGTACTAGAAGCTTGACTTTACCATCATTATACACAGGAGCAAAATAAAAGAGAAACTGAGGAGTTATAGGCTGCCCTAGTTCCCAAACCGAAGAAAAAATGTTTATCGTACTCTTAATGAAACCCTGGCTGTATATTTACATGCTCATTATAATGGAAAGTGCACTGGTGGAAATCACAAATATGTCATATAATCTTTAACTTGCTAATGTCATTTCAACAGTCCTTTTCAATCTTTTAAATCTGCAGCTTTCATTAAAATAATAGATGGTAAGCCTGCCATGAAGATCCTTGTATACTGTGAGGGAAAAAAGTATTTGATCCCCTGCTGATTTTGTATGTTTGCCCACTGACAAAGAAATGATCAGTCTATAATTTTAATGGTAGGTTTATTTTAACAGTGAGAGACAGAATAATAACACAAATATCCAGAAAAACACATTTCAAAAAAGTTATAAATTGATTTGCATTTTAACCACTTGCCGACTGCCGCACGACTATTTACTGCGGCAGTCTGGCTCTCCTGGGCAAACTGAAGTAGGGCTACGTAGCTCGCCCAGGAGCCTCTAGGGTGCGTGCGCGCGCAAGTTTGTAGTTGGTGGCGCAGGTGCCACTACAAAGTTAATGACACCCCAAAAGCATCGCAAACACAGTGCGGTTTGCCTGCACCTGATCGCATGGTGCACAACGACGTGCGGCTCCAAAAAAGGTGCCTGAACTTTGATACGATGTGGTGTGATTTGAGCCCATTTAAAATAGAATGGGCTCAAATTGCACCACACTGAATCGCATGTAAATTGCACAAGAATGCGGTATTGTAGAGTGTCGTAGGCATGCTTTAGAATTCAGTTGCGACGTATAGGCTAAAGCTGGCCACACATGGTTCAAAATTTGGCTGGTTGTGCAGGGAATGGCTGAATTTCAATCCATGTATAGGCAGGCTGGTTGTACACTTTTGGCTCGTTTCCACTGAGCTTTCTGGTACGGTTCGGTTTGGTTAAGAGCGGCTGCAATCGCTCGATTTATTTTCCCTGGAGAAAAGACGTCTGAGAGGGGACATGATAGCAATTTATAAATATCTTAATGGGGATCTCAGCTTAGAAGAAAAGCTGTTCATTCGAAGGAATTGAATGAGGACTCGAGGACATACAATGCGATTAGAGGAGAAGCGTTTTAACCTCAGGCAACGTGGGGGGTTCTTTACTGTTAGGGCTACAAGATTGTGGAATTGTCTACCACAAGAGGTGGTTTCTGCGGGTAGTATGGTGACTTTCAAAAGACTCTTAGACTTACATCTCAAGGATCAGGAGATTGAGGGCTATGTTAGATGATTACAGTCACACACACCTACACAGGTTGAACTGGATGGACTATTGTCTTTATTCAACCTCACCTACTATGTAACTATGTAACTATGTACGGTACGCTATTTATGCAGTTTCCATTGTGAATGGTACCCTAATTCCGAACCGTACCGTACCACTTTTTTGGGACCCTTTCGTTGGGGTACCAAGCACATTAGTACCGTACCAACAGGGTGGAGCTACACTCTGCAGAACTTTGATTGGTTGACAGAGAATCGTCTATCACAGCTTTCCTGCTACACCACGCCTATCATGAAAGGGTACTATTGGCAGTGGAAACGCAAGGTGTACCGTTCTGAACCGTACCGTACTGAATCGAACCGTACTGTACCACTCAGTGGAAACGAGGCATAGTTCATCTAACCATCCTGATTTTTCATGAATGATCAGTTCTGCCGGCTATAGCGCGCGCAGGGGGGGGGGGGGGCGCTACTCACTGGCAGAATACAAAGGCTCAGTGGAAGTGATGGGGGATCAATTAATCTTTTTTTTCTTTTAACCCGCTGGTTAAACAAAAAAAAAAAAATAATTAATCGTGTATAGCCTGCCTAAGCCTTACTGATCTCCCTGCTCAACCATTGCACCTCTTACAAAGAGACTTCAGTGATTGGAAGGTCCACTAGTCTGCCATGTGAGCTTTTGGGCGGGTATGGCTTGATGTTGAGACACTAGGTCTGCCTCTCTTTAGCTTGATAGTGGGTGGAACCTAAGAGGGAAGCTATGAGATTAGTTCCCCATAAGGTCTGCCTCCCTTGGGATTGACAGCTGACGATAGTGGGTGGGTTCTATAGCTGCAGTGGGGCTTTCTAAAGGCTAATGGAATCTGCTTAATGCCACCCAATCTCATTTAGAAAGGAGGTGGACCTGATGGGGAACCAGTTTCTTAGGATCCCCATTAGGCTCCACCTGTTGTCAGTGTTCAGCCTGTGTCATCGGTTGCTAGGACACTGGCAGCCTGCATCCTAGCAACCAAAGAAGCAAATACAAATCACAACAATAATATTGACACACAACATTTCCAACCCCTGCATAACTCTGGCTGGCCAAAAAGGTGGTCGTACTTGCTTCCAGTTAGGTTATTTATGAACTGGAGGTGATTCTTTTTCAATTTGCCATAGTGACACATTGCGAAAGTGGTGCAAAAAAGGAATTACCTGCATCTGTCAAACGTGTTTGACACAAACACCCCCTCAGTTCCTGGGAACTTTTTCTGCACAATAGTGGTCCCTGGCACTGAAAAGGTTGGGGACCGCTGGTATAGTCCATCCCCTCTGGATGGGGGGCACTCAGATGGAGGTAATTGGTAAAAACAGTGTACAAAATACCTGATCTGTAGAAGTGTAATGGAGCACAGGAGGGCCATTGGTGGAACTCGTGTACACCTAAGGAAGTGTTATGAAGAATACTTTGGAAGACAGTTAGGTAGAGTTGTACTTGCACTCTTCTAAGTCTGTCCCTGCTGTCTGCGTTGAATTGATTCCCCTCTCTCCCCTGTGGCTCCAGGAACTTGAGGTCACACGAGGAGAGCAGACGCTCCTTGTACATATTTCTCTTTACTGCCGACATTATTTTTACGGCCACACCATAAAAGGATTGAGAATAGGGGATAATACAGAAGGAACACACTGTTCTGTATATTGACGCTTAGCATTGATGAACAGATAAAACTTATTGTACAATGTTATCTATAGTAATTATACAGTCCGGTTTTTCTAATCATCTCTCCCATTTTTCATCAGACCTGCACAGTGCTCAGCAAATTGCCCCACACCTTTCTGCCAGGGTTATTATTTGTAGGCTGGGTGTGTGGAATGCATAAACTTGGCTCCTGTTTTGTCTGTGATCCAGGATTCCATCATTATTTATGTCCATCTACAGACATTACAAGGCTGTTTTCTTTAATGTGTCTACTTTGTGCATTAAATGTGCACCCTTTTTCACTAAAGACTTTTTATTTTTGAAGCTGCTGGGAATGTTGGCAGCTCATGCCGTAATAATATGCATGGCGTACTGGCACATTATGGCCGACATACAGGGGTTGGACAAAATTATGGAAACATTTGTGGACATGGGCTTTGGAAGACAGAGATTGAGCTCTGCAGTCACTTTTGCAGCAGTTGTTTTCTTATTCTGGGTCACATTCCTGTGCAATGTCCTTTTGTCCCTTTCAGCCGTTTGACCATGTCGACCGCACTTATGCTCATCAGTCAACGTTTTCCCAGAAACTGTGTATGGCGTCATTACCTTTGATACTGTACCTCGTGCCACACAGGCACGAGCAAAGCGGGCGCCAACTATTTGCCGTCTTTGAAACTAAAGCCCCGTACACACGCACCGATTGTTGGCCGTAAATATTCGGCCAACGTCCGATCGGCCGATTGTCGGCTTGTTAGTATGATGCTTCCGACAATCGACTGCGACTTTTCGGCCGAACAAAATCTGGTGTGCATGCTATAAAATTTTTGTTGGCCAACAACAGAACGACCGATTGTTCCTCAGTCAGTACAGATTTCGGCAGACAAAAATCAGATCAGAAAGACTGGACATGCTCAGAGAAGAAAAACACAGGGAAAGTCAACCATCACATGACATCACTTCTGAAGTTGGTTTTTGTTGGCCAACAAAAGTCCAGTGCAAGTGTAGAGCACATTTCAACCAACAAACAACACTGGACAAAAGACGGCCGATCGGTCGGCCAACAATTGGTGCGTGTGTACGAAGCGTTAGGTGTCTCATCACACAGCGGAAGCAAAAGAATGTTACATCACATCCGCTTTCAACACAAAACATGTCATCACTTTCACACCTGCAAATCATGTAGTGTTGCTGTATTTTTGTCTGACCAGGTTGTACCTATTGGCTTGCCCTCCTCCAGCACTTACAGGTCCACAATTCCCATTGCTGCTTTTTCCCTTGCCACTGAAATCTGCTACCCCTCTTCTTCCACAGCTGAAGGTTTCTTCAGCCATTAGGGGTATTTGGGCCATTCATGCTTCTTGGGGTTACATTGTCCTAGCTTGTTAAGGTCTAGGGAAGAGTATTAGCCTTTTTTTCTGTGTTTACCCATGCTCCAGCAGTCAACTGTAACTCTGCGCCATCACATCAAGTATAGGGCATTGGTCTTGGTTATGTTACCCTAGACCAGTGGGGCATGGGGGGGGGGGGGGGGGGAGACACTGCAGGGACTGGTCTAATCATGCGAAGGATGGGGTAAGTAAATCTAAACAAGCGGTTAACCCTCTGCAAGGACACATTTTCAAGTTTCCCAGAGTTGGGCCTTAGGACAAGGCATATTGATGCACATTGACACTCATTCCCTAAACACATTGCAATGAATTGTCCTGTTGTATGATTAAGCAATCTTGAATCGTGAAACGCGTCAACTGTTTGTGGCTCATCTGTTGTGCTATGTCCGATTTATACCAACAATTAAGAGATACATTTTAGCCTTCATCCACTGGAGTATGGTTATACCTTCTTGCTTTCATTGGACTTGCCCAGACAGCAGACTGGACTTGCACCTGGTTACTGGGGGGTGGATTGCTTTCACCTGGAGTGGCGTATACTTCTTTCGTGTGGATCTGTTGTAAATGGGCCCATTGGCTGTTGGTCACAAAGTGTCCTCCTTCTGTAGTAAGGGAAGTGACAGCGCTGGGCGAGGTTGACCACCTTGCATTTGGGAGACTTTTGCTTGCTTCACCTGTTCCTAAAAGATGTCAAATTAGGCCTGGGAAGTTCCTTGATATGGTTTAGACCAGGGGTATTGAATTAAAATTTACAAAGGTCCAGTCAGTAAAATATTCTTCCAGCAGAGGTCTGAATTGCATGTTTGTGCAATGACCGCCCTGTATCCTCGCAATCAATCACCTGCTTGTTAACTTGGATAGCCCCCGCCCTCTCTCTATAGCTTTCCTGCCTCCAGCTGTTGGCTCTGTGAGACTGGCAGTGGTGATGGCTGTTGGCAGAACGACTCTAAAGGGTGGGACCGCAGAGGTCCGGATGAGACATTAACTGGGTCCGGATCCGGACTGCGGTCCGCCATTTAGTGATGCCTGGTTTAGACCATATTTCACAAGGTGGTTAACACATAGCTATTTATGGTATAAGGTGAATCATTGCATTAAAATTTTTTTCTGTATGTTACTAGGCCAGCCATTCTAAACTAGGGTTCCTCTAGAGTTTGCTAGAGGTTCCTTAAACTGTGGCCAATTGACCTCCCATATTATGGTGCCTGCATGGTTCTGGGTCCAACACCACTTGGCAGAGCCAGCGGCATAACACCAGTGATCTTTTTGGCTGTCTGTAAGGACATTTTGATCACCACTGTCAGGGGAGTTTTCTTCCCACTGACTTCCCACCAACGAATTCCTTGAAAGAAAGGCTGACCTAGACTGACCACATATTATGTTTCCAGTGGTAGTTCTGCAAAACAACTAGCAGCTATTAATAAAGGGGGTACAATTAAAGAACTGCTGCTCTTTATAGTTTTATTTAACCCCATATATATATATATGTATATGTATGTATGTATATATATATATATATATATAAATTAAAGCAAAGCTCCATTGCTTTTTGCTTCTACTTCACTGCTTTCCATTGCGACATTATCATCGTTTCTCTTTCTATTGCCTGCTTTTACCTCTCCTTTTTTTTTTTACTATGCTTAATCTGTTATTTTTTAATGCTGGGAACTAAATAATGTATTCTCCCCTCGAGGTAGTATAATTTTTTTATGTCTAAGATTTGAAACTGTTCATGTTGGTGTTTTTGTAACCCTTATTACTTCTATTTTGTCTGGAACATTTCCTTTTCAATGCTTACCATTTCATATTTTGGTGGGAAACCCAGTTAGAAGTGCACTACTATGATGCACAGTAATGTTACACGTTATACAAATTGTAGTGGCATTTGGAATGTGGTAAGTTGCAGAAAATGTTTGGTCTGTTGTGGTGTGCTAGGCTGCCCATTCAAAAAATGCACCACAGCGGATCGAGGTGGTGTGAATGGTCCCTTAGATTTCCTCTCACTTAGCATCATGGTCTCAGGTGGCCGCAGTTAAAACCCATTCTCTTATATCCAAATCTAACATCAGTAATATATAATATTTAGACTGTAATAAGTAAAGCTCTAAGCAGCTCCGCCCTTAGAATTTAGAAAAGCGTTTTCATTTCAGACTGTGATTTTCAGTCAGTGGCTCAGAAGTTATATTTGACTTATACCTGGTCAAGAGCTTGCTTCTTTGGCTGGTTAAAATAAACATTTATAATGAGATTACCAAAAGAAACAAAAATAAATGAAATACATTGCTACAAAAGGATAGGTACCTTGTGCATGTGCATGTTTGCAGCACTGTATGTTTTTTATTCCTGTAAATAAATAGTTTATACACACAGGCATGTTACTATACTAATGTGTCTTTTCCCTGGCTTTATTGCAAGAATTAGACAAACAGCAAGGATTCAAGATAAAAAAAAAAATTCAAACCAATTGGGATGCAAAATTTCATTTTCAGAACCCTAAACTTGCAGTTGATTCAGCAGAAGGGAAAATATCCTTATAAGCTGAATCATCCTGGGCTGCCATCCTTAGATTTTAAAGAAAAATTCAGAATTTAGAAAAAAAAATATATATACTCACCTAGGTGGATGCAATGCTGCATCTACCCCACGTTGGATCTAATACTGAGAACCGAGTGATCAAAGGCCGCTGATTGCTCCGTTCTCAGCATTCTGTGAGCAGAGAGTGGGTGACCGTCAGTAAGCTGGTGTGAGCTGTAATAAAGTTATTGGCAATTACTAATATGAGTTCTACTGCATCTTCTCTGTACATTATTTCTCCTTTCCTTCCTTGATGGGATGTAACCTGTGGCTGTGGAAAATGTAAATATAAGTTTATTAAAACTGTTAATGTCCTGTTTGCTGCAACAGGTAAAACAAATTCTTCCTTATGATCAAAGTTACATTGCTGTTTCTAGTAAATATTATTAATTTTAGTTTACCTATTGATTCCTTTTCTTAAAGCAATCTACTGAGTTGGCTAGAACTTTGGAGGACTAATCCGCATCCCACTCTGATCACTCCCCCCAGATAAACCCCCTCTCTCATCACACCCTGCAGATACCCTCACCCTGATCACACCCCAAGATATCCCCACCCACTCTGATCACACCCCCCAAATACCCCCATCCTGATCACACCCCCCAGATACCCCCACCTTGTTCACACCCCCCAGATACCCTCACTCTGATCACACCCCAAGATATCCCCACCCACTCTGATCACACCCCCCAGATACCCCCCACCTTGATCACACCCCCCCCAGATACCTCCACCCTGATCACACCCTGCAGATACCTCCACCCTGATCACACCTCGCAGATACCTCCACCCTGATCACACCTCGCAGATACCTCTACCCTGATCACATCTCTAGATACCCCCACCCACTCTGATCACACACCCCAGATACCTCCCCCCCCCCAATTCCTCTACTCTGATCACACCCCCCCACCAGATACCCCCCTCCCTCATCACACGCAATCCCCCTTAACATCTCAATGGTCCTGCAGCACCAGGCACAGGAGGGCTAGCTGTGTCTCACGCAAGCAGGGGAATATCTCCAGCTCTATATCCAGTTGTGGGGCAGCTGCAGCAACCAGCAGGGAGCCCTTACCTCCTCCTTTGCTGGCCCTGTCTGTTCCCCTGTAAGTGTTGCACTGGATCGAGTGCACTGACTGTCGCCTTAACCCTACGCAACTGAGGTGACCTTCTTCTAACATGCATTTGACCTGCTTCAAAAATTGGAATACTTAACCTGTTTGAAGGAAACAAAAGCCCATTAACATAAATCCAAAATAAGCTTCCCCATATACAGAGGTTAAACCTCTTCTCCTGCAGTTGCAAAGGGTGCCATGTCTTTTGCAATTTTCTTAAAGTGAACAAGCTTGCACCAAATACACAATAGTTACAGTATGTTGTTATAAAAAGTGATCATGTCTCCACCTGATCAAATATTTGAGAAGAATACATTCATTTTAGTTCATTAATCCTTATAGCTTAGGTCCTTAATGCCCCCATAATCATTTAGTGATTTTTGACCACTTTTATTTTTTGTACAAATATTAGTTCTTAAGAGGAGCTGGAAGCTGCAACTGCGGCTCTCTTGGGTTTAGGTGTGGTTCCCCTAACGGAAATCCATTCCTGAACCTGCGCTACACAACCTTCAGATGTCTCATGCGGCCAGTGCCGGTGGTGTTGCGTCTCTTGGCCTTGGCACTCCAGTTGTACTTTCTCTTGCGCTTAGCTGGGTATCCACACTTGCCACAGGTAGACTTCTGTAAATGGTAGGCTTTAGACCCACAGCGAAGGCACAGAGTGTGCGTCTTTTTGCGGCGCTTTCCGTATGACAATGTTCCCTTCGTCATCTTCCCCAGCGGCTGAGACGATAGAGCCATTTAGTGCCTTTTTTGACACTCTTTCTGCTGCAACATTTTTGTGTACTACAATACGTGTCCTTTTGTGACACATATTTTGTATCCTCATTCTGCCAAATGTTCTCATCCTACCTCTGCATGGAAAGCCATTATCTAAGTAGGTTGAAATATGTGTAGTTAATTCCAGCAGTCAGCTTAGGCTGGGGAAGTGGTTAAACATTTTTGGCTCAGTTTCTTGGGCTTTTAATGAGCCCACTTGGTATATAAAGGAGGGGACCGCTAAGGACGGGGGCCGTCAAGCCAGGAGCCAGAGTGTATGGGGTATGGAGACCCACCTGTGGGAGCAAGGACAGCGCTGAAGATACTGGGAGTCACGGACAGCATCCAAGTAATGGACAATGCCTATGTGAACTCTCCCCTAACGTAAGTATGCCTGGGCCACTACATCATGTTAGTTAGGATTAGGGAAAGGACATTGTTCATTCTGTACTATCATGCTACATTTCTACAGTAAAAGTTATCTTAACAGTTATGAGCCTTGTCTGAAGTTATTCAAAGGGGTGGATGTTGGTTCTCGCGCATTCCAAAGAACCTGGGTCTGTAAAGCACATATGGGGTATGAAGTAACACTACTACAAAAGGTTAACTCGGCAAGACAAGGAAGAGGAGTTCAGTTGCTTTGGGTAACCAAGTGAAGGAACAAGCTACAAGTGACAAGTCGTTAAGCGTGAAACCTGGTAAAGGTGACAGGTCCTTCGTTAGCGAGGGGGTCGGTGCTCTAGCTCTCTCCCTAGCGGTCTAACTCCCACAACAATAGGCATTATGGAGATCTAGCTCTCTCCCTAGCGGTCTAACTCCCACAACAATAGGCATTACGGAGATCTAGCCCTCTCCCTAGCGGTCTAACTCCCACATCAATAGGCGTTACGGAGATCAATGGCTTGGTCATTGGTACAGTAAGGAAAGAGGTAAGTCAAAGCACATATGAGGTCTGCGCTAGATGCTTGGCGGGACTCCATTCTGTTACTGGGAGTAAGGTAACAGAGGTATGTTGGACTGGTGAAGTGGGCCCACCTCTCTCCTAAAGCAACATACAAGTTATAGTGTGTAGTAACATGGGACAAGTCGATTTGCAGAGGAATTTTGTGTTGTTATTGATCACAGGGAAAGCTCATCTCCAAGTCAGGGAGATAGCCTAATGTTAGATTCTTCACATGACTGCAGCCTCTGCTTGGTCCTGGCCTGCGCAAAGGGTACCCCCCCCCGAGTGGGTCCCACCCACAAGTATGCTGGACAAAAATATCGGTAATGCAAAATTTAATTACTAGAAGTACATTATCTGCAGCTACAGAATATCTGTGCTGGGGCATCTACTAAGCTTGCATTTCACCGGCAAAAAACATATAAATCCTTTGGGCTTCAAGCTTCCAGGTTCTTTACGAAATACTTTTGCATCGTTATTACTATTATAAGTAATAGAAATATGTAAATGAGGTGTTCTACATTTTGGGTTTGCGCAAATGAATAACAAAAAACATTTGGCAGGCACTGCTCACCGCTCTGCAATTCCTCTACATCTAAAAGAGCTTTGCTGCCCCACTGATATGCTGCTTTCAGATCGCCATTCAGACACAGAAATTGGAGCGAGAATGGCGAATTCCCGTGCATTTTCTCACTACTACCATTCTTGACTCAGAATATCTGCTCTTTGTATGAATGATAGCTGCAATTATCCTTTGAGGTTTATGAAACCTTTCACTGATGCAGCAAACTAATTCTAACTATACACAGCTAGAATTCTCTGGATCAGCCCATGGTCTGAATGAGAGAAAATGAAATAGATGAAATGAATAGATTTAGTGTGGATCCCCAGTGTTGGCTACTATGTTCAGGTACCCATGGCTACCTGACTCTGTGAATAGTGACTTTATCTGATTGGATACAGTCACTGTTTACCTGATAATTTTCCACCCGACAGAATCCATCTTCTATTTGAAGTTTGTCGAGCTGGGTGCTAACTGGGCCAGCCTGGCTTAAAATTGTAATTTTCCAGCTGTTTCAAGCCTAACGCTGCAATTCAGGTATGAATTTTATTGCATAGTTACTATGTTCCAGCTTAGACCAATCTACGTATGTATATGCCATACCTTTGGGACTGATATGGAAGTGGAGAATCACTGCATTAGTCACCACTATTACAGAGATTGGCATTGTTTTCTGCGTCCTATGCTGAGTGGCTGCCCTACTGCATAGAAACTACAGGGGCTCGCTCGCTCTGCCCAGGTGCCATTCACTGAAAACTTTACATTTTTCTCAGTAATGTCATTACCTTCACCTCATCCAACCAGAAAAAACTTTGCATTTATTAAGAAAAATGTAAGGTTCTGTACATGGCAGGACCCTGAAAACTGCAGCGATCGCTCTAGTAGATAAGATTAGTACAGTGATTCTCTGCTTCCACAGTGGGCCAACAGGTAAAAGGAAATGCATACTTACCTTGGTCTAAAGTTCGACCAAGCAACTTATGCAATAAAATCCTTACCTGGAGTCCATTTTTAGGGTGTAGAATGGTGAGTTGTGTCTGTAGGAAGCATCTTCCCACTTGTCTAAAGCCTCGTACACACGCAACGAATTTCCGCCGACCGGTCGTCCGTCTTTTGTCAAGAGTGGTGTCTGTTGGTTGGAATGTGCTCTAGACTGCACACAAATTTTCTCGCACGACAGAATTCTACCTCAGAAGTGATGTCATGTGTTGGATTGCTTTCTTTGTGTTCTTTCATCTCTGAGCATGCCTAGTCTTGCTCATAAGATTTTTCCCCATCGAAATCTGTACTAATGAGACGAAAATCAGACGTGTTTTGACGGTCGACAAAAATTATATAGTCTGCACACCAGGATTTTTTCGGCCCAAAAGTCTGAGTCGGTTGTCGGAAGCACCATACTAACAAGCCGAAAATCGGCAGATCGGTCGTCGGACGAAATTTCCCGGCCGAATTTCTACTCGTGTGTACGAGGCTTAAGTTAGCTTAGTGTGGCAGGGAGCCTTGCATCATGTAAAAGAAGAAGTGCAATGCTTACGGATAGCTCACTTATGGGCATCACAGTGGCTATGTGGTTTGCTTCCTCCTAGCAGCACTCGAGTTGTTGGTGCGAATCCCAACAATGACACTACTTGCCTGGAGTTTGCTTGTTCTTCCTGTGCCTACGTGGGTTTCCTCTGGGTACTCCGATTTTCTCCCACACTCCAAAGACTTGCTGGTAGGTTCATAGGCTCCTGTCTAAATTGGCCCTAGTACATGTATGAATGTGAGTTAGGGACCTTAAATTGTAAGCTCCTTTGGGGCAGAGACTGACATAAATGTACAATATAGATGTAAAGCACTGTGAAAATTGACAGCGCTCTTTAAGTACCTATAATAAATAAATAATATGCACTTATCCAGGAGGCAACAAGTCCAGTCTTTGTTCTCTTGCAGTTCTATGGGTGCCATTGCTACCTGACGTTTTTAGGTGTGCCCCTCTCTGGAATTTGTGGTAGTTTGGTCTACTAGGTGTTAGATCATTGCTGTCCCATGTAGTGATGTAACGGCCAGCGAAAGGAACCCCCAGAAGTGTTGGATAGAAGAAAAGGTTGTTGCTTTGGTAAAGAATGAAGATTAGACTCTCTTGATGGGCAAATATTCATAGTTACATAGTTACATAGTAGGTGAGGTTGAATAAAGACAAATAGTCAATCCAGTTCAACCTGTGTAGGTGTGTGTGGCTGTAATCATCTCACATAGCCCTGAATGTCCTGATCCTTGAGATGTACGTCTAAGAGTCTTTTGAAAGCCACCATACTTCCCGCAGAAACCACCTCTTGTGGTAGAGAATTCCACAATCTTGTAGCCCTAACAGTAAAGAACCCCCCCCCCCCCACGTTGCCTGAGCTTAAAACGCTTCTCCTCTAATCGCATTGTATGCCCTCTTGTCCTCATGCAATGCCTTCGACTGAACAGCTTTTTTTCTAAGCTGAGATCCCCATTGAGGTATTTATAAATTGCTATCATGTCCCCCCTCAGACGTTTCTTCTCCAGGGAGAATAAATAGAGCGATTGCAGACGCTCTTCATAATTAAAGCGGAGTTCCACCCAGTGAATGTTTTTTTTAATAAAAATACCCCGGGACAGTCAGGGCTAGTGCATTCCACAATGGCTAACCTCTGATCTGTCCCGTGTTGCACTTACCTGAAAGAAGAAATACTTACCTTGAAAATGTATTCTCCAGCGCTGCCATCTCAGGTGTGGGCAGCTTGAAGCCAGCGCAATCCTCTTCTGTGTCCTCTTCCGTCTTCTTCGGTCCAACGATGCACTGCACCGGCCCCGCCGTCACTTCCGGTGTGACAGCGTCATCCCTGCACAGCTTCTGGGCATGCCCAGAAGCTGTTTAGCAAGGTATGACAGGGCGCCCGAACCGTAACTGACGTCGGGGCCAGGAAGGGACAAATCGCCGTGGCTGCTGAGGGGAGGAAGAGGAAATAAGGTAAGTATATTTTCTTCTAAACAAGGTAAGAAAAAAATAAATAAATTGCGATTAACCATTTGTTTTTCAGGTGACCCGGAGCGAGAAGATGGAGGTAAGTATTATTTTAGGGTGGAACTCCACTTTAAGGTCCTCCAATCCCCTAATCAGTTTAGTTGCCCTTCTCTGGACTCTCTCCAGCTCCAACACATCCCTTCTGAGGACTGGCGACCAGAACTGGACAGAATACTGCAGATGCGGTTGGACCAGAGTTTTATAAAGTGGAAGGATTATAGTCTTCAGGGTGATTCGGACTCACAATTTTTCTCATGGCAACTGGGTCTCTTTAAAGGGTAGCTGCAGATTTTATAAAAAAAAATAGCTGTCAGTGCTCTCTCCACTCTATTGAAGTAGATACTTACAAGGACCTCATATGTAATGTGGACCCACTCTCTACTGTTGACCTCTGCTGCAGTGGACATGGTCTTCAGCTAGTCTGGAGTTTCTCTACTGCGGTACATCGGCATGGGCTATAGAAATGATATTCATTGAGTAGTCATTGTTCGGCTCTGCAGAGGCCTGGTAATGAAGAGGGTGTTTAGGTCCATCTGAGGTCTATATGTTAAAGGTTTCTGACAAGTGCAGCAACACTTTATACAAATTAAAAAAAGTGAACATCATTTTTCATCCAGCCCGTCTCCATAATGATTTTGTACATAGTAAGGAAGTGTAAACATGGATGTCTTTTCTCAAGGCTTTGCTTCTGTCTGGTTTTTATAAAAATCTTAAAGTAAACTTGTCATGAGAGCAATACAGGGGCTTTCAATGCTGGCCTGCGGAAAACTCTAGTTGCATGGATGTGATATTTTCTCAATAAGTCACCCAGTAAGCAGACAAGTAAAAAAAAATGGAGCTTAGAATTAAGCACTGTACAAAACGCCATTGAATCTCTTTTCCTAACATCTGTTTACCTTTGCATCTTTTTATCTAAATTAACTTTGGCCTATTAGCAAGCACTATGGACCCCAGTTTTGACGTTTTTGCATGCAGATCAAGTTCTAAGAAGCCCTAAGAAGTCCAGAGGAAAGCAAAAGATCAGCATAACAGCCAGGCAACTAGTATTATTACTAGAAAAGATTTGCTACTGCAGTCTCCAAGCAAAGCCACACATGAAGTTCTCATGGGTGTCCACTAATAAGCAACACACAAGGGTTGATTTGCTAATGGCTAATAGACTGTGTACATTTTGAATGTGCAGCTGCTCCAGAACTTAGTAAATGAGATGAAGTTGGACTGACGTTCATCATTCAATCATGCGCAAACAAAAATTCTGTTTTTTTTTTTTTTTTCTTTGCATGGGTGTTCTTTGCAAAATGAAGCTTCACCCCATTTACTAAGATTTGAAGCCTCTGCCCACATCTATTTGCCTTAAGTTAATTTAAAGAGCTACTGCTTCTCTAAGGTTCACTAAAGTTAATTCCCTTCGGATCGATCATACGTTTTAAAATGAGGGGGGGGGGGGGGGGACGTAGTCCTCTTATTACAGGCCTCTGATGTGTAGGCTTTATCCTATCAATATGTACATTGTCCATTGCTAGGTGTAGCATTTTAGAGGCACAGCAATGCAGTAGAGATTAGATGGTTTTTAGCTGTGGATTGTTGATGGATATTAAGAACGAACTAAGCTGTTGAAGTTGGCAATTGTGAATCTGTTCCAAGCAGGAGTTTAATGACAGCAGTGTGCTTTAAATGGGTTAGCGATGAGCTGTGGCCTTCACGCCTTTCCAGTGCATTGAAAGGTGGCACATCTAGATTGATTGATTTTATTTGTCTGCTAGTGGCTAAGTGCTAAAACTGTCATTCATGCCTCCTTGTTTTAGACCCCTTTAAAGTGCCCGCATTGCTGCAAACCATAGCCTAGTTTGTTCTCAAATATAGTACCCTGCTTGTTGTATTGGTAAGAACAAGCTTTACAGCCCATGTGGTCTTCTGTGTTGAGGAACAGACAGCAAAGATCCTTACGTGTGTTGTGATACCATTCATTTGGAATAGCACCCCAACAAACTAAGGCAATGCACCAGTGTTGCAGTGCGCTATAACACAAAATAGTGTGTTTCATTACAAAATTTAAGTAATATCTGGTTTGGTGTGTTGGCAGCCCATTTATGTCAATGGGCTGCCCTAACAACTCAATGCTCATTAATGGCTCGTTTCCACTGAGCTTTCTGGTACGGTTCGGTTCGGTACAGTACGCTATTTATGCCATTTCCATTATGAATGGTACCCTAATTCCGAACCGTACCGTACCACTTTTTGGTACCCTTTCGTTGGGGTACCAAGCACATTAGTACCGTACCAACAGGGTGGAGCTACACTCTGCAGAACTTTGATTGGTTGACAGAGAATCGTCTATCACAGCTTTCCTGCTACACCACGCCTATCATGAAAGGGTACTATTGGCAGTGGAAACGCAATGTGTACCATTCCGAACCGTACCGTACTGAACCGAACCATACCGTACCACTCAGTGGAAACGAGACATGACATACAACATGATGCACATTAATGTACTGCAAAAATGTAAGTGGGCTTCTAAAGAAACCTTTCATTGCAGGCTGTCATGGCTGATTTCTCATTCTGCAATGTTGTCATGCGGGTCTTCCTACTTCAGATTTGTGAGTCATTAACCCAAACTCAGGATTCACATATGAACCTCTGACTTGTCTATAACTTTCCAAATCTTCATACACCAGGAGCTTCAGAGCATAACCAGAACCTATGAAAGATGTCCTGAATTTTTTACAATGAAAGATTTTCTTGAAATCAGCGTATTTGTATAGCCATTTTGCTGGCCACAGGTTACAACTTGATTGTTAAGAATTACTTTAGATTTGCCAACAGTCGTAAAAATCTGAGGGTCCACCTAAACAACTTTCTTTTACCATACTTTCATTTAGTGAAGAAGGCCCAGGTACTACAGGGTTGTTAGTAGATCTAAAAGGGACTCGAAAGCTGGTCATACATTTTCATCTGGTTCCCGATGAACTGGTCGACATTTACTCAGTAGATGGCCTTGCCAACCCTGCTTCATTCGAGAAATGATGATTAAACACTTTTGGTTGAAGGAACCTGATGACAATTTTTATTCTGGAAAAAAAATTGTCTGACAGGCACTGGTGAATGGTACTACAGGGTGTGGAAGTACTTGGCACTTCAGGGTTCAGGGTATGGAAGAACATGTTACTTTATATGCCAGCATTGGCCAACCTTTAACCACTTAAGCCCCGGAAGATTTTACCCCCTTCCTGACCAGGCCCTATTTTGCGATTCGGCACTGCGTGACTTTAAGGGACAATTGCGCGGCCGTGCGACGCTGTACCTAAACGAATTTGACGTCCTTTTTTTCCCACAAATAGAGCTTTCTTTTGGTGGTATTTGATCACCTGTGCAATTTTTTGATCATGCGCTATAAACAAAAAAAGAGCGACAATTTTGCAAAAATAACAATATTTTTCACATTTTTTTATATGAAATTCCCGAAAAAATGTAAAAATCAAATTTTTTTAACATTTTTGGCCAATTTGTTTTCTGCTACATATGTTTGGTAAAAAAAATAATCACAATAAGCGTATTTTTGATTGGTTTGCGCAAAAGTTATTGCGTTTACTAACTAAGGGAAAGATTTCTGTCGTTTTTGGTGTTTTTTTTTTTAACGAGTAATGGCGGCGATCTGCGATTTTTTTTGCGGGACTGCGACATTGCGGCGGACAGATCGGACCCTTGCTTGACATTTTTGACACTTTTGGGGTTACCAGTGACATTACACAGTAATCAGTGCTATAAATGTGCACTGTTACTGTAAAAATGACACTGGCAGGGAAGGGGTTAATTTTATTGGAGAGGGAGGGGTTAATGTATGCCTGGTGCTTACTGACGTGTGTGGGGGGAGGTGACTGAGTGAAACAGGGACAGATCGCAGGTTCAGCTATGCTGAACCCTGCAATCTGTCACTGTCTGTCACTTAGGAGATCCGCCCGCTCTGTTTACACAAGCGGGCGGATCTCCAGACTCGATTCCCCTGGCCCGACTCCCGCTGTGACTGAATACAGCAGGAGTGAGCCGGAAAGGGGGAGTGTCTGGTGACTTAGGTCTACGTCGTCAGACCTACAAGAGCCACTTTGCTGCAGTAGAGCTCTAGTGAGCAGCGGCAAAGTGGTTAAGCACCAGTGCTGTCAAATACGGAGATATGGAGCCCTAACCCAGAATTTGCACAGGCAGCTTTTCCTGTTCCAAACCCACAAACAGAGTGTTAAGAGGGTGAAGAAAAAGTAAAATAGAGGCTGCTTAAAGTGATACTTAACCCAAGACCCTGCACACATGGAAATGCAATTATTTTAGTAAATATAAACTGCTAATTCCCTTTTCTCATCAGCAGTTTATAGCAGTCTTGTGACTTCTATCAGTGCCTGGATAAATTGCTTCCAAGTAACAAGAAAAGCCGGCACACAAATGCTTTGTTTGGATGCGATTTATTCCAGCATGACAGCAGTATAAAATATGTCAAAATTCTAACGCGTTTCGGCCATAGCCTTACTGCCATGTTGTATACTGATGTCATGCTGGAATAAATTGCGTCAAAACTAAGCATTCGTGTGCTGGCTTTTCTTATGTGGTAGAGCAAGGGTGTCTGGTTAATGCTTGTAGGAGGATATTTCCTTCTCCCCTGATTGTCCTATGAGGCTGCAGGACCCCTGACCTTCTGTCTGGACAGTGCTGATTGGCCCTGTGCTGATCACATGCACTCTTCCAAGAAAAAAATAAAAACTCTCGCAATACACACCAAACTGAGCATGTGTAGATTGCCTCCAAGACTCTTTTTATCAGGAGATGGATTGGGGACAGTGGAAGAAGGGGAGAATCAGAGAAGGCAGGATAAAACAGCCTTTTTTACACAATGCAGAGGATTAACCCCTTAGGTTCCACAGTGAGTATAACAAGCATGCTTTACTGCATATACAGACTAATTTTACTCTTTTAGGTTTAGTAACACTTTAGGTGTTAAAAGGTACCTGGAGGTTGGCCTTACGTGGGCAGAACACATTTCACTTTAAGGAGTCACATGAGTAATTTAATTGGTAAGTTGCAACAGAGTTAAGGGGGAGCGTACTGCAAATGCGTCTGTTTGTTCCTGTGATGCTGGGGGAATGCTCAACCATTAACGCCACCCGTTTTCTATGCCAGGACAGTGCGGAAACATCAGGATAGTCATTTTTCGGTCAGGTTTCAGGGAAACAGAGTTTGGACTACAGGTATGGCATGTAAACTAAGCTCCATTTTTCTAAGCTGACCCAAGGCCCCTTGACTGCCTAGCACATTGCTTTAGAAAGGCAAACTAACCCCATAAGCTGAATGTTTTTTGTAGCATAGGGCTAGTTGTGGATCATTTTCTATGCGTGTTATAGAGAGGGAGCAGCTGCCAGAACTAGAGGTGCCCCTAATGGAAATTTTGGTGCCGAAACCAAAAATTCCGGATGCACTTGGCTGAAAACCAAAACGAAAATGATAGTTTTAGAAAATGTATATATTTTTATATAGAATTGTATTATGTTCAACTTTTTAAATAATATCACAAATTTAAATAAATATTATAATTATTATTATACAGGATTTATATAGCGCCAACAGTTTGCGCAGCGCTTTACAATGTGAGGGAAGACAATACAGTTACAATACAGTTCAAAACAGGAGGAACTAGAGGGCCCTGCTCGTTAGAGCTTACAATCTAGAAGTTTATTATCGGCCATTATTGGCACCTTCAGCACCAGAAAAGCTCAAGAAAAATGTATCCCTTTATATTCCATGTATGTCTTCACACTGGTCGATTGCGCTTCTGTTGTGGTGTTACAAATCCTGCTTGCTGCATTTTTGGTTAGTTAAAAAAACTGCACCAAAAACGCATCTCTCTGTTGAAAAGCATTGAAAATGCAGCAAGAATGCATCAATAACGAACCTATGTTATGTTTTTGATGCAGTTTTTGAGTCACATGACCTATGAAAAACACACCATAAGCACAATAAAGTTGCGTATATTTTCGGTTGCCATTACCGGCACCTTTTTCTCTTATCGGCAAAACACCATTTTCGGCCGATATGTTTCGTCCACCGACGTTTCGGTGCTTCTCTAGCCAGAACGGCTACTCACAGGAGTTGATTTACTAAAGGCAAATAGGCTGTCCACTTTGCAAGTGCAGTTGCTCCAGAGCTTAGTAAATGAGGTGAAGCTTCACTTTGCAAAGAATTCCAAATATGCTAGGAAAATTAAAAAATAATAATAAAAATAAATAATAATAATAATAAAAAAGCATCTCTTTGCCTTAAGTACATCAGCCCCACAGTGTTTCTGGAAAAAAAAAAACTCCACAATGTTTCTGAAAAAAAAAAAAAAAAAAAGCATTTTTGCTTGCACATGATTGGATGATAGTAGTCAGCAGAGCTTCGCCTCATTTACAAAGCTCTGGAGCAACTGCATTTGAAAAATGCAGTCTATTTTCCTTTAGTACATCAACCCCGCAGTGTTTCTGAAAAAAAAAAAAAAAAAAATCCACAGTGTTTCTGGGAAAAAAAAAAAGCATTTTTGCTTGCACACAATTGGATGATAGAAGTCAGCAGAGCCTCCCCTCGTTTACGAAGCTCTGGAGCAGCTACACTTGGAAAATGCACTGTCTCTTTGCCTTTAGTACATCAACCCCACAGTGTTTCTGGAAAAAAAAAAAAAAACTACACAGTGTTTGTGGAAAAAAAAAATAATTGATTGGTGATTGGATTAGAAGTCAGCAGAGCTTCCCCTCATGTACGAAAATGTACGAAAATGCACAGTCTCTTTACCTTTAGTACATGGGTGTCCAACCTTTTGGCTTCTCTGGGCCACAGTGTAGAGAAATTTTCTCGGGCCGCATATAAAATATATACTATAGTTAAGGTATATACACGTAAGTAATAAAACGCTGCCGCGCCCTTCCCACGCTGCCGCGCCCCCCCCCCTCCCTCAGCACTAATTTAACACAACTATAGGAAGATCCCTTCCGAGGCAGCCTCTGCCTACAGTTAGTTGGAAGCCGCTGTGGCCGTGCCCCCGAGCCGACTTCCTTCCTCCCCAGCAAAAAAAAATAATTGTCAGGGGGCAGTGGGCCGCATTGCCTGCCGTTCTGGGCCGCATACGGCCCCCGGGCCGCAGGTTGGACATGCCTGCTTTAGTACATCAACCCCACAGTGTTTCTCCTTATAGTGATCTGGCCTCAGTAATGTGAATTTGCTAGGGAGGGGCTGTTGCAATTTTTTGCATTATCATTACTCTGGGATCTGCGATATAAAACACAACCGCACATGTATTCCTGTATGGAGGGTTACCTGTATGTATAAGCTGGGCAGAAAAAAAAAATGCAAGTGCAATTTAATTTTGCAAATTGCGCTTCTAGAATAAAAGGGGATTTAATTTAATGAGCTGCTCTGAAAGATTTGAATTGATCCTTTAATATTCTTTATTATGTGGGAATTGTCGCACTCAGAAAGGGTTAATTTCTCCTTCCCTGATCTATGAATATTTTTAAGAATAATTCAGAATGTATTAAGCTGAAATGAATGATGAATAGCTGTCCTATTGAATATTACATTTCCATACCGCTATACATTATGCTGGAGTTGGTTCTTTATATATAGATTATGGTACTTCCATATCACCAATGCTTTTTTTAGGCACATGAGTTGATACAAAATTTCGGTATATATCACAGAGGCACACTTTCTCTGTCCCCACAAACACCCAGTCACGTTTCTATGGTAACACTCCTGTCGCCGGCCGTCATGGCAACCGTCTGGGGCTCCCGTAACCACGGCGACGTGTGTGCTCCCCCCCCCCTCCCATGCACACATACACTCTTAGAGGGAATTCCCTGCCTTTCCACTTGATTTAAAGGAGCAGCAAGTTGGTTTTTTCGGCATTGCTGAGACAAATTGGCGTCTCGTATGTCCCTCATTGTCTCCTGAATACCAAATAGGAATTGTAAAAGAAATACTTTCCTTTTTCATTTGATTGTCTCCCTATCATCTTTAATCACTGTTTTTCTCCTGCAAACGCTGTTACGGTGCACTTCATTTCTTATAAAACCGTGATCTATGTATGTTAGGGATATTTACTTCTCTTTCTGGGCTTTCACAGGTGATTTACCTCTGCATGTATGTAGGGCAGCATTGCAATCTCTTTATGTCCTTTGTTACTTCCATCAACCTGTTGCAAGCATCGCATTTCTTTCTTTCCTGCTGCTCGTGGCCAATTTATTTATTTATTTCAGGTACTTAAGCCTCGTACACACTACTCGTTTTTTTTTTTTTTTTCAGTTCAACCCAACAGGGCTGAATGAAGAAAAAAAATTGACAGCTCAGGTCGGAGCCGCTGTACTAACAATCTGATGTTAGTACAGCGATCTCTTCTGCTGTTCTATTGTATTCTGACAGGGGGATGGCCAACAAAAAACCCTGATAGCTCAGGTTGGTGCTGCTGTACTAACAATCTGATGTTAGTACAGCGATCTCCTCTGCTGTGCTATTGTATTCTGATAGGGGGATGGCCAACAAAAAAAACTGACAGCTCAGATCGGAGCCGCTGTACATACAATCTGATGTTAGTACAGCAATCTCATCTGCTGTGCTATTGTATTCTGACCGGGGATGGCCAACAAAAAAACCTGACAGCTCAGATCGGAGCCGCTGTACATACAATCTGATGTTAGTACAGCAATCTCATCTGCTGTGCTATTGTATTCTGACCGGGGATGGCCAACAAAAAAAAACCTGACAGCTCAGGTCAGAGCCGCTGTACTTACAATCTGATGTTAGTACAGCAATCTCATCTGCTGTGCTATTGTATTCTGACAGAGGGATGGCCAATAAAAAAAACCTGACAGCTCAGGTCGGAGCCGCTGTACTAACAACCTGATGTTAGTATAGCGATCTCCTCTGCTGTGCTATTCTGATGGGGATGGCCAACAAAAAAACCTGATAACTCAGGTAGGATCTGCTGTACTAACAATCTGATGTTAGTACAGCGATCTCCTCTGCTGTGCTATTGTATTCTGATGGGGATGGCCAACAAAAAAACCTGATAACTCAGGTAGGAGCCACTGTACTAACAACCGATAGTAGTACAGTGATCTCCTCTGCTGTGCTATTGTGTTCTGATGGGTGAACACTCCGATCAGCACTCTCAGCCATTGGCTGAGAGCGCTGATTGGGAGCCAATCGGCAGACCCTTTTCAGTCATGCCCCTTCGTTAGAAGCCAGCCTACAGTACACACAGTACACACGAGCGGAATGTTGGTCGGTTTCCATTGAACTGGCCAATGCCACTCGACATTTGGCCCACATGTACTAGGTTTTTCTATAGCTCCAACATTTTTCATTGTGTACATTCACATCAGTTCCCACCCACAAAGAGCTTACAATCTAAAATCCCTAACTCACATACTAGTGGCAGTTTAGACAGGAACCAGTGAACCCACCAGCATGTCTTTGGAGTGTGGGAGGAAACCAAACTACTTGGAGGAAACCCATGAAAACACTGGGAGAGCATGGTAACTCCATGCAGATCATGTCCTGACCAGGATTCTATCCATGGAACCCCAGTACTGCAAGGCAAAAGTGCTAAACACAAAGCTACTGTGCTGCCCAATAGCATTTTATTCTTGTCTTTCTTTGTTAAAGGAAAACTTTGCTGAAAATGCTCTTTGCCTGGCTACTTCAAGCTTCAGTACATTGTAGAACCTGGAACAAACAGGAAAGACAGAGGGAAGACATGACTCCTAATCTGCATACCTTTTATGACCCAGTGTTAGCCTTTAAAGTATAACTCCACCTCAAAACTAAAATCCCTGCATTTACAGACATCCACAATGTAACACTAACCTATCTAGCCCTGTAAAGAAGAAATCAGTATACATCCTTTTTTTTAAGCCGATCCGACCGGATCTCCAGCGGCGGAAGCTCTGCAGAGGACACAGCCGACAATGGCTGTGAAATTATTGGAGAGTGATGACACCCATAGACTTAATATGGGGCTTCTGTTGTCGGCTGTGTATTTTGAACTTGCCTCCACAGCGAAGCCGCGGCTGACAGCTCAGTGTGGGATCGGGTCAGATCGGCTTAAAAAAAGGTATGTATACTGATTTCTTCTTTACAGGGTTAGATAGGTTAGTGTTAGATTATGGAGATCTATAGATGCAGGGATTTTAGTTAAGGTGGACTTCAACTTTAAAGCGGAGTTCCAGCCATTTCACTCACCTGTCCAACGGTCCAGCGATGCGGCCGCCCGAAGCCTCGATCCTCTCCCTCGGCGCCGGCATCACTGCTGTGGGCACCCGGCTGTGACAGTTTGCGGCTTCACAGCCGGGTACCCACTGCGCATGCGCGAGTTGCGCTACGCGTCTTGATTGGCCGGCAATCTTCTGGGACCTCAGACATGTCCCAGAAGATTGCAGGGAGGGAGGGGGAGAGGAGAATTTCCGTTCAGGGCGCAAAATTTGGTTTGTATCACACAGGGATTTTGATTGGTTGGAAAGGGTTGCTTTCGCTTACCCATGCTACAATCCCTTCTTTCTTCCTATGTATGGTTCTGAAATCCCTGGTTTGTGTTTCTTTTTTCTCTGATCCCTGTCTCTTCTTCTCACTGTGATTCCTTACGTGCTTTTGCCTTTCCAGCCATGCCCTCTCACACATGGTTAAACATTTCTGCTCTGTCACTGTCATGTGACAGAGTCTCTCTGGCTGTGACCACACGCTAGAGCTGAACTGCCACTGCTAAAAAATGCTGCCCGTTTCCCTTCCTCCATTTGCTTATCTTGTGTTTATTATATTTATGAAGCCTGACAATCACTTACCAAAGCCAATTACACAAGGTGACAACCTTTCTTAGGGAACCTTTCAGACCGCTATGGGGGCTGCAGCTGATACCTTGTCATTAAAGAGCCCTGAATGGGCAAAGTGACACGTTGTCTTGCAAAGTGAACATGTGATACTCACGTTACTTGCCCTTCCCCGCCGCTCCCTTTCTCCATCAGATTAGATTAAACCCTGTGTAAGCCCTGTGTTGGATGGTGTTAAGCCCTAACTGAACCTTCAGTATAAACAGTGTTAATTTTGGCAGCAAAAATCGATTTAGTTTTAGTTATAGTCTTTTGACTAAAATGCCATTTTAGTTTTAGTCGTATTTTAGTCTTTTGATTAAAATGCTATTTTCGTTTTCGTTGTATTTTAGTCATCTGAATTGTTTTCGTTTTAGAGCCGGTTCACACTGCCGTGACCACTAAAGTCGCCTCAAAAGGGGCGACTTCTAGTGCGACTTTTAGCGCGACTTTGCACGACTTTGGCGTGACTTCAGCGCGACTTGACGCGAGACGACTTTGTAGGACTTTGTATTTGGCCAATCAGAATATTATGTGTTGTGACCTAATTTCCCTTTCCTTTTTTTTTTTTTTGCTGGCATTTATCGGGCATTTTTTGTGCGTCTTTGGAGGCAGGCATGTCTTTAGTGTCTGGGGGGGGGGGGTCTAAAAAGTGTACCTGTGAAGTTTCAGCTCTGTAGCATGTCTAGAACCCCCAAAAAATATCATTTTTCTTATAATTATTAATACAGCAGTGTGGCGGCTTCTCTACACCTTGCATTTTTCTTGCAGACATTTATCGGGCGTTTTTGGCGACAAGCATGACTTTTTTTGGATTTAGTGTCTGGGGGGTCTAAAAAGTGTACCTGTTAAGTTTCAGCTCTGTAGCATGTCCGGAACCCCAAAAAAAATTATAATTTTTCTTATAATTTTTATTAGAACATTAATATGGCTTCTCTCCACCTGCCTTTTTTTCTTGCAGGCATTTTTTGAGGCAGGCATGACTTTTTTTTGGATTTAGTGTACGCGACTTCACAGGTCGCCCCCGAAGTCGTGCCGCGTTAGTGTGAACCGGCACTTAGCCATTGTGATATATAACGTCTTTATAAATAAAATATTTTTGGCAAGCAGAAGTGCAACTTTAAAATCCAAAAAAAAAAACCAACTGTAAACTCTATTGGCTGTACTGTCATTGCACATATTACCTGAATATATTACCAACATTAAATATTAAGAAAAAATATAAGAAAAGCAGCTTAGTAGATGCCCCTTACTTATGCTTATACGGTGGTGCAATACATGTTTAAACTTTAATGTGCTATTATTACAGGCTCTAGATGGAATTGTGTTGCTGATTTAGAAATGGCCAGCAGAGGAGTGTTAATTTTGATGTCAATTTTCAATTTAGTTTTAGTTATAGTCTTATAACTAAAATGCCATTTTAGTTTTAGTCGTATTTTAGTCCCCTGAATTGTTTTAGTTTTAGTCGTATTTTAGCCGAATACAATTGTGTTAATTTAGTAGACGAAAACATTTTAGTCTATGAAATTAACAGTAGAAATTAACAGTATAAATCAGTTAAATACAATCCAGGGACATCAACAAATAAGCCTCATGCACACAGGGCGTTTTTACAGCTGCTTTTAAAAGCGTCAGTCGTTTTAAACTGGAACTGGAACATAACTGGACAGAATACTCCAGATGTGGTCGGACCAGGGTTTAATAAAGTGGTAGGGTTATAGTTTAATCTCTGGAATACATCCCTTCCTTATGCATGCCAATATTCTGCCGGCTTTGGCAGCTGCAGCTTGACATTGCATGCTATTGCTAAGTCTATCCTCTACTAAGACCCCCAGATCTTTCTCCATTTTTGATTCCCCCAAGGGTTCTCCCCCCCCCCCCCAAAGCGTTTATGTTTTTAGTCCCCAAGTGCAAAACCTTACACTTCTCCACATTAAACCTCATTCGCCATGTAGTTGCCCACTCTGTTATTTTGTTCAGGTCATTCTGTAAGATTTCTGCCTCACAATGTGAAGTTATTGCCCTGCCCAATTTTGAGTCATCTGCAAAAACTGAGATTGAGCTACTGACCTCGTTCTCAATGCTATTTATGAATAAATTGGACAAAATTGGTCCCAGGACTGAGCCTTGGGGGACCCCACTTACCACCCCAGACCAGTCTGAGTACGCGTTATTTATTACCACCCTTTGGACACAAAGGGTGTCCAAAGGGTGGTAGTAAAGTCTTCTTTAAAAAACAAGAAATGTCCCCCCCAGCATAGTAGTATATTATAAAAGACTTACCCACAAACTGAGCCCTCCAGCGCTGAGCTGTCACGGCTCCCCCAATCCACGGCAGCTTCCATGTTAACTACTTCAATACAGGGCACTTTTACCCCCTTTTTCAGCTTTCAGAGCTGTCCCACTTTGAATGACAATTGCGCGGTCATGCAACACTAAACTCAAACTAAGTTTTTATCCTTTTGTTCACACAATAGAGCTTTCTTTTGATGGTATTTAATAACCACTGGGTGTTTTATCTTTTGCTAAATAAACAAATATAGGCTGAAAATTTTGGGGAAAAAACAAGTTTTTCTTTTTTTCTTCTATAAAATGTTGTAAATAAATAATTGTTCTTCATAAATTTAGCCCAAAATGTATTCTGTTATATTTATTTGGTGAAAAAAACGATATCAGTGTATAATATTTAGTCTGTAGGAATGTTCACAAACTATGGTATATACTGTATATCTGAAAATTGATCAATCCAGATGTACTGATGGCCTATCTAATTTCTTGAGGCCCTAAAAGGCCAGGACAGTAGAAATACCCCCCAAAGAGGCGTGATGGGTTTCTTAACCACTTTAGCCCCGGAGGATTTTGCTGCTCAATGACCAGGCCACTTTTTTCAACTTGTCACTGCGTGATTTTAACTGACAATTGCACGGTCATGCAATGCTGTACCCAAATGAAATTTACATTCTTTTTTTCCCACAAACTGAGCTTTCTTTTGGGGGTATTTGATCACCTCTGCGCTTTTTTTCTTTTGCTTTTTTATTAATAAAAAAAGAGCGAAAATTTTGCGGAAAAATTGACATTTTCTACTTTGACAGTTAAAAAATATCCAATATATTAAATTTTTGTCATATATTTAGGCCAAAATGTATTTCTTTTGGTGGTATTTGATCACCTGTGCCATTTTTATTTTTTGAAAAAAAGAGTGACAATTTTGAAAAAAAAAAAAGCAATACTTTTCACATTCTGATAAATAATATTCCCAAAAAAAATTAAAAAATCAAAATATTTTAACATTTTAGGCCAATCTGTTTTCTGCTACATATTTTTGGTAAAAAAATCACAATAAGCGTATTTTGATTGGTTTGCGCAAAAGTTATCGCGTTTACTAGCTATGGGAAAGATTTGTCATTTTTATTGTTTTTTGTTTTTTTTTTACTAGTAATGGCGGCGATCTGCGATTTTTTGCAGGACTGTGACATTGCGGCAGACAGATCGGAGCCCTAACTGACATTTTTGACAATTTTGGGGGGACCAGTGACATTACTACAGTAATCAGTGGTAAAAATATGCACTGTTACTGTAATAATGACACTGGCAGGGAAGGGGTCACTGTTGGTGATCAAGGGGTTAAATGTGTGTGGGAGGAGGGGGTTCTGTGACAGAGATCGCAGGTTCATCTATGCTTAATCCTGTGATCTGTCCCTGTCTGTCACAGAGAAGATCCGCCCGCTTTGTTTACACAAGCAGGCGGATCTTCTCACACTTTCCCCGACGATCGGGGAAGAGAGGCGATGATCACTGCCCCTCCTCCTCTGGCCCGACTCCTGCTGTGTCTAAACACAGCGGGAGCAAGCCTCTGGCCGCGCACGCACGCGCCGCCGAGACAGGCAGGGGTCCAGTGACGTAGGTCTACGACGCTGGACACAGGGCTGCCACTGTGTAGCAGCACAGTGAGCAGTCAGAAAGTGGTTAAAGTTGTATTTTTTTTGTCCTAATTGTTTGTTTTTTAAATGAAGATATTAAAAAAAATTCACAATTTTTTTTTTTTTTTTTTTTTTTACATTATTATCACCAGTGAAGTACAGCATCATCATATAACTGGTGTTGAGGTGACCAGGAACACTGACTGGTGACACTATGAAAAAAAAAATATATATATATATATTTAATTTTTTTTTTTACATATTTTTATTACATTTTATTTCTTTTTTTTAACACGCTTGTGACCAGTTTTTTTACACATTATGTTTGTTTTGTTGTGATTAACTGTGATTGGACAAAACTAATCACATTTTACAGATGGGCTGTGATTGGCTCTCTCTGTACCATGCGATCACATTGATCAATCACAGCTAGCAACACAATTGTGCACAATGGATGGCATGAAAGGAAGGCATTCATTGTGTACAACTGTAATGTGACCCTCTGTGATTGGTAGTCGGCAGTCACATGGTACCAGCAGCAAGCCGGTACTCTGATCAGTTATTGGCTGTGTCCCATTGACACGGCTAGGGACAGATCACGCCGCTGCGCGGCCCCGCAATCATTGCTTCCTGACCAGAAGTCAAATGATGTCCAGCCAGGATGGAAAAACCCCCACCTAGCCGTCATATGTCTATAGGCTGGGCGGAAAGTGGTTAACCCGGTCTTCCTTCCGGGTTCCGAATCTTCAGCTGCTTAATTGGCCAGATTGCAGTGACATCACTCCCATACATGCGCAGGGGAGTCACTTTGCTACAACATGCAGAGCCTGCTGTAAATGTGGTTTGCTCACATAGCATTACCTCTGACAGGCAGGGGGGCATTTATGTCTGAAGAGACCTCTAAGGTCTCTTTTTTTGTAACAATCCTGCCTGATAGCGGATTTTGGAATTCAGGAGTTTACTACCACTTTAACCCTCTTCATGTGACAGCTTTTTGGCCCGATGATTGGTCTCTTAGGCTTAAAGTAGAACTATACCCATCGATTTAACAGTTTCAAAAAACAGTTACATTCCCCCTGCATGTGTCAGGAATATAACTGTCATATTAGTTGTGCTCTCAACCAAACTGTCAAACTATGCAATGGCTGGTGTCATAACTGATCACCTATGCAGCACCATGGCAGTTGAAGATCAAACAGAAGCCAAGATGGAAGCTTCCTTGGCCGAAAACAATAGAAGGGTTTAGTTCCCCTGTTAAAGTGGAGTTCCACCCAAAAGTGGAACTTCTGCTTTAGGTAGTTCTAACCCCCTGACATGCTACATTTGGCATGTCATTTTTGGGGGGGGGGAGCGGGTACCTAGTTTTGACAGGTACACGCTCCCACTTCCGCTCGGAGCGCCGCGGCGCACTGAACGGAAGTTCTCCTCTCCCCCTCCCTCCCTGCAATCTTCTGGGACATGTCAGAGGTCCCAGAAGATTGCCCGCCAATCACGACGCGTAGCGCAACTCGCGAATGCGCAGTGCGTACCCGGCTGTGAAGCCTCAAACTGTCACAGCCGGGTGCCCACACCAGTGATGCCGGCGCGGCAGAGCAGAGAGGGAGAAGAGCGAGGCTTCGGGCGGCTGCATCGCTGGACCGTTGGACAGGTGAGTGTGTTAGGCTGGAACTCCGCCTTAAGCACTGCATTCTTGAAAGATGTCACATGCTCTATACCAGTGATGGTGAACCTTGGCACCCCAGATGTTTTGGAACTACATTTCCCATGATGTTCATGCACTCTGCAGTGTAGATGAGCATCATGGGAAATATAGTTCCAAAACATCTGGGGTTCCAAGGTTCAAGATCACTGCTCTGTACTATAAACTCCAGTGGAGCAAAAGAGCAGCGTGGCACAGCAAAGGTTTCACCTTTACAAGTAATCCTGTCTATATCTCCTCAATGAACAAAGTGATAGATTCTCTTTGAAGGCTCAGGCTCCAGGGCTGTCATTCTTATCCTAGCTTTACTACCTAGTAAGTCACTTACCACTAAAGACTATGCAGGACGTGATTTCACACTTTGCTGGTTGCATGCTTGTTCTAGATCAGTGACAGCCCTGGACCCTGCACTTTTCAAAACAGATTAGCAATAGCAGTTACCATATTTCTTTCATCACAGATTTATTTTTAAAGGTTTTCTGTTTTCATTTGGACAGTAGAACATTAGTACATACAAAATGACCTCCCTATGCTACTAAAGATTCAGCCTTCCCACTGATCAGCTACTGAAGACAAGCTACCTGTATAGCCTGGCCTTCAAAACCTATTTGCATTTGGTGGGCAACTCAAACAAGACTTTTATGGCAGGAAAAGTCAAATGACTGAAAGTGGAAGTAACCTCACAGATGTTCGGTGACTTATTTAAATGGATTGGCGAGGGAGACACCAGCTATTACCTGAGCAATTGTGAAAATTATATTTAGCTATCACATTTATAATGTGCTGTGCAGATCTGTTAGATGCTTTGTGTAGGTATATTTATAGACCTGTACAGGATTTCAAGGGTGGCAGTTGATCTTCATTCAGACCTCCTTTTGGTGGGATCATGCATAATCGAAAGGGTTAAGGTTCCGAATGGTCCATTCCAGGACATTATTCTTCCTTTTCAAGCAACCTTTCAGTGCTTCCTGTCTATGCACACATTTTTATCTAACATACATTGGATGCAATTCCCATCAGAGAGAGAACTACCATTTGTTAAAATAATCAGCAGGCCATGTGGTTTATAGATCATATATCTGGATAGATTTTCTGACCTCTGTATCAGATTTGACTCTCAAGAAAAGAATTAGAAGACTGTTTTGTTTTATCAGCTATTCCGTATTATATTTTAGATTGGCGGTGCTCATCTGGTGGCACACCAGCGCTGCCTTGAAGGCCCATGGGTGTAAAAAAATATATATTTCTCTTTCATTTATCGATGGACACAGCGCTCCATAAATCATAACTACTGGATTATATTGCCTCCTCCAGGAGTAGGACTGGGCAGAACAAAAAAACACCTGGCTACACCCATGGGCCATCCTCAGCTTGGTATATAACCCCACTCTCTACTATAGGTAATCAGTTTTATTCTGTCTAGTCAGGAGTAAGGACTTAGGCTCATGGTTGAGATCTCTGGTCCTAGCAATTTTTTTCTCCTTCCTTACATCTTTTTTGTTTTTTCTCTCGGGAGATCTATAATCAACTGCCAGGCTTGATAATCTAGATCCAGCGGACCCCCCAGCTCGCAAAAGCGTGCAGAACTAAGACTAAATGTCTTGCAGGGTTGCATAGGACCGGGCTTGGGTCTGGATCGCAGCAGTCCCTTGGCCGACAGCTCCCCTACTTCAGTGGCAAGGATTCTGCCTGGAGTGTTACCCGCATCATGGAAAGGTAAGTGCAGTCCCCCTCTCCCCTTTTAGCGTTTTGTTTGGGGTGGACGTGGGTAATCTCCAGAGACGGTCAGACCTGCCTGCAGGTTCCCTCCTCCCATCCTAAAAAATCCCTCAGTTAGCTGGGCTTCCCACACTCCCTTCCCCCCCTGTCTGGACCTGGAGTCTGGGGTGGGGGGGGGCTCCCAGGGCAGAGGATGCAGCAGAAACCCCTGGGGTCTCCCCCTCTATCCCCAGTAAGTGTCCTGGGATAGTGTGTCCTGCCCTGGTAGTCTGGAGGGGTCCCAGTGTAGGAAACCCCTGGGTGCATGCCCCAATGTTTGCAGTGTGGGTATAGTGCAGGGGGGTCCCAGTACAGAGACCGGTGCAGAGTGCGCAGCGGATTCTCTCCTAACATGTGTCCTACCTTCAGGAGGGGGTCCCCTTGCAGAGTGCACAGGGAAGATCCTGGCAGCATGCTATAGCTGATGGTGGCCATTTTCCCTTAGTCTGGCTGGTCTCCGGTTGTCGGCCCTGTTTGTGTAGCCCAAGATGTTACAGGGGCCATTTTCCCTTAGTCTGGCTGGTCTCCGGTTGGTGGCCATATTTGTGTAGCCTGATGATGTCACAGGGGCCATTTTCCCTTAGTCTGGGAGACGCTGGAGACGACCGAAGCCTCGTGGGGATGCCGTAGCTCCTCAGTTTCCTTTTTCTGTGCCCGGGATATATGAACAGGGATGGCGTCCATGGTGATGCTAGGTTCTAATTGTCGGCGCTCCTCCGATTGGTAGGGTGAGTCCTTGGTGGTCCCTGTTATCTCTCTCTCTCTGCTGATAGGTACCCTGAGCCTTGGGGGGATCCTTTGGTGGTGCTAAAAGATAGTTTTTGTACTGCAAGGTTTTCCTTACCTTATGGAGCCTCAGGATCACATCTTCCCCGCTAACCCCCTCATGAAGGTGGCAGGTCGCACGGAACCCCAGCTTCCCATGGTTGCACTGACAGTGGTCCTGCAGTCCTTAGTGTCCCAGGTGGAAGTGGCGTGTGGGTAAAGGCCTCTGCCTTTCCCTGCTCAGTCTGTCTTATCTGATTCTTAGCCTGATGCCGCAGTGCACGTGGCCTGTCCAGGGGGGCTTATTATCTCATCCCCAGATCCATCCGATAGAAAGGATTATTCCTCCTTGGTCGCACCAGCGAATTAAAAAGTGCTGGTAGATGCACTTATCACTGGAGTGCATGAGACTTTAAAAATGGAAGATGCGGCTGATGTAGCCACGGACGTGGCTGTGTCATTTGGTACGCATAAGTCACCTCGCACTCCAAAGGTGTTTCCTTGTGTGCCTTATGATGACAGGTTTTCATGTAAGTAATGGGAACAGCCAAAATTACCCTTTGTGGTCCCCAAGCGTTTTGCTGTACGTTACCCTTTTGAGGAGTCACTTTTAAAAAAGTGGACTAGTCCACCAGTGGTGGACCCTAATGTTTCCAGGTTGAACAAAGCTACCATGATCCAGAGGAGGGCAACTAAACTGATTAGGGGATTGGAGGACCTTAATTATGAAGAGCTCTTACAAGCGCTTGATTTATTCTCCCTGGAAAGTAGACGCCTGAGGGGACATGATAGCGATTTACAAATACCTCAATGGTGATCTCAGCATAGAAAAAAGTCGCAACGAATGCATGAGGACACAAGGCCATAAAATGCGATTAGAGTAGAAGAGATTTAACCTTAGGGTTTTTTTTTTTACAGTAAGGGCTACAAGATTGTGGAACTCTCTACCACAAATGGTAGTAACTGCAGGGAGTGTGGCTACTTTTAAAAGACTCTTGGACGTACATCACAAAGATCAAAACATTCAGGGGTATGTGAAATGAGTATGTCCATACACACCTACACAGGTTGAACTGGATGGACTATCGGCTTTATTCAACCTCAACTACTATGTAACTATGATCCCAGTAGAGAAATTCTCGTGCTTTAAGGACCCAGCTGACAGGAAAGCGGAGGCTGGGGCATGCAGCATGTTTACTGTGGCTGGTTCGACATTGCAGCCAGTCTTTGCCTCAGCCCTGGTGTCTCAGACCCTATCTAAATGGGCCTAGGGGATGAGCAGGTCCCCGCTGCTTTTGTTGATTTAGCAGACCAGTCGGTCCATGGGCTGCAGTTTATTTGTGATGCAGCTTTGGCTACAGCTCCTGTGCTGTCCAAACTTTCTGTTTCAGCGGTGGGGATTTGGCGCGTTGGTCCGCAGACCAAGCCTCTAATAAAGCTCTCACTGATCTGCCCTTTCAAGGCGATCGCCTGTTTGGAGCTACCCTGGATGACATCATTAGGGTATCACGGGCATGGGGGTGGGGGAGTACCTTCCTGCCATAGTCTAGGAAAGGTAAGGAGCCTTGTCGCACAAGGGGGCTCTCCTTCTCAGCACAGAAAATTATTTTGTGCTTCGGAGACGAAGAATAAGGGAAATAGATCTTTTAAATCTTCCCCGGGAGGTTCCAAGCATCCTTGTTCTGGTAAGCCTAGAGCTAGCTTCTCTGGCCCCGCAGATAGGACCCCTTCAGCATGAAGGTCTTCCCCCACCCATTATTGGGGTGGGGGGACATCTTCGCTAGTTTCTGGCTTTGTGGAACTCCTTTATGAGCGTCAGGGGGATCCACAAAATGATTATTTTCGGGGTACCCAGAAAGGGGGACAAAGCTTGTCCTTTTCAGGTTTTTTAGGTCCTGAGTCTCCTTGAGCAGATTTAATTCCTGCAAAGGTTCAGGTGATGTCCGAAGTAGCTAAGGTCCCCCCTATCCCTATTCAGGGAATTAATTTACCTAGGTCTGATCTTATTCTGACCAGGGTGGTCCTTCCTCTGGACAAACTTCAGGAACCACAGGCTGTGATTCGCCGGCTGCTGTCACACAGATAGTTCTCTCTCCTATTTTTGTAGACTCAGACTAAGTTTCTGAGTCTGGTGGTATACACCTTCAAAAGAGTTCTGGTTGCACAATCCTACATGTAGCTCCTTTAGCAGGTTCAGCTCCACAGGAGGATACCGAGGTTTGTGGCAAAATCATGGGTTCCTCTGGCAGACGCTGCTGGCGTCCAAGGGCCACGGTAAGGCAAGTATCATCCTCGGCTCAGGCTTCTTCCGCAATTCCTGCGAGGAATCAAGGGCGAGGGTCTTACATTCAGTCTGGTGGCCTTAAAAGTCTCTTGGGGGGCTTCCTTTCAGAGAAGACCAGTTGTCCCAAGGGCTGATCTACCATCCTGCTTTACAGTTGCTGGTTTTAATGGCTTAGCTAATGAAAGCCAGGTACTGAGGGATAGAGGTCTGTCTGGAACCGGGATCCCTACTATGGTAAAGGCGAGGAAGTTGTCTTCCAGCAAGATATACCATCGTACACGGAAAGTGTACATTTCTTGAGTTGATCCTTTTCTCTTACTCGAATCTTTCTTCAACAGGGCATTGATCAGAAGTTGGTTTTGAGTACCAACAAGGGCCAGGTGTCTGCCCTGGCAATCTTCTTTCAGCGACCCCTAGCCATGCACTCTTTAGTTCGTACCTTTATTCAGGGGGTTCGACACGTGGCTCCACCTGTACAGTCTCTTTTGCCGCCATGGGATTTAATTTAATAATTTCGGTTCTCCAAAAACGTCCATTTGAGAATATTCGAGAGATTCCCTGGCCTACCTTATACCAGAAGATGACATTCTTGTTGGATATTACCTTGGCCCGCAGGGTTTCAGGATTGGTGGCAATATCCTGTCCCAGTCCCTATTTAGTGGTCCATAGGGATAAAGTGTTTCTTCGTCCCTGTCCATCATTCCTGCCCAAAGTTGTCTCTGACTTCCATTTGAATGAGAACATTATGTTGCCTTCCTTGTGTCCCAAGCCGGCTCATTCCAAGGAATTTGCTTTGCATACCTTGAATGTGGTTTGTGCGATTCGGGTGTATCTGGCAGCTACTGAGTCCTTCAGGAGGTCAGACTCCCTTTTTGTGGTTACAGACGGACCAAGAAAAGGGCCAGCCACTTCTTTGGCTACCATCTCCAGATGGATCAGACGGTGACTCAGGCTTATTCCATTATGGGTCAGGTTCCACCTTTCCCTTTCAGGGCGCATTCTACTCGGGCGCTGAGTGCTTCTTGGGCCTTATGTCATCAGGCATCAATATCACAAGTTTACATGGTGGCCACTTGGTCGTCAGTGCATACCTTCACAAAATTCTTTAAGGTAGATACTTTGGCATCTGCGGATGCTTCTTTTGGCTGCAAAGTTTTGAAGGCTGCTGTTTAAGAGGGGCTGTTCCCTCTTGAGGGGTGTTTTTCTTTAAACTTTTATTTTTCAGACAGGGCTTCGGTGACCTGGTTAAGGCTCCCGTGTCCTGGTTAAGGGCTCTTATGTTTAGCCTAGGGTTATTTTCCACACCCCTCATTTTCCTTTTGGCACTGCTTTTGGATGTCTCAGTAGTTATGATTTATGGAGCGTTGTCTGTAGATGAACGAAAGAGAAAATTGGATTTTTGTACTTACCATAAAATACATTTGTCTGAGTTCATCAACGGACACAGTACCCACCCCTCTATACAGTTCTGATACTTCTAATACTGCTTGCTACTAAAACTGATTACATAGAGCAGAAAGGAGGGTTATATACCAAGCTGAGGACGGCCCATGGGCGTAGCCAGGTGTTTTTTATTCTGCCTAGTTCTGGAGGAGGCAATATAACCCAGTAGTTATGATTTATGGAGCTCTGTGTCCGTCGATGAACTCTGTACCCAAACTAAATTTAAATGATTTTTTCACATAAATGGAGCTTTCTTTTGTTGGTATTTGATCACCACTATTTTTTTTTTGTATATGTGTGTGTGTGTGTGTGTGTGTGTGCATGTGTCTGTGTAAATCCAGGAAGTGAACAGGCAGCAGCTTCAGCTGCCCACAGTTAAAATGGCTGCAGCCAGACTTAGTGGAGGGGGATTTCTGCAGCATATTTGGCAAATACAGAATCACATTATATGTAGAATAATATGCAAAGTTGTTGAAGGGAAGCTTTAGAATGGCATATATGATTTTATTACAAATGATGTAAGCAGACTGTAGTTCCTCTTTAATATGCGCATGTATTATAATTACATTATTTAATCTAATGTATTTGAAGTGTAATAGTGTCTAATATTGCAAATGCTGTTTAGGATGCAGTCGTTATCTTTTGTTTGCTTTTTAATCTTTATACATCATAAAAGCAGGTAGTTTTATATTTTGTGTGTTGTCCATTCCTAAAACTCTTCTTGCACCTAACATTTTTCTATGGAGCTTTGGGGATGTGGTGCATGGTGCAGCCCTTGAGAATTATTCAATAGTATTTAATCTAAAATATATATCCTTTCTTAATAGCAACACTAACTACTAATTTTCGTGTTAATAAAAACTGACGTTTGCTTGTAGCCGCTGTAAAACGCACAGTACATGAAAGCATGAGAAAGCTGCACAAAGAGTCTACAAATCTAGAAATTGTGCTGGTAACCAGTATAATATTGGACAAGAAGCTTTTCACATGGATAGTCTGCAAGAAGGACTGTATATCCCTGGGGATAATGTCTACGCCATGCGCCCAGCAAGCCACAGCTTGCCCTTTCTGGCCAAGCTCCATTTGTCCTTCTGCCACTACTGTCTCATGAGTATTTCCATTCATAGAGCTTATTAGGCTTCTTACTATTTCTTTGGAGGCTTACATCCTTTAGTATATCCTTGAGAGGCAATGATCTATTCCCTGGATACTAAGAAAATACCTCTGTAATGTTGATGGTGAAGAAAAGCAAAAATAGTAAGTTATTTCTATAAAATCACACTGGACAAGATATTGGTCAGTGTGCAGTGACATCTGTGGTGTGCTTGAGAGTCATCAGCATTCTCTGCATCTAGCATAGTTCAAGCACAACATTGTATACAGATTTATTTGAAACCTGCAGGTAGCAGGCTCTGATGTGGACATGGGTGTCGTTAAACATGTAAACAATGCTTGCCCTCTCTATAATGTACACCAGGTTAAAGGCTAAGTTCACCTTTCTAACTATGTTTCGATTTAGAGTGTAACATGAAACATGGTCAAAGTTGACATCCACCCACCCCCAACTCCCCATCACCCCTACTAACTTGGGATCTTCTCTTTTTGGCCAAGTCATTCATTCACAGGATCTATGTCCCACGTACCACCTCAGCAGAGGGACTCGTAGGTCTAAGTGCCGGTTCACACTGTTCCGACTTGTCAGGCGACTTGGTCGCCTGACAACTCGCGGACCGTGCTGTACAATTGGAACCGTTCTAATAGGAGCGACTCAAATCGCTCCGACTTAGAAAAAGGTTCCTGTACTACATCGAGGCGACATCGGAGCGACTTGCATTGACTTCCATTATGTGAAGTCATTGCAAGCCGCGCCGAAGTCGCGGTGCACGGGCGACGGCATAACTCGCCCGAAGTCGTGTTGTCTTAGTGTGAACCGACACTTAATGGAGCACAAGTTTGTTGACATTATCTCACTTGTAGTTTATTGAAACTTCCCAAACCCCGTAACCAAAGGTCTGAAATTAGTTTTAAATACATTCTATATTTTGATTTTATTGCAGTGTACAAAGTATACAACAAGAACACATTGGGGTTGATTTACTAACACTAGAGTGCACAAAATCTAGTGCAGCTCTTCATGGTAGACAATCAGCTTCTAACTTCAGCTTGTTCAAGTAAGCTTTGACAAAATATAAAAACAAAAAAAAACCTGTAAAATTAGAAGGCACAAACTAGTTATTTTTCAGAAAACACCTTAGCAATGCTAAAAACATTAGACGCACCAGAAAGAGTAAAAACAAATACCCCTGGATATATATGCACAAAGTCCACAACAGGAATATACAAATAATGGCCATAGGACAAACAGACAAACAGAATTATATTCCTTTAGGCTGCATTCACATGTCAGCTTATAATCGCGGGCAGAACCGCCGCGGTTCTGCCCGTGATTCGGAGATTTATTGCAAATCGCGGGACGCCTAGCGTTGCCCGTTGATTTGCAATAGCCCCCCAAACGCCGAGCGATGTTGCCCCGATTTACGCCCGCCGAATCGCGGCAACATCGCGCAAACAAAATCGCGGGACGCAATACGCTCCAAAGAAGCTCATGTACTTTTTTGGAGCGTATTGCGTCCCACGATTTTGTTTGCGCGATGTTGCCGCGATTCGGCGGGCGTAAATCGCGGCAACATCGCTCGGCGTTTGGGGGGCTATTGCAAATCAACGGGCAACGCTAGGCATCCCGCGATTTGCAATAAATCTCTGAATCGCGGGCGGAACCGCGGCGGTTCTGCCCGCGATTATAAGCTGACATGTGAATGCAGCCTTAAAGAGGGTAAGGGGAAAAAAGTATATCCGCAAATGGCAGCCTCTGAATGGAACCTGAAGCAGATTCCAGCATAAACTATGAAAAAAATTGGGAGAGGCACCTCTAAGTGTAGAAGTTTGTAAAATTAAATGTTATTTAATTTTGTTAAATATTTTATTTTATTATCAGATTTATTAAAATTAGACACATGGCAACTCCCATAAAGAGGGTAAAAAAAGGCAGAAGAGTATCTGGGGTAAGCCATCAACAGCAACTGTCATCGAGAACACCGCCTCTAGCCATTGTCTGTGACGTCACCATGAATGCAGCACTCCAGAGCTGAGGTGTCCTTGGAGCGCAGCGTGCGTGGTGACGTCACAGACAATGGCTGGAGACGGCGTTCCCGATGACAGTTACTGTTGATGGCTTACCGACTTTATGTGAGTTGCCATTTATCTAATTTTAATAAATCTGTTACAAACTATTACACTTCGAGACGCCTCGCTCCCCCTTTTCTTCATTAAAAAAAAAAAAAAGGAAACTGATTGGTTTCTATGCAGGGCTGTACCAGATTTTGCACTCTCCAGTTTAAGTGAATCAACCCCATTGTGTTACCTGCTTGTAATAAGTACAGACATCAACAATGTAATGATATCGAAAGAAATACACATGATCACGTTTCAAAAACAATTGAAAAGATACATTAATATCTTACTCAACCCCAGGGACCATCAGAGACATCAGCACACAGTAATTAGAGAAACATGTAAAGTTGAACCAATAAGACCAGATCCTACAAAACATTTCATCCTTCCCTTTGGCAAATGCCACAGTTTCTTCCATGAGAACAATTTCTTTACCCAAAAGGCTGATCAGGGGAGCTAAAGTTTGTTAAAATATAAAGGAATGCATGCTTTGGCATCATTTAAAAGGTGAATTAAAAAGGATCGTTTACATCCTTTTGCCGACAGTAGGGCGACATGCAGGAGGAATTCAGCCAGTTTGCTTCCCAAATTTTCCTCCATTATCTTAAGACTGATATATATTCCTTTTTATTTAACCCCTTCCTAACCAGCCTTGGCAAACTTCAACAGTGTTTTCATGCCAGGGGAAGGAGGAAAGTATTGGCTGATCACAGTGGTTACATGATCGGGAGTCGGTACCACCTGCTCCTGATCACTAGCTGAGACCGAGTACTGTCTTTGACAGCTCAGTCACTGTACAGGGAGTGTGCAGTAAGTGTGCTCTCTGCACAATAAGCTCTGCTGCCTAAGGGCACATACATGGGGTGTATGGGCATTAAAGCTATTGCCTTGTACACTAAAAACTTGTGTTGTTAACATTTCCCTAAGCTTGTTCACCCCACGTCATTTGAACGGCATTAAATGGCATAGATTATTGCAGGCTTAATGCCAGGACAGATAGAAAACAATTCTGTAGGTGCCGTTTCCACCATAACACTACATTGAGGTGGGTTGTGGTTTTGTTTTGCGTAAAAATGCACAGACAACACACTGCACTGGAAACAAATTTTGACTGCTATATCTCTAATGTCTGTCAGCCATCCGCAGTCATTTTGGAATTTTGTGATTGTCATGCAGTTGAATTTTGTGGATTAGAAGAAGTTCATATACCCCTAATTTGAAGCAACAAACCCATTTTCAGGCAATTTTTGTAAAGTCACAGTTGACTTTAGTTGTCTTTTGTGTAGCTCATTTCATTTTAAATCGAAGCACTTCATAAGCCATGAGACACAGAGAGTGGCATTGTTTTCTACACATTTATCTTACTAGTGAAAATTGTATTACCAAGTCTTTCTTCAAATCCCTTGATAATATTACTGAGTGATATTGCGCTAGCTAGTGCATGTCAGACTCCACAAATTAAAGGCCTGAAAGACATGTTCATGTTAACTGCTCGTCATGTCAGTACATATTAAGCATAGCTGTGAAAAGTATAGGTTTGATTACATAGCCAACAGCAGTGGCTTCAGCAAAAAAATAAATTTTTTGTATTTGCATGCATAAACGCACCACTTTTCTGAAAACCTTATCATTACAGAATAGTAATAAGTGCAAGAAACTTGGTGAACTCTACTTAAAAAGAGCAAGGTGAAGTTACACCCTGCTCTGTCAGCACTAAACCTCTGACACCCAAATCTCAATTATTGACATTATTTCACATTATTTCTCCTTGGCTTTGTTTAGTCTGGAAAAAAAATGACTTAAAGTTTATTTAATCAATATACACAGATATAGTTAAGGTTAATATGAAGATTATACCAATCATCTTTTTTATCCAAGGGACTATTTATAGGTCCTGTTTTCTTCAGTTTTGTATGCATCTGTGGTATGTGATTACTGTAGGGGAGTTTGGTCCCCAGCAAGTGGTATGTATACCCTAAGATACCTATAATGAATCTATGGGGTGGGGGGGAGTGTGTCTCGTGGCAAACTTATTAGAAATGTTTAGAGGTGAAAATGTTTTTATTGCTTCACATTTTACAAAAAGTAAAGGGCACAATAATAAAATATCCACAAGTCAACATCAAAGGCTATCGCCCAAAGCATGACATAGACAAATCAAACATTTCGAGCTGAGGGTTGTGTCAAATGAAGGGGACCAGACTAAGCATGAATATCATAAATGAACAGAATTTACAGGCATCATATGATAGAAATAACAAATATATGTGACAAGACCACTAGGGTATCCATCATCTGGTATTATATGATGGACAATGGAGGCATAGCCTGGTGCAACTTGAAGTTCTATAACTATTCATAAAAGAAAGGGGAAAGAAAATAGAAAAGGAAAATAGAAAAGGGTGGAAAAGAGAAGGGAAGAGAAGGAGAAGAAGAAAGGAGAAGAGAAGAGAGAGAAGGAGAATAAGAGTAGGAAGAGAGAGATAAAGGACCTAGTGATCCAGTGGGTGGAGAGAGGTATCAAAAAATTAAAATAATACAATAAAAGAATAAGCAAGGGAAAGGGACATTATTGAGAATGCTCTGCATGGTCGATCTTTATTTAGGTTCCAAAGGATCTCAGAGGTTGCCCCTAGTCTGAGTTAAGGGAGAATTATTAGAAAAGTTTAGATAAGACTTCCTTGACCAAGGTCCCTCTAAGGTTGCTGTGGGTTTTTTGAGTTGGCCTGCCTGCCTAATAGTTCCAAAATAGTTATAGAACCAACGTCACTTGGCAGAGACATCAGCTTGGGATAAGTGGAGCTTCCGCTCTTCTCTCAGATACGTTTTAACTGACACCAAGATTTTCTTAGCTCTCTGTAAAAGGTGCATTCCTCCCTCTGTTCAGCAAAGTAAGTAGTAAGGGGGCCTGTATGGTAAATGCTACTTAAATGAAGCAGAAAAAATACAAGTCTTCTGCTGTGCCAGACACAGCTGTGCTGTGTGGCAGAGCTGCGTTATTCTCACAAATGGAGGGACAGAAATACAAATCTTATGGCAGGAACATAAAATTATTTTTATTTTTTTTACCCCGAAAGCTTGTTTTGTTTTTTTGTAAATGAGACTGATTGATGGTTTATAACTTGTATTTTTTTAGTTGCCTGTCTAAATCCTACATCTTTCATGCAGTGCCCCATGTCTAAAATGGAGGCTTACAAGTATTTTTTACAATGGGATGCTATACTTGCATCTTGTGCTTCTATTTCCCTTTTTAAACATCTTAAGATATGATTTGCTTTTGCAGATATAATTATGTTGATCCATCTCAACTCAGAACTTCTACAACAACGAGATTATATCATTATGTAGTATATTTCGTTTTTAATGATTTTTTTCTTAAAATTAAACAATAAAATGTCTCATTAAAAAGTCATTTTAGATTTCAGTTCTTTGGCAAATCAGAGTGGACAAAATATCATTACAAAATTTGGTGATCAGTAAGATGAAGGAATTGGTCAAGGGTCTGAAGGCTGCAAGGCTTTGTGTCCACCTAAAGAAATGTCAGGCTTAAAAGTTTACTTTTTTCTGTTTATGTAATCAGAGCTTTTCAAACACCTACACTGCATTTCTGTAATATATCTCCAAAATGGGTCACGAAATTCGGGAAGACAAAAACAGGATATCTAGTAATACTAGATATAGTTTATAGCCAGTAATTTAGGAGGCAATGTATAGTATTACATTTAATTTAATTAATTTCATTTTTATTTCACAGTTCTGCCCCCTACTACAGTACATGTTCTTTGTCCCATGTTTCTAAGTGCTTTCTAACCTTAGTAATGAGGTCCAATCTGCACCCCTCCTCTCCTGCCATGGCTGTTCTGACAACAGCTTTGTAGGAGACGGTTGATTCATAGTTGCAGCTTGTCTCAGTTGAGAGCACTTTACCGAGACAAGCAATGGCAAGTGGACAGTGGAGCATGTCTCTGCATCCTCGGCATGGCTTTTGCTGTTGCTTGTCTGTATAAAGTGTTCACAGCCAAACAAGCTGAAAATATGACTGAACCGTCTCCTTCAAAGCTGTTTTCAGATCACGACGGGAGGGAAGGGTTAGAAAGCATTTAGAAACATGGGACAAAGTACTACATGTACTTTGTCCCATAGAAGACAAAACTGTAAAAAAAAGATGATAGAGATAGATCTTCTTTAAGAAATATGAATCTGTACTTACATCCGTAGCATTGATCAAAACCATTGGTAGTTGGCAGCTGATTTTAATGTCTTTATTTAATATCCTTATTAACAGGGCTTGACATGGCGACCAGAAGTTTCATGCTGATGCCTGGGGTGCGGCGCAAATTCTCCCCACACCCCACGCGTATGTATCCCGGGCTCCGCTTTCCCATCTGTGGGCCACGGACCGGCCTAGCAGGTGCCACCGGGCAGAGGGGACATACATCCACTCTCCTCCCCTTCTAGTTGTTGACCTGGAAGTGATGTGTGGCATCACTTCCGAGTCTCTGTTCAGTTTACCCGGCCATCAAGGCTGGGAAAGAATGTAATGCAGTGCGATGTGCATTGCATTACATTCACTGGAGCACAGGGGAAATATGCAGGGTCGATTAGACCCTGGATATCTCATTAAAGAGAACCTGTCCCCAAACAAAATCATCACATAGGGGACTTTTTTGTAAAAAATTAGAGTTACACCCAAGCACATAAACCCCCCTCCCCAAAAAAAATGAAGGCCCCCCCCACATACCCTCACGTACAAATATAAATGCATGCGGCGGACTCCTTTGCCTGAAAACGTTGATTGTGATACTCATGTTACATATCTCCGCACATGCCGGAATGACAGCAATAATTCTACCACCAGACGTCCTTTGTCACGCTAAACTGATGACCTAAGGGGGGCTTTTAAACGTCTCCTATGGAAAATATATAATTCTGACATGTTTAAGGTTTGACATGTTGGGTATCTATTTACTTGGTGCGACCTCTGCTTTTATATCTTACCAAAAAATTGGGTAATTTATTGCGTTGTTGTGCCCTCTAAAATTGTTTCCTAGACTTTTTTGTTAATATCCTGTGACATTAAAAATTGGAACTACCAGTATTTTATTCTCTAGGGTGTCTGCTTTCAGAAAATACAGTATATAATGTTTAGGGGTTTTGTGTACTCTTCAGGCCTAAAATGATTTTTCAAATGTGTGCAAAAAACACAAAAACAGATCTGGCTTTGAAAGGGTTAAAGGATAAGTTCACCTTTGGAAACATGTTACATGTTCCACCCGTAAAATTTGTTAGTTAAAAAAAACTGGCTCCTAACTTTTTTAGCTTGCTCCTAGATTTAAAGCAAATTTGTCAAGCCCTGGTTATTAATGTCGCAAAGTCTTTATATCAAATAAAACCTTTTTTTTTTGTGGGGGGGGGGGGGGGGTTATTTTAAAACACCTGCTTTACCATTACAAAATAAATGTCTATTTAATGCAAGGATGTTGCGTCATCCGGAGCTTTCTACTTTCCAAGACATACAGTAGTAAGAGTGCCTTGGCAGGGAGTTTTATATTTTTGTAACCCAAGTACCTACAGGGCGTGCTGGGAAACACACTAATCCAATACTAGTCTTTACACAGTTAGAATACCAATTATTCTTTTTTTGCACCACCTTATGCAGTCATTAAGGGTGGTTTAAAAAGTAAGAACGACCTGTAGAGTTGTCATGTGCAGTCAGAAATGATGTATTTTATCATTGAACATAGATTTAAATTGCTGTTGTGTTTGGAGCCACCAATGTACTAAGTTGATGGCATGTATCATAATTATTATTTTTTTTAAATGTATTAGTTGCCATGGTTCATTGTATTGTTTTTTCTTTTTCCCAGAAAATCAAAATGAAAAATGAGTGTAAGGTTTTATGCTGAAGTATTCTGGTGTTACCCCTGTACAATACTACTGGGATTACACTCTACATTGTGAACTTCACTCCCTTTTACCCTGTTCATTTTGTTAATGCTTTAACTACTAGGCTAGAAAATGGCGTGCTTCAGCCTGTGCATTCGCAGACAGCGTGGGGTGAGGCTGTGACATTCAGTGACCCAAACAGGCCAAACACGCAAGAGAGTGTTTTAGCTGGGAGGAGGAGGCCATGCAGGAAAGAGAGAATTCTCATTTCACCACGTAGAAATCCTCAGTATTAAATGTTCATTAACGGCTGTTGGCTCCTCATCATCAATATACTAGGCTGCATTTACTGCATAGTAATTATTCCTAAACTTATAGCTTGAGCACTCGCTAATCTTGTGTGTCCCTGTGTTAGCTGTAATGTGTCTGAAGTCTGACATTCCTGTAATCATTCGTAAGGAAAGGACACATAGACAATGCCATGTCTACATTCATCTTCGATATATCGAGCATAGATTTATATATGCTGATTTGTAAAATAGAAATAAAATTGGAAGGGTTGTCTCTTCAAACAATAATTATCCAGCTGTCATTCCCCATTACTGATTGAACGGCATGCACGCCGATCCTCATTTGAAAAATGTTCTTGGGAGATAGGAATATAGAGTTCAGGAACCATTTATGAGCCGACAAGAAATTTTGAGGAGTTAGGAAGCAGTATCTAAAGTATTTTTAGTTGCTTTGGCCACATGGCTCCTGGGATTCATCTGGACCTGTTTTAAGGATAAATTAGATAAACTCTATACCCTTAGATGCATCATATTGAAATCACATGGTAAATAGGGAGGCAATTACAAATTTTTGTAAAATGTGAGTATTTTTATACTTTGTTTTATTAAATGAAATACAGTTTGCACTTAGAAGGCACCACTGCTTCTGTCCTTTTCTAGAAACAAAGAGAGAAAACAGGCGCCTCTGAGTAAAGACTGTGGTTTGAATCGGCAAACAATAGTAAAAACTTACATCAAGGTAAGTGATAGTAGACAAGGTGGGTCCTTCCGGTGTCCGTGTGGAGGCTTGGGGCTTGGGGGTCACCGCTGGAGGTCTGCAATCATCTTGTCTCTTCCTGTTCCTGTCCGGCAGGAAATGGAGGGTGTCACGGGCGTGAGACTGAGGCTTGGACCGCAGGATGGAACGGAGGGTGACTGTGTTGCACGTCCACAGGATCTTCCGGCGTGATGATGACGCATTTCCGAGCATGCGCACTGAAAAAGGAGCGCACGCTGGTATTCCACCCCAGTGCGCATGCTCGGAAACGCGTCGTCATCACGCCGGAAGATCCTGTGGACGTGCAACACAGTCACCCTGCGTTCCATCCTGCGGTCCAAGCCTCAGTCTCACACCCGTGACACCCTCCATTTCCTGCCGGACAGGAACAGGAAGAGACGAGATGATTGCAGACCTCCAGCGGTGACCCCAAGCCTCCACACAGACACCAGAAGGACCCACCTTGTCTACTATCACTTACCTTGATGCAAGTTTTTACTATTGTTTGCCCATTAAAACCACAGTCTTTACTCAGAGGCGCCTGTTTTCTCTCTTTGTTTCTGTTTATGTCTGGAGATTGCTTCCGCTCCCCAATAGCCTGACCCTGAGCATATGGACTGTTTCCTGATTTCATTTAAGGCTTTATGGTAGCCCTTATGTGCTACTATATGGACTACTTTTTAATATAGTGCTATTAGGTTTGCGCCACTTGTCACTTTTTTCCTATGTCTTTTTCTACATGTTCCTGGAGTGTGCTTCTACTTCCCTAAAGAGGCTTGCCCTAAGTTTTGGACTATCCACCACTATTGCAGGATCATCAACTGCTGAATTACTTCATATGACTTTTCCCCTCTGCCTATTGCCATACACTGCCTACCTATAGACCAGGGTTTCTCAACCAGGGTTCCTCCTGAGGTTGCTAGGGGTTCGAGCAATGGGCAATTTTTACCTCTCAGATAGGTTTCCAATGTCACCATTGTTCCTTTTAGCTATCTGTAATGGGGTAATTCTTCCCAATGATGACAAGGAGCATTCTTCCCACTGACTGTCACACTAATGTGTCTGTTTGTAGGTGTTGTAGATTTTACATTTTTAGCAGGGTTTCCCCGAGACCAGAAATGTATTTTAAGGGTTCCTCTGTGTTGAAAAGGTTGAGAAAGGCTGCTATAGATTGATTGTTTCCAGTATCAATAATCACAATCTTGCGCCAGTACCATCCTATTGCGAATCACACATTTTGACCCTTACACCACCATTGGTTGATTTCATATAATATTGTTGGACTCAATTGACTAAGCTATACTAAATGGTTATTTGCCATAATGATAATTATTTTTAACCATGTGACCATAATTTGCAGCTCTCGTTGGCTGACATTAAAAAAAACTGTTGTTATAGTTAATAATCTTTTATTGCTTAGTGAATGAACCTTTTGTTTTAAAAAAACTGAAGCATACTTTATAAAGAGCATCATGACACACACTTTATTGCAGTCTTAAGCTGGCCATACATGGGTCAAATTCCGAAATAATTTTAGTTTGAAAATTTTTGTTCAAATTTCCCACCATTAGTGGTCCGTAGCATCAGCTGATTTTCGTGCCATTAAATTTGAGTGATCGGGCATGTTGGAAATTTATTGAGAAATAAAACAACCAACTTCAAATCAATGATGGGAGAATCGTGCGAGATATATAACTGGAAAAGAAATGGGCATGAGCTGTGACCTGAAAAGAAGATTCCCAGCCACGAAATGTATTTTCTGTAGAAACATGAGGTGAAATTGAAGGCTTGGTTGATTGAATTTCGAAGTCAATGATGGCACCATCGGATCACAAAACACAAAATTTCTGATTTTCGAAAGAAATATCTTTCTGAATTTGACCTATGTATGGCCTGCATAAATTGGTTGAATAAAATTAAATACACAAAGGGCATTCTTAAAATACATTTCTACCACCAGAGCTCCCATGTGTTCCTCGTTTTGGAGGTGCAGTCTCTCTTTTGGAACCACTTTTTCATTTTTCACTGTTTGTCGTCTGCCTTCCACTGTTTGTCGTCTGCCCTAAGGACTTTTTCTTTTTCTACTGTTTGTCATCTATCTTATGCACTTTTTCTTTTTCCATTGTTCATCATCTGCCCTATGCACTTTTTCTTTTTCCACTGTTGGTCATCTGCCTTATGCACTTTTCCCTGTGCACTTTTTCTTTTCCCACTGTTCATCATCCACCCTATGCATTTTTTATTCCAGTGTTCATTGTCTGCCCTGTGCACTCTTTCATTTTTCCACTGTTCATCATCCACCCTATGCATTTTTTCATTTTCCACTGTTCGTTATCCACCCTATGCACTTTTTCTTTTTCTATTTCAACTGTTCATCCTCTACCCTGTGCACATTTTCTTTTTCCATTGCTTGTCTTCCACCCTATGCACCTTTTCTTTTTCCACTGTTCATTGTACACCCTATGCACTTTTTCTTTTTCAACTGTTCATTGTCTGCCCTATGCACCTTTTCTTTTTCCACTGTTTTTCCTCAACCCCATGCACTTTTTCTTTTTCCACTGTGTGTCCTTCACCCTATGCACTTTTCCTTTTTACAATGTTTGTTGTCTACCCTATACACTTTTTCTTTTTCCACTGTTCATTGTCCGCCCTATGCACTTTTTCTTTTTCCACTGTTTGCCCTCCACCCTGTGCACCTTTTCCTTTTCAACTGTTTGCCCTCCACCCTGTGCACCTTTTCTTTTTCCACTGTTTGTCCTCGACCTTATGCACCTTTTCTTTTTTCACTGTTTGTTGTCTGACCTTTTTCTTTTTCCAATATTCATTTTTGGGAGAGAAGTGTAAAGTGCAGGGCTGCCATTGTTGGCCTCTTCTAAAAATGCTAGTTGCCCAGCTTTGTCTGACTTCATTAATTAGAGACCAACTCTCAGTGGGGAATATCCCTTTTTTTTCTTCCCTTCCCACTATTGGACCACCACCCCCTAAACCCTTTTTAAAAAAAGAAAATCTTTATACATACTTTTTTTTCAGGTGTCTTCAGCCCAGTGACATCGCAAGTCCTCTTTGTCCATTTACATTGGGCAAATCATGAATGCAAAAGAGAGTGGCATCACTTAATGACAGAACACTGCAGTCTACAGCATTCTATTGTGAGCCCAGGACAGTGGGCAGACCTTTGACACTCTGGGCCTAACATAAATTGGGTTTAATGACATTTGGCCTGGATCCCTTAGCATCTCAGTCTGCAGGGGACAATGTAGAGAGTAGGTGAATATTGTAGCCAGAGCTGCTTTTTTATTTTTAGGTGTCCATTCACACTGGTACGACTTGTCAGGCGACTTGGTCAGCCTGACAAGTCGTGCACCATCGCTCCCACTGTGTAGTACAGAAGCCGTTCTAATAGGAACGACACAAGTCGCTCCGACTTAGAAAAATGGTCCTGCACTACTTCGGGGCGACCTGGAGGCGACTTGCATTGACTTCCATTATGTGAAGTCCGTGCAAGTCGCGCCGAAGTCGCGCTGCACGCGACTTCACAGGTCCCCCCCTAAGTCGGAGTGACCTAATGTGAACGGGGTACTTGTGCTGCTAAGGACTACTTTTTTTTCTCAAGCTGGGCTTTAAGAACAACAGACCCAGATGAAGCATGCCCCTAATAAATGTCGTAATTCTTTATCCTTATACAAAGAATCCACATGACATCCAGGCAGCTAACATTCTTATAAAGAAAGGTGAACAGTGGCATCCTGACATAATTCTGTGTACTTTAATTGGTCATAATAATTCTCTGTAGTCTGGGGTGTAGTAAGGATGTATCCTCAACCTAAATATCTTGCACTCGTGACTATTTACATTATATGGGCCCTTTATAAGCCTGTACACATTATATACGCATACATTTGGGCAGTGCAATAAGTGCCCGTGTTAAAGGCTTTCTTCAGTTCACATTTAAAAAAAATCCCCTCAAGATGTAGAGGTTCAAGAGTGAAACATGACTCATCTTTCCACATTATTTACTGCCTCTGTTAGAAGGTCAGTCAGCATTCTCATTATTCTCATCTATGTGTTGCTGAACACCAGCCTTGATTACAAGTGGTTTTAAACTGCAGCGCTATAAATATCTTTTTTAGTGAACCTCACGACGCATTTTTTTTCAAGACTGGGTCACTAGTGTGTATATATCAATACGCATATACAGGAAAATTATTTTAATTATTGCTTTCAGTCATGTGGGTTAATGCTCATGTGCTTATTGAGCAAACACAGAGTATTATTCGTGTTTTTGGAGAAAAACAATGCACATCATATGTGCTATGAACATTAACATGAATATTAGTCTAGCTAATTGGTGTTCTAAGAGACCTTTATCCTATAATACTTATTAAACGGTCCATCCAAAAAGAGCATTTTCATAAAGCGCCACAATATTTTTGGCAGTTTAGATTTGCCATTGTATTTTTGGTAACAGGTACTTTCGGCACCATCTAGCTTGTAACCTAAAAAAATTAATTTATCGTAGCAGAATAAGCACATATTCAGTTGTGACTTCAACATAACCCTTGACTTTTACCCATAAAGGTAAAGAACAGTTGTCATTTTTTAACACATAAGTTCCTGTCATATATCAAAACAGGAAGCCACTCTGTAAGTAACTTTGCAATTTTATATTTGCTTTAACATTCAACCTATCTGCCGTCCGCACTGTGCAAAAATACACTGTAGAGAACAGATATCTGTTTTCAATAGTAACACCCAAGAATAATATCTATTTATAAGTTTAGCAAAGCCCTGTCCATCCACTTCATGTAATTTTAAACAGCCAGTTGTGGAAAGTTGTGTTGCCCACCTGAAGTCTTTTACGCATGCATGCACAAAATCTCATTGATTCCTGTGGGGAAGCTGTCTATTGTACAACCTAACAGTTGGTGGCCTATCTATAGAAATGAGTGGGATTTGTCCGTGCATGTACAGAAGACTTTCCTGAGGGCCTCACAATATAACATTGAAGAGGTATTTACAGTTTAGGTGGCTCCTTGCTTGGATATAATACAAGAATTTATGTGTTGTAAGTTTACAACTGTTCTTTAACCTTAGGGAATAGAGTAAGAGGTTATGTTAAGTTCACAACTGAAAATGTATTTATTCTGCTGTGATCATTTAAATTAGGTTACAAATTAGATGGTGTCAAAATTGCCTGTGCCCAAAAATACAATGCCAAGAATAATGTAGTTGTTTAAAAAAAAAAATGCCCATTTTGGATGGACCTTTTGGTAAGTGTGCGTTTCTCCATGAGCCACTCAGCGTGAATGTACCAGGATCACGACCTCTGATGACGTCCGGTATTTGCAACTGTGTTTCAAATTAGTGTTTACATGCTTTTACCCAAGAACATTTTTTGTAAGTAATCAATCTGTTTTTAAACAAGTTTTTAATAAAATGGAATCACATTATGAATATCTACTGATTTTCCTTTGATGATAACGCACATGGGAGACCTGTCCATCCCGTTGGAGCATAAGAAAGAGTTGTGAACCATCTGTCTTAGAAATCTGAGGACTGTTAGTTTCCTCACAGGCGGAGTTGGTGAATGAGCACACAGAAGGAGAGGAGCACAGCACTTTATGATTACCATTGATACAAGAAAATAGAGACACGGACTGCACTTGGCACTAAATATAAGTTGCACTATAGGAACTGTATTTGTTTTTTTTATAGGAGATATTTTTATAATAATTTAATATTTTATTTTGTGGCAAAGAATATTATCCTAAGTTTGTTTGGAGTGATCATTTGGGGATCTGCATGAGTTTTGATTTGACAGCACTGGGTCTACACACCATCATTTCAGAGGACATTGCACCTTATACCACAGCAGCAGTCTATTTTTGACATTGACTCACCCACCGCAGTGCGAGGCAAGCCTAGCCCTAAAACAGACTCGCTCCTAAACCTCAACTTGAGATATGAACCTTGGTCGTGGCTTAAAGCAAGGAGGTCAGCAAAACAGCTAGACAACTACTCTAACCCAGTGTTCTATGCAGCGCTAGGGTTCATCCTAAGATTGCTAGGGGTTTGCAATGGCAAATTGACCTCCCAGCTACACTCCTCAGCAGGGCTGGGGAGCAATTTTCCACTAATTACCAACGTAAGAGGTAGGGCTGAACGATAGTCGATATGATATCGACTATCGTTCTGCGGGTGTGGGCGATATTCATATCGCCGAAGACATGATATTTAGTATTAGGCAGGGAGAAGTCGGGACTCGGGGGAGGAGGAGGACTCACAGTGATTGCAAATCCGTCCCACATGTTCAGCGGTGAGCAGCGCGCCGTTAGCAGATGCACAGCTAACCAATCACGCGTGCCTGCACACCTGATTGGTTCCCTGTGCCGCTACTCACGTGATTGGTTCGCTGTGCTGCGCTCACCGCTCGGTCAAGAGAACTAGCTGCAGGGCAGCAGACTGTATGTGTGGGACGGATGTCATGTCGGGCTGTGTTCTTCTACCTCCTACCACCACTGTGAGTCCTGACTCTGCCTTCCACACTGTCAGTGTCTTCTGCATTCCACCCAGTTAAATATTGCGTTGAAAAACAAATATCGCAATGTACTTTTTTTCCCAATATCGTGCAGCCCTTGTAAGAGGTCACTTGTTAAAGGACACCACAATTTTTACTCTACTTTTTTTTTGCAGTTGTTACTTCAAGAATATTATTAAAAACTATTTTTGAAGGGGTTAATAATTAAATTATATTCCGTGGGTGTCAAATACGCTAGTTATGCTACATTACTTTTTCTTCCATTTAAAACTTACTTCATTTAGACTTGGTTCACCATAGTCCGACTCCAAAGGCTTGTGACTTTCAGTGCAACTTTGGAATCCGACTTTGATACGACTTTGATGTGACTGTTTACACAGTGTGGCATTGAAGTCCTATCAAAATCGGACCAAAGTAGTGCAGGAACCTTTTCTAAATTCGGACAGACTTGTGTAGTATAAGTTGAGACAGCTCTCATAGGGAAACTTTGAATTTCACATGTCCTCCAACTTGGGTTCTCACAAGTCGGGTCCTATGTCGCATCAGTCTGAACCAAGCCTTATTGATCAAGCTAATGTACAATGAAATGTAGGTATACTCCTCTTTAGGAGAGGTCCCCCAAGACCCGATATTTCAAAGGTTTCTCAAGGTTAAAAAAAGTTTGAAAAAGACTGCTCTCAACCTAACTTCATTATTCTAAACCTAATTGTTGCTGTAATGCCAAATATAATTGGATAGATAGTACTGATGTTAAATGAAAATTCTTTGTGCCATACTGCAATTCTCCCAACCTTCTAGACCTAAAAATCGGACACTAAAATAATTATGCTAAAAAATATTGATCAATACATAAAACTAAAAGACATAATTGTAGATAAAAATCCATGGAAGGCCATTCTACTTTATTTAGGGTTATTTCAATATAGATGTCACCTGTGCAAATTTGAAACCCACTCCTGAGTAACCCAAACTAGAAGACTATAACCCTGCTTCAGTGAGCCACTGTGAGAAAACTAGGCGAAATGTCACTTTGGTGGCATTCTCTGACAGTATTGAAGTAGGCGTTGGAGCTGGCAGATATTTTAGCCTCCTGAAATGTGAATGGCACAAAGAATGTTGTAGACGAATTAGTACAGTCGGGATACTCTGGAGACGGGTAACTAGAAGATGATATGTAGAACATCAAAGGAAAAGACAGAGGCAAGACTAGGAAGAATATGGTAATTGCAATGCGAAAGGACCAGATGCTAATACCACCACCTAGTGGACATTAAGCAATGTGTTTAGTAACTGAAGATTGATACAACAGATTGTAACTAGGGTGTGCAGATTTTATCCCAAACTGCTAATACGTCAATCTGAAATAGTGGTTTGCAAGGAAGCCTTTAGCACAATGAAATGCTGGGCATTTATATAAATGTATGTACAGTTTCATCATGCCGCAGATTATATAAAATTGTATAGCATTTGATCCCTATGTACTTACTACCACTCCTCATTGATGGCAAAAGTGACAGCTAACTAATTTTTATCCTTTAGAACAACCAATTTTGTAAAGAAAAAAAAAAAACATGCACGTGTAAACTTTTATTATTTCCTAGATTTTGTTTTAAGCCAGAGTTTCCCTTTAAGCCTCTGTTCTTTCCCTCTGTTCTTTGTGAGAGTGAATCGATCAAATGATCCTGAACAGTAAAATGTAAGACCATAGATACTATACTGCCATGAGGCAGTGGGATAAAACAAGACGTGTGACAGATTAATTAAGTAAAGGGACTGTTTTAAGGGAAATAAAGTAGCGATGATCTTTAACCCATGAGCAATTGTTTATGCCCCTTTTGGCACCTTGGTGAAAAATAAATTTGTGAAGACACAAACCTTGTCCCTGCATACGACAGCTTTGTATGTCTATGCTATGTATGTGAAAGCAGTCTACTTCAGAATTCTAACCATCTCCAGAGAGCAAGACAGAAAAGACAGAGCATGTTGAGCTGGGGGGATGGGAATTTTGCTGATAAGAACGTAGCCGCTAATAATTCGACAAAAGGGAAGGAATGAAATCAAAGTTTATGACTAGGAAAAAAAAAATGCAGCGATGGATGGAAATATGTTTGCCATGTATGCAGCTGTTTTTTCCTGCAGGAATATTTTTTTATATGGACAACGTTATATAGAATTTATTAACTAAATTTGCAGCTTTATACACCCTCTTAGATCGTAAGCTCTTATGAGCAGGACCCTCTTAACCCGCTTGTATTTTATTTTATTGTATTGTACCAGTAATGTCTCCCTTTTTAAATTGTAAAGCGCTACCTAAACTGTTGGCGCTATTAAAATCCTGTATAATAATAATACACTTAGAGGTAGTGAGGTTTCTTGTTTCCGGTGTTTAAATCAGAGAAGGATAAATCCCAGAAATCTGAATCTGGCTTGGCTTATCATCCACCTCCTGCCTGCCGTATAAACAAATGACAATGGGCGGGGTTCTCTCTTGTTCTGGGACGACGTCATACGCCATCAGTGATGCCAACCAGTGCTGCCTTTCAGTGCCCATCATTACCACCTATCAGTGCTCATCTGTGCCACCTATTAATGCCTATCAGTGCCACCTATCAGTGCTGCATATCAGTGCCGCATATTAGTGCCTCTCATCAGTGGCACCTCATCAGTGTCGCCTCATCTGGGCACCCTATCAGTGCCCATCAGTGCAGCTTCGTCAGCGCACATGAGTGAAGGAGAAAAAATACTTATTTACAACATTTTCTCGCAGAAACTAAGAAAATTGTTATCAAAATACTTAACGTAATTTTCCTTTCCTGATGGGACCATGGTAGCATACGTTTGGATTTAGCCCCGCCTCCATTCCTACCCTATAGGAACCCACTCCCATAAATCTTTGCTCCTGCTCAGCATCCGTGTTCTGTAACTAGCCTACTCAGGAACTGGGAGGGGACTCCTGCTGCCATGGAGTCCATCAGGAAAGGAAAATCTCGGTAAGTATTTGATAACAATTTTCCATTTTCCTGACAGACTCCAAGGCAGCATACGTTTTAGGAAATAACTCGCCGTACACACCCAGGTGGGCAGATGCTGAACAAAAAAAAGTTTATTGACCCCATCAACTGACAGGACTTGTAAGCCAAAATTAACAGAAGACAAAGCAGGCGGTTCAACACAATAATGGGACAGGAACGTGTTGATAGAAAACCAGGAGGCTGCCTTACAGATTACTTCAGGGGCAACATGTCTTGAAACCGCCCAAGATGTTGAGATGCTTCAAGTCGAGTGCGCTGTCACTGCCTCTGGAGGCACCAAGCCCTTCGCTTTATAGGCCCACTGTATGGTCTAAAGATCCACACAGAAATGGATTTTGATGAAGCATGCATCCCTTTACTATTTCCACAGAAGGGAACAAATAGGTATTCAGACTGCCGGAAAGAAGCCGTGGCTTATAGATACTGTTTCAGGGTATTGCCTACATCAAGTGGATGGATGATGGAGCTCTCGCCTGATCTGAAAGTGGGCAGGACAATTTCCTGATTCTCATGAAACACAAAGGTAACTTTCGGCTTCAACCCCAGCATAGGAATTAGGACCACTCTGTCCGGGAAGAAAGTCAGAAAAGGTTCTTTTGAGCCCAGAGCTTAAATCTTGGAGACCCTCCTAGCTGATGTGATTGCCACCAGAAAGACCGTTTTAAGAGTAAATTCCTTAGTTGTGGGCAGCTTGTCTGGATCCAGACAAAGAGAGAAAATTGAGAACTAGTGGAAGGTCCCATTTAGGGAACCTTGGTTTCCTCTGGGGCCTGAGTCTCACTGCCCCCTTAAAGAACTGACGGACAAGCATATGTTTGGCCCATGAAACTCCAGTGAACACTGAAATAGCCAATACCTGTAACCGAGTGAGCTGACCGACAGGGACAGGTCCAGGCCCAACTGTAGGAAGCCCAGGACGTCTTGGACTTCAAGAGCGACACATGGATTGGGCCTTGGTGGATATATGGTCCGTAAACTTAGACCATATCCTCTCATAGACCCCGTTAGTGCTTTTCCTCCTGGCGTTCAAGAGTGTGGGAATGGCCTCCTCGGGGCAGCTTAGAGTCTCCAGCTTTCCCCTCTCAAAAAACAGACTTTCAGGTGCAGATGAGCAAGGCATGGATGTAGAGAAGTGCCCTGTGACAACAGGTCCGGACTGAGGGGTAGAGGAATTGGATCTCTGAAACTGAGTAGCGTCAGAAAAGGGAATTAGGATCTTTTGGGCCAGAACGGGATTATCGCCACTGTCTGCCGCTTCCAAACTGAGTCTCCGCAAGAACAGGAGAACTACCGGAATTGAAGGGAAGACATAGGCTCTGCAGAACCTCCATTGATCCGTGAGGAAAGCTTAGGGATCTCGGAACCTCAAGTAATACTTTTACAGCTTGTTGTTGCATTGGGACGGAAAGAGGTCAACCTCTGAGGAGATCCCCAGAGTCAGAACCCACTCGAAGATCTCCTTGTGGAGGGCCCACTCGCTATTGTCTAGCCAAACTCAAGAGAGAAAGTCCACCTGCACATTCTGGACTCTAGGAACATAGATAGCCGATAGGTTGAACAGGTTCTTCTGTGACTAGGTCATAATTGGCTCTACTTCTCGCAACAGAGAGAGACTGCAAGTTCCCCCTTGTTTCCTTATGTAGGCCACCGCCGACGTGTTGTCTAACCTGAGCATCACTGAAGATCTCTTTGTTAGATGGCGGAGTGCCTGAAGCACTCGAAACGCTGCCCGGAGTTCCAGGATGTTCAAGACTATCCCATGAGGGGAAAAGTCCCACCTGCCCTGCGCCATTTCCGAAAGACAGTTGGCACCCCAACTTATATTGCTGGCATCCAAAGTCATGACGACCCATGAGACAGGGGCTATGGAGTAGCAGTTGAGAAGATCCTCCCACCGAAGCCACCCGAAGACACCCGCTCATGGATTAAGTTAGGAAGACGCGTTGGTCCATGTCTTCTGTATTCCACTGGTGGAGGAAACCTGAGGGAGCTGTGGCGACCATGGTCCCGATGACCTTTAGATGCTGCTGGGCCCGGAGATGAGAGGAAGAGAGAGTGAAAAGCATCCCGTCTCAGACCACTGGAATTTTTTCCAGAGAGATCGTGCCTTTCGCCATGTCGAACTGAGCCCCGAGAAATACGAGGGACTCTGTGGGATCCAAATGACTCTTTTCCATGTTCTAAGAGCCACCTGAACTCCCGGAGAGTGTTAATGACTTGATCAAGATGCTCTACAAGTTGACCCTTGTCTTGAGACAAGAGGAGAAGGTTGTCTAAGTAATGATGGAGCTGAATACCTTTGGTTCTTATCAAGGCTACCACTGCCAACAAGACTTTCAAAACGTACAAGGCGATGTGGAGAGTCTGAAGGGAAGACAGGTGAATTGTAGGTGAGACTGCCCAATGGCAAACCAGAGATACTGTTGGAAGTTCCTTGCAATGGGAACATGGAAAGAAGCTTCTTTTAGGTCTATTGACGCTAGCCAATCTCCCGGCTGGACCGACTGCTGGATTTAGATGGGTAAGATCTATGACAGGCCTCCAAGTACCATTCTTTGTCTGTACCATGAAGAGAGGTGAATAGATTCCTTGCCCCAGCTCGTCCTCCGTCTGTTAGCACGCTGAGATACCAGGGATTCCATGTAGGATAGAAGCCTTTTACCCTGCAGAAAGGGGCAGGGAAGTGGGGACGAACCTGAACCTGGGAATGCTGCTGAAAGCCCAGGTATGACCGGAAGAAACTGTTCTGATGTTCCAGGAGTCCCGGATTGAGGCCACCCAAACATGCCGAAAGCGGAGCAGACAAGCCCCCACCTGACATGTTCGAGCGGGCCCTATCTCAAAAGGACCTCTTGGTCCCCAGTAGCACCACTCTTGTGGGGTTTCTGAAATGAAGACTGTCTTGACTTTCAGCTTCTCCCGAATGTCCTGCCCGGTTTATAGCTACGTGCCTCCCTAGCATGATCTGGGATCTGCTTTCTGGGTTGAGCCCGTTTCTGATTCAGTAGGCGCTGGTCTTGGGGAACGAACCCTGACCTACTGCCAGTGGCCCGAGTTATGGTACTGTCTAACTTATTCCTGAAGAGGGAAAAACCCTCAAACGGGAAACGGCACCACACCTGCTTGAATGCAGGGTCAGCTACCCAGAGCCAAAGCCAAAGGGCACACTTGGAGGTGACAGAGGAGAGCATAACCCAGGCCATCGGGCTGGTGATGTTGATGGAAGCCTCTCCCAAGAAGTCAGAGGCCATCTTCAGCTCCTGAATAGAAGAGCTTCTAACCATCTTTTCCGAGGCGCACCTAAGGGTCTCATTTATGTTGTCTTCCCATATCTCCATCGCTTTGGACATTGCTACTAGGGCTAAGGCCAGTTTGCAAGCCATGACGGCTTTTAGATAGATTCGCTTGAGGCTGGAGTCGATCCGTCTATCTAGAGGGTCTTTGAACGACACTATATCCACTAATGGAAGGGTCACAGGCTTGACAAGCCTCATCACAGCCACGTCCACGAGAGACAGACTCCAGGTGTTTCACCTCTTCCTCCTTAAAGGGATACAGTTTCGATATCTTCGAGAGCATGGAGTTTCGCTACTGCGCAAGCGCAACCAAGCCTTGATTCCGAGACAGATGGAGGTCAGCAATGGCAATCTCTTTGTTCCTTTTGTACAGGTCTCCTTTAAAGTGGACTAAAGCTGTCCATACACCTGTAGATTTTCATTTGAAAATGTTTGTTCTTGAACGTTTGTTCAGTTTTATAGCAAGCTTAAACTGGCTATCGTTTTAGACCATGGTTATGAAAAAAATTTGAAGCAGCACATTTTTTTCTTGAGCAAACAAAATTCACACTGCTAATATGGTTTTCATTTGAAAAAAATCATACTTTAAAGTATTACTAAACCCAACACCCTGCACTATATCTGGTCTCACACAGTACACAGAATATGGAAATGCAATTATTTTAGTAAATATAAACTGCTAAATACCTTTTCTCATAAGCAGTATAAAGCAGTCTTGTGACTTCTATTAGTGTCTGGTTAAAGCTTGAAGGGAGAGTTTTTATTCTGCTCTGACTGTCCTATGAGGCCGCAGAACCCCTGCCCCTCTGTCTGGACAGTGCTGATTGGCCCTGTGCCGATCACATGCACCCTCCCAAGAAAAAAAAAACTAGCAATTCACATCGAACTGAGCACATGTACAGTGACTCCAAAAGCTCTTATAAGGAGATGGTTAGAAAGTGGAAGAAGGGGAGGATCAGAGAAGACAGGATCAAACAGCCTTTTTACACAATGCAGAGGATTAACTCTGTAGGTTCCACAGTGAGTATAACAAGCATGCTTTACTGCATATACAGACTGATTTTACTGTTATGGGTTTAGTAACACTTTAACATGTCTTTAAAGCGGAGCTCCACCCTAGATATTTTTTTTTAGCTAACAATACCCGAGACTGTCAGGGCTGGTGCATTTAAGCAACTATAGCCTCTGAACTGTCCCCTGTTTCACTTACCTTTTAGAAGAAATACTTACCTTGAAAATGTCTTGTCCAGCGCTGCCATCTCAGGTGTGGGCAGCTGAAGCCAGAGCGTCTTCTTCAGTGTCCTCTTCTGTGACGTCGGAGTCCCAGAATGCCCTGCTTGTCACTTCCGGTGCAGACACGTCATCCCTGCACAGCTTCTGGGCATACCCAGAAGCTGTTCAGCAGGGAATGACGCGCCTACACCGGAAGTGACAAGCAGGGCCGGTGCAGGCGCATTGACTCCTGGGATCGATTACACTCATCTCCCAGGAGTCGATGCAAGGAGGAAGTGACGGCGTGGGCTGCGGCCGCAGAGGGAGGAAGAGGAAGGAAGGTAAGTATATTTTCATTAAAAAGAAGGTAAGTGAAACAAAAAAATTTAAATTATCCAATTCTTTTCAGGTAAATTAAAGCAAGCGGACGGGGAAAAAAACATTTTCAGGGTGGAACTCCGCTTTAAGAAGTGGGAATGGACTAAATTCTAAGGGTCCTTTCACACGGGCGTGGTTCGCTCTGTTCAGCAAGGAATCCATGTGCAGATCCTCTAAAGAAAAATAGGACATGTCTGTTTTGTGGCATCCATGCCTCTTCAGCTTTTTGTCCGCATTTTGACAGTGGAGTGTGGTGGACCTGTGTTGGATCTATAGTCTGCTGTATGTAAATGAACTTGAGTTCTTTTACATCTAACCTTTCATATCTAAAAAAATAATAATAATTTTACCCAAAATCATATTTAAATAAGATCTAATTTTTACATAAACAGCCACAGTTGTCTCAATTTTTACATAAAAAGCCATGATTTATCTAAACATTATTTATGGCTTTTATTTGATAATTTTAATAAACATGAGACAACTGTCTCATTCCTTTATACTACTGAATGAGACAATTTTATCACTAGGGATTGTCAATGGATGCATGTCCATTTAAACCTTGTAATGGCTTTGCCAGGATAGAAAATATGAAGGGTTGATGTTTTTTTTTTAGGCATAGGTACTTTTAGTTAAAAGTCTGATGCTTTTGAAAATGAAAGGGGCTTTATGATGACATAAACTTTTAATGTTTTTAAAATGGGGCTCCAGTCATTTTTTTTTTTTCCTAAAAAAACATCCTCGTGATTGTCACAGTTTATCTAATTTAATATGGCAAATGCCGTATATGTAATCTTTTTGTTATTTAGTTGTTAAATGTACTCACTGTAGCCTCTGTGATATGCAAGCTCCCATCTTCATTGTGGGCATCTGAAACCCACTAGGAGCTTCTTTCGGGATACAGTGCTGCTGACTACCCAGCATGCACCTCCCCATCTGGCGCCTCTGCGCTGTGTACAAAGCAGGGCGCACTCGTTGCATTGCGGGTTGCTATGGTAATGGCGGAGCCTGAGGAAGTTCACACCACGTTATGGCAACCTGTCAATCAATATAGAAAACTAGGAAGAAAGCTAGCATATTATGCTGCTTCTGGGATTAAAGACACAAATATCCCAGGAGCCAACGGGCAGCGGGAAGGTACAATGAAAATGGAGATTAATATTTATCCTACAGGTAATATACTTTGGGGGAAAAAAAAACAACATTCCAAACATTCATTGTAATGCGATCAGCAATGCCAGGGGGTCCAAAGATCAAAAATAGGGTGGAATTCTGCGTTAACATTGCACTGTTTATATCCTACTCACCTTCGTGTCTGTCTCCAGTAACGAAGGAGAAGTAAAAAAAGTAAACCTTGCTGCTTGCCCCGCGCCTGGAACTGCATGTCCTGGGTATCGAGCGATTTGATTTGCGCATTCCTGGTTTTAGTTAATATGGTTAAGCTTTAACTTTGGTTTACTTTAAAGTATTCTACTGATTCTTAGCTTTGCCTTATTGGCTCCTGGATTTTCTTTTAACTTTGTGCTAAGTTGGATGCAGTACCCTACTCCTTTTATGGCTTCACTTGACGCTCATGCAAAATTGCATTTGGATCACAGATTTACTATCTGTCTCTGCACCCTGTTTCTCCCAATCTAGGTCCGGGCACATATTTTGTGGGGCTGCTTGATTTCCCATCCTGTAAAGAAAGTGATTTTGTCATCAGTCTGGCAGGGTCTTTTTGTTCAAAGTACACCTAGTCTGCATGTGGCTGAGAAATCTTCATTTCAGTTAGTGTCTTGTCATTGCAGGAAACCTTCTATGCTATCATGCATGGTTACACAATCTTATGAGCTTCTATTTTAGGCGAACAGTTTAGGCGATTTGTCATGTATCTAACTGACAACTGAAGCATGACCATGCTGAAGATCTCCAAGAATTCTCCAAGTGAGCTTCTTTTGGAAAAAGGAAGTTGGTCTTCCTAGGACAAATTTAGTTCGTCTGTATGGTCTTTTCACTATGGAGGTTACTGTTACTTATAAAATGCTATTAGATATTCTTTTTTTTTGTAACAAACCTGGGGGGAAAAAAAACAGTATATGTGCCATAACTCTGAACTCCAGTTCCCTGTATCATCACCGGTGTCTTTGCAGGGCAAATGGGGCAATGTACATGTACCTGGCAGTTGTTTAATGTTGTATTAAGTGAATATCCACAATCGTTAGCTTCAGATCTGGATACATGTATCTGATATTAATCTTACAAGAATGTATGTAGCAACAACACTTTAAACCGCACTTTAGATACTACACATTCACATTAGTTCCTCAAGGAGTTTACAATCTAAGATCCCTAGCTCATGTGCTTATTGGGGTCAATTTTGACAGGAGCCAATTAACCTAACAACATGTCTGGAGTGTGGGAGGAAAAAGGAGTAAACGGAGGAAACCCACGCATGTAACAGAGAATATGCAGACTCCAAGCAGGTAGTATCCAGGTTTAGATTCAATCCCTAATGCTGGCCATACACTAGACGAAAAATAGTTTGAAAATCTGTAATTTGGTCCATTCTTCGTCTAGTTAATGGGCAAATAGAAAATCAGTTTTAACTTTTCAGAGCTAAAAAATGGAAGGAACAGCTTGGAAAATTCTGCCGAACGAACGATAAATTGAAAGGTTAATGTGTTTCTCGCCCGAACTGTTTGCACTAGGCATATGTGACAAAATGAAGGAAAAACTGATTCATTTATGTCCATTGAACGATTTTTCAATCTAAATTCGGTCATTAAATGATGGAACGATCGTCTGCTCCCACGGCCAAATGTTTATTTTTCGAAAATGAGTTTGAACAATTTTTCGTATAGTGTATGACCAGCATAATACTAAAAGGCAGATGTGCTAACCACAATACTGGTAATAGCAACTTGTGGTAATAGCATGTGCCTATAACATCCTGTACCTAAACAAAAGAAAAACAAGTGTGCCATTGGCTCCCTCTCACCAGTTGATCACACCATGACTTTTCCTCCTTCAACAATCTGAATTCTCGGCAGCATGCTTTCGAACCCTGAAATAGTGGGTAAAATGTAGTGTGTAGCAAGCCAAGAATTTTATTATTTTTCTCCTTTTTTCCTCTTTTCTCTCTCTTATCCATTTGATACATTCAGAGGGGTTGATCATCATACAACTGTCAACCTACTGAAAAGCTTTTGCAGGAGGAAGTGACAGAAGGATTATAATCCAGGATTTGCATGGTCCTAGGGCTCTGTGGTATCACAGTTCACACAGCAGTATCTAAATTAAAAGTGAAGCTCTACCTCCCACCCCTAGTATACAGTAACTATGACAGTCATTGCTTTTCTGATAGCTGAATTTCATGTTTCCCTTTAATCCTGATATCACTGACCCCTAAATGGTTTTTTTTATATCAGTGGTCTCCAAACTGTGGCCTGGGGGCCAGATTCAGCCTTTTGTTTGCCTTTATCTGGCCCTTGGTGTACTATTTCTCCAATGGACACCAATGATGGGGCACAATTTCTCTCACTGTTACCAATGATGGGGCACTATTCCTTCCACTGACACCATCAATTTGGCTTTATTCCTCCAACTGACACCAGTGATAAGGCACCATTCCTCTCATTGACACCACTGACCCCTAAATGGATTCTATATATCAGTGGTCTCCAAACTGTGGCCCGGGGATCAGATTCAGCCTTTTGTTTGCCTTTATCTGGCCCTTGGTGTACTATTTCTCCAACTGACACCAATGATGGGGCACCTTTCTTCCCACTGACACCATAAACTGGGCTTTATTCCTCCAACTTACACCAGTGAAAAGGCACCATTCCTCCCATTGACACCATCAATGGGACAATATCCCTCCACCTAACACCAATAATGGGGCACTTTTCCTCCCTCTGAAATTGATGATAGGACATAATTTACTGACACTGATGTTAGGGATGTTTCTGCTCCTACTGGCCACAGTCTGGTCCCCCTAAAGCAGGGATCCTCAAACTACGGCCCTACAGCTGTTGCAGAACTACACATCCCAGACATTGTAAAACTCTGACATTCATACGCATGACTAGGCATGATGGGAATTGTAGTTTCTGAACAACTGGAGGGCCAAAGTTTGAAGATTCCTGCCCTAAAGCAAGAAGGACAGTTAACTGTCAATATCAAACAGTACACATCAGCACAAGAAAAATATTTCAAGCACGCTAAATTGAACCTAAGCTGCAGCTTTGGTTTATGTTAATATTGCAGCCACTGTTGTTTTTAGCAGCTCCCTCTCCATCCCTTTTTTAAGGTTGTACATTATCAACCTACGCTCGCGTATAAATTCATCTTAGACCAGATCTGATTTATTTTAGATTTTTGGCTGGTACTATGAGATACTGCACTTTTGAAGGAAAGCCTAAAAAGATATATGATAGCTGCTACTGTTGAGGCAATCAGAATGACAGAGGTCACCTAAAGTCTGACAGCTGCTGGCCTGCCGAATTGCTTACCTGCTATCCTCTGACTGTGAGGTTGCGCAGTTGACTAGACTAGTAGTGACTGTCAAATTTTGGGTGACTTCTGACACTCAAGTGTCAGGCACAAGCAGAGTAAAATGTGAAATGTAAAAAAGTAAGCCTGTATAATTATATTAAACCTTATGTGAATTTTCTCATTTTATTCAATGCAATTAAAGAGAAGCCATGGGCAAAATAAAAAAAGAGATATACTGTATATGATACAGTCTGTCCCTAGCATTACCTGGTGATCTGGCCACTGAGTCTTTTTTTTTTCAACTTCTTTTAATAGACAAAACTTTCCAGTAAAAATGGCAGTTAGGCAGTTGAGGCTTTCAATCAAAGCGTCAAGCCGTCTTTACTGATCACATATGCACCACCATGGCATTTCCAATCAAATAGAGGTTAAAATGGCAGTTTCCTTGGCTGTGGATAGGATTGTTTAGTTCTGCTTTAAAAATTTTTTAGCTGGAGTTTGGCTTTATTTTGTTAGTCACATATGTAAAGTTTATCCAAATCTACTAGTCAATCTAATGCCTGGTACACACGATGAGATTATCGGATGAATGATCATACGTTTTTTGCTTTTTGCATGCTAGTCTCCATATCGAAAATGAAGAGCTTACTAAAATGACGAAAATGTTTATACTACAGAATAAAAATTCAGAAGTGATGTAATGTGTTGTATTGTATTTTCAAAGGACAACTGTACTGATTCAATGAAAATCGTACAATCTGGTATCGTACAAGAAATTTTTTTGTGCTTGTCCCATCGGATAATATCAGATGAGCTATCGTGATTGGCTCTCGAAAGCTGTGTACTAACAATCAGATAATTGTACGATCTATTCAAAGGCAGTATTTTTCGTACGATTTGCTGATCGTGTATATGGGTCATAAGGCTACCACAGGTTGACAATGATAGCTACACAGTTCCTCCATAGATGCAGGGAAGAAGGGTTGCCACTCAAGACGCAGTGTGTTATTGGCTAGATTACCAGGTAAAGAAAGAAACCCTAAATAAGAAAACAAATGCAGCCACTACATCCAAGGACTAGTAAACTTCATTAAATCATTTTTTTTGTTTTGGTTTAGATATATGGTTACATAGTCTGGTTGAAAAAAGACACAGGTCCATCTAGTTCAACCAAAAAAACGGGAAAAAAAAACATACAATCCCATATATACAATCCTATACCCACTGTTGATCCAGAGGAAGGCAAAAAAAAAAACCCAGCAACACATGATCCAATTTGCTTCAGCAGGAGAAACAATTCCTTCCTGATCCCCCGAGAGGCAATTAGATATTCCCTGGATCAACTTCACCTATCAATTTTAGTATCCAGTTATATACAGAACCAGCTCTTGATGTTATTAAGCTTATGATCTACCAGAACACCCAGATCATTCTCCGCTATGGATTCCCCCAGTTCTACTCCCCCTAGTATGTATGATGCATGCATATTCTTAGCCTCCAAGTGCAAAACTTTACATTTAATGACATTAAACCTCATCTGCCATATACTTGCCTAATGAAACAGTGCATTGAGGTCAGCTTGTAAGTTGGAGACATCCTGTAAGGACGTTATTCTACTGCATAGCTTTTAATCTCAGACCCTACAGTATATTAGTTTTAAATATATGAAAAGTAAGTGTCCCAACACTGAACTTTGGGGTACACCACTGATAACCTTAGACCATTCAGAGTAAGAATCATTAACCACTACTCTCTGAATTCTGGACAATGGGACTGCGACATTGCGGCGGATAGACCGGACACCTGACACTTGGGGGGCCAGTGACGTTACTACAGTAATCAGTGCTAAAAATATGCACTGTTAGTGTACTAATGACACTAAATGTCACTACTATGTACTAATGGCAAGGAAGGGGTTAACACAAGGAGGGATCAAAGGGCTAAATGTGTGCCTAGGGAATGCTTTCTAACTGTGTGGGGGATGGGCTCACTGGATGAACACAGAGACTTGTGTTCATCACTGAAAGAACAGCGGTCTGTCCTGTTTACATTGCGGAGCAATCGCGGGTGCCCAGCCGCAATAGTGGCCATCAGACCCGCTGATTGGCTCCCCCTCTAACCAATCGTCACGTGCGCGTGCCCACACAAACTGCTATACGAAGCGACATGTACGTCGTTTCGCGTAACAGAGCCGACCTGCCGCCATATAACTACGGCGTCTGGTTGGCAAATGGTTAAAGAGTCCCTAAAAATGAGAAACAATGGCTTTGATTCAAATGGCATTGCTATCTAAATTATATTAATACCAAATAAAGGTGTTTTAAAAGTTATAATCTCACAAATTAGTGATTCATTCAAGGGTGGATACTAATGCATTCACCCACATCAGGCACTAAGTATTGATATGTTGGTCCCTCACTTCCCACCTCACCATTACTTTCTCACTTCTTTCACCTGCATTCTTTACAATATAATTCAATTTATTATCGGATAAAAATTTTGAAACTGCTTTAATAATCACTGGAGGGGACCCGATCTATCTTTGCTGCAGTTTCACTTTCACTTACAGGTGCTCTGTGACTGAACAGTAAAATGAGAAGCAGCTTATCTCCACTTTAATGAATCAAATGTCTTAATTGCAAAATGACTTGGGAGAATTCTGGCAGAGAAAGATTTGAAGTGAATCTGGATACCTTCCTTCAGTTATGTCCTTAATGAATAAAGAGTTCTTATTCCTATGTACTAATTGTTATTCTTAGAAACTGAACAAAATTAATCATGTGCTGGTCTGCCTTTCATGTTTGGGGGCTATGTATTAAGGATAATGGATAGGAAAATGAAGTAAGGATTATGGGTAACTCTGATGTGGCGGCATTAGTTTCATACTTTGGGTCCTTTTTCTTTATTTTCGCCTTGTGATTCTGCCTGTAACACACTTTTGTTCTAAAGTGACAACACTCACTCATTGCGAGGAGAAGCACTGTCACCTAGGCTGCTTGTACCCCCATCGCTCCTTATCTCCTTAACCTAGGGGGAGATGTTCTGTAGTTCATAGGTGAATAAGGCACCCGATTTGTGATTTCAGTGCTGCATGGGCATAGTGCACAGGAAGTTAGAAGGACAAAACATTTTTGGCAGGATCGACATTTATTTTTCTGTACCTGCTGTACAAAAGACACTTGGGCCATCTAATGAATACAAATACTGATTTTTGTTTATTTATTCTGCATAGATATATATATACATCAAAAATTAGACCTGTTTCACGCTGACAGTGACATGCATGCTTATATAAGCGTTTATAGGGCATTTCCCAACACATATAAATGCATGATTTTGGTATATATTCACACTGTGCGTTTAGGTGCATTCTGCTTAACCTGGTTTATAAAATTGTTTGAAACGCATTATCTAGGCTAAACCTATCAGAAGTAAAAATCTTTAGATTGTTTTGCTTACCATATACAGTTGCATTAAGGGTCTGTAAAATGTTTTAATTTAGCTGATTCTAATTACACCTATTATTTTCTTTATCTTTCTTTTTAGAATTCCATCAGACATAACCTTTCCCTACACACACGTTTCATCCGTGTTCAGAATGAGGGAACTGGAAAAAGTTCTTGGTGGATGCTAAACCCTGAAGGTGGAAAGACTGGAAAAACTCCACGTAGGAGAGCAGCATCAATGGACAGTGCAAGTGGAAAATTTCTAAGAATAAAAGGCAAAGCTGGAAAGAAGAAGCAGCAAGTACAAACTGCACCAGAGCAGACCGAAGGTAGTCCTGCTTCCCAACAAGCAAAATGGTCTGAAAGTCCAGCTTCTCATACAAGTGATGATTTTGAGGTATGGGCAGAGTTCCATAATCGAGCCAATCCTGTGGCAGGAACCATGAGTGGAAGACTTTCACCTATCTTGGGTAATGATGAGCCTGATGAACTGGAGGATGATGAGGTTACACCCTCATCACCTCTTATGTATCCAAGCCCATCTAGTGCTCTGTCACCCAGTGCTCATTGTTCAGTTGAAATGCCAAGGCTTGCAGAAATGAGTGGTTCTATTGGTCTGGGTGAGGGGCTTTCAGATCATTTATTAGACGAGTTGCAGGATGGCTACAGTGTAAACTCTGCTACTTCCTTGCGCCAACGGAGCCCTGGGTTTTCCTTCACCTCCAAGTGCCCACCGCTAAGCAACACGTCAAATGCATTTTGCGGCACCATTTACAGTCAGCCAACAATGGGCATGATGAGAAGATTACCAATGCAGACAATCCAAGAGAACAAACAAGCTACTTTCTCACCAGGAAGTACCTACAGAAATTCTTCCCTCCAGGATCTTCTCACATCAATGTCCTATGGACATAAAGAAGCCATTTCGCAGACTGATCCAGGTATAGCTTCTACGATGGGGCCACAACGCAATCACAGGCAGAACACAGGCATGCTAAACAACTGTGACTCAGGGTCCATACCCTACTCTACCAGTTTAATAAAGAGCCACAATTTGTACCACCCATCCACTCTAAACCATCACTGCTCTGTTAATAACAGTGCCTTAGCTAGCTTAAGTGGACTGGTAAATTCAGAATCATGCAGCTTGTCCTCAGTTCCACATCATTCCTATTTCAGTAGTCAAAGTGGGCATGGAAACTTGCTGGAAGGGCCATATCAAGCTGCATATCACCACCATCATCACCACCATCATCATCCCCAAGTTTGCAACCAAGACAGATTTCCACCAGATTTAGACCTGGACATGTTTAATGGTACTTTAGAGTGTGATGTGGAATCCATTATCCTCAACGACTTCATGGACAATGATGAAATGGACTTTAATTTTGACTCTGCTCTACCACCACAGGGTGGGTTTAACATGGCTGCTGCAGCACAGCCAAATCAAAGCTGGGTACAAGGTTAAAATGTAACCAAGGTCAGGTCGTAATGTAAGTTGTTTCCTGAAGGCAATCAAACAGATGTTTAGCATAACTAGATACTTATTTGATATACAATGTTGGTTTGGTTGTAATTTTCCTGCAAAATTTGAAAGACCTAGGTTTCTAGAAATGTCTCTTGTTGGATAAGGTTGTGGCTTCAATATTCTATATTATGGATGTTAGTTGAAATCCCATTTAGTTTAAATAACAGAGCTAAAAAATAAACCTCCCATAAAATGTGGAAAGAGCTATGAGAATTTGCCTTTAAGGCCATTGTCCTTCCAAAGGGTTTGATAACAAGTGTGGTATGTTTGGTATGTTTATTTTATTTTTTTATTTTTTTTATATTTATAAAGGTGAAAGCTGTTCATGTTTCCAAGTTTAGTCTGAGTGTGATCATTAGGGTATCTCTTTGTTTCAGAAATAAAACACGAGCAACAAGGTTCAAATATAGTCACCTTTAGAGTCGGTTCACACTGGGGCGACACGACTCCTTACTACTTCGGGGGCGACTTGTGCATTCCCATGCACCACGACTTCGGAGCGACTTGCATGGACTTCACATAATGGAAGTCTATGCAAGTCGCTCCGAGGTCGCCCCAAAGTAGTACAGGACCCTTTTTCTAAGTCGGAGCGACTTGTGTCGCTTCTATTAGAACGGGTCCTGTAGCAGTCAATGGACCGCGAGGGAGCACGACTTGTCAGGCTGACAAGTCGCGCTAGTGTGGACTGGGTCTTAATGCCCTCATCTTGTTTAATACAGTAGAATTGTATTGTTTTAACACAAAATAATATAACAGACAGCCTACATGCAATTTTTATAACAAAAGATAACATTATTTCTAAATTTCTCAAAAATATTCATTCATTTAGCTACAAAGTACATTGGCCAATAATACCCAAACTGGGCGGTCATGTTTTTCAAGTGTCTTCACAGTATAACTGTTCCAATAGGCAGTATAGTTCTTTTAAAACGTTTTTAATTAATACATCTGCTAAAGGCCCTGTAAGTCTAAGAAAAAATTACCTGTTTTGTTGCCAATGAGGACCAGAATTTGGGGAAGACTTCAGTAAGATATTGCGCTTATATCCTTACCATCCACACTATTCACAAAAGATTAAAAAAAATCACTTTTTTAAAAGATAACGTGGATCTAGACCACTTTTATGAATGAAAAGTTCTAAACTGGATCTTAAGGGTGCCTTAGACTCAGCATTTTAGTTTTGTGACAAAACATTAAAGACAAATGCACTTATGAGAAGGTTGTTCCTGGAAATAGAGAAATATAAAGAACCAAAGATTGCGTGTTCATGTGACTGCCATATTAACTGTTAACAGTGTCAGAGATAATTGATAACACCATTTTATGTTAAGAAAGGGCTTCATTCTGAAAAATAAATTTCATAAAAACTGACAGTGTTTCCAATTCAGATTCAAATATTCAGATGCCAACTTTCTGTTGTTATCCGAAAATATGAATACTGTACTGTTTTTATTTAGGGGTCTTCCTTTGAAAACAAAGCATTAATTTTTACCCAGCAAGATTTTAAAACTCAATTAAATTAAATTATGCATTTATTAAAATATAGTATGTGTATATATATATATATATATATATATATATATATATATACATATACATATATACAGTACATATAAACAACCGTGTGTACCGAGCGCTGAAGGCTATGGATCATTTATATACTGGATGGGAGAACCAGGGCTGACCTGTGCAGCTGTCAAATTACACTTTAAATAGTGCAGGTTACAGAGATACACAAAACAGTAGACCACTCTTGGTGCCCACAATAGGCCCTATATGGAGAAATTGCTGCAAAGACATAAGCTATGTCTATTCAGGATGAAAGTCTCACACAACAGTTTATTGAATGCCCGCAATAGGATGAATACGGTGAACAGTAAAAGTTGTGCGTGCTTTATCATCATCACGGCAACTTTCCAAGCTTGCGCTCCACGCTGCTACCCCGAGGCTTCTGCTGGTCATCTGCTTCCGCTCCCTAGCCAACTGTGATGTCATCCGAGTGTGCCACCATGCTCTGTCTGGCGTCTCAAGTGGTGTATTGCTTTCCCCAAGGCTTTTGGATTGGTGCCTCCCTATAAGCCCTTATTGCAGTGCTGGATGACCCTTCCATCAATACCCAGGGATATTGTTGGCCTTTTTAAGCACAACTTTTACTGTTTATGGTATTCATCCTATTGCGGGCATTCAATAAACTTTTGTGAGACCTTCATCCTGAATAGATATAGCTGTTGTCTTTTCACAGCTTTTCAGCAATCTCCCAACAAGGGCTTATTGTCGGCACCGAGAGTGGTCTTCTTTTTTGTGTATATATACTGAATATTTGGCATGGTAAAGTACCCAAATCTCCTTTTATGTTAGACTCCTTTAAATTCTTGCAAGGCTGGAAAGAGAGGGGTATCATTGGTCTACTACATTGCCCAGTGCTGTCAGCACTAGGAGCTTGTTTCGGAGGAGGAGAATACAGGGAAGACCTCTCCTGTGTGCTGATTCTTCATTATTTTGTCAGGACACTGAAGAAAAGTCAGTTGCTGAGCTGTTTTGCATAACTGCAGTTGAGTGAGGTCACCGAAATCGCTATGCTGTCTGGCAAGTGATGTTGAATCATAAGACCACTGTAACAGGTAAAACAGTTCACATACTCTATAAGCTCTTTTACTCATTCCAGCAATCAAATCTTTTAAAGGAGCATGTTACACACACATTAAAAAGGTCATCTCTGAAAACTGTGACTGATAATATGCAAGTTTTTATTTCAAGTTTTAGTCCACGCAAGTAATATTATGATTGAGTGGAGTCTGGTAGTCTGAGTCAACTGCTGGCTTCCTACTTGGTGAATTCGAAGGTGGGATTTCTCTGCCATATAATCTTGTTCTGTTGCTGTCCATAATGAAGTTATGAGTGATACCATCCATCTTGGGGTGCTACATCTACATAATATGCTGTATATTAAACTATTCAACAAGCAGAATGGGCCCCCCTTACAACGGTCATGGTAGATAAACAGATCTCAACTCATATCTCAAGGACAGGGAATTCCCAACCAGAGTCCCCTGGAGATAAAATAAAATGCCCAACAACCCCTAGATGAAGAAATATCAATTTTAGGTAGATTGAACTTTTTATCATGTTTTTTTTTTTTATAAAAAAAAGGACCTTTTCAGATGGGTGAGAAACCTCAAATGGTGTTCAGTCAAATATTTGCTAAAGAACTGGTAAAACGTTCAGGTGAAGAAAAACTAGTAGGTTGAATAGTAAGGCTGCTTGGCAAAAAGGGGGCTTCTCATCTGTCGAAATCGGAGATTTATTCATTAAATCCACAATTAGATTAGGCTGGTGTCATCAGCTTAGAGGACATTATTTACTAATAATTACTGCTATACGATTAAATTGCAGCATTGTGCGATCACGGGAGATCAAGTTGCACTACTAAACATCTAATAAGTAGCTACCCACCCTAAAAAGTAATGTTAAACTCAACCTCCATGACAAGCAAGAGAAGTGGTGTTTGAAATTCAAAGGAAGTTCAGAGAATCTGATTTATAAAAGAGGCTAAAGACAGATTTGCTGTCTTAATTTTTCCGCTGCAGGTTTGACAGTGAAAACGAACTTGATGTGGACAAAGTCCCTATTTACTGTATATTCTAGTTTCAAACCTCCTAGCCTTGGTCCTTCCTACCAAAATTGATATTTCATTTGTAGGTAGAGTCTGGTATACTTAGACATTTAAATGGTTCTTCGAGTTTTCGAAAATTAAGCCTCAGAGCAGGAGTATGCAAATTGTGGCACTCCAGATGTTGCAGAACTACAAGTCCCATGAGGCATAGCAAGACTCTGACAGCCACAAGCATGACACCCAGGGGCATGATGGGACTTGTAGTTTTGCAACAGCTGGAGGGCCACAGTTTGCATATCCCTGCCCTAGAGAATGGTCAAAGATTGCTATTAGTAAACACTGATTACAGTTAGAAGTGCCAGTAGTAGGAATTTCTGGTCACCATCAAAATCCTAAACTTGGAGAATTTACATACATAAAATCTGATCTTCAGACAAAACTATACCCTACGATTTTACTAAAATTAATAATAGAGCAAAATAAGCATATACTACAAAAGATATAAAAATGAAACTTGAGTGACAAAAGGGTCTTTAAATAGATAAGTATAGTTAGTTGTCCATAGCTACCAGTCAGTTTTTTGGTTCTAACTTTCTTATCTAAACCAAAAAAAATTACAAAATGGTAGCTTACCATTTCTTAAATATAGTGGTTGCATTCATTTTTATTTCTCAGGCTTTTTTCCTTTCTTTTGAACTGGTAATTCTACAAATCCACACTTCTTGCTTTATGGTGGCTATACTTACTCCTCCACCAAATTATTTTAGGGATACTTGGTTGTCCTCCATACTAGAATTTACACATGCCTGCCTTTGTTCATCTCTATTACGGATGGGGGAATTAGTAGTTTAAAGAAGGAAGATAACATTGTTTGTGATGTTAATTCCGCTCACAGAAAGTGACAAGAACAAGGCTAGATCAAGAGTTATTTTCTATAATTGCTGAAAAATATTCTTGGATTTAAAAATAAAAACAAATGCAACTCCCTTATCTAATGACTGGTAAGCTGCAATTTATTACATTTTTGTTTTTTCGTTTAGATATCCTTTAAACTAAAATATGGTAAAATCTATTGGTTGAAATCGCACATAATGGCTCTTTGTACTTCCTTGTTAAACAGGTCTAAGGATGTCTTATTGACCCCGTTGTTCCAAATTATATTTTTTCTCATTTTAAATGTATTTATGTATAGTCTTAAGCAACAATTATTTTCTAAAGTTAAATATGTTGTCAAAACTGCCTAGGTCATCATTGTTGCTCTTACCTACATTTAATCTAACTGCCATTTAACACAAGTTGAGTTCACAATTTAGCAATGTTTAGTAATACTAAAGTTCTCATTTTGTATACATTTCCTATTTATTCCTATTCTTATATTCTATAAAAAAGGGAAAAGCATTCCAAGAAATTTAAAGCATTTGTTCTTCCAAAGAGCACAAGTCGGCAAGGGAGATCGCCCTTATTTGCCATAACAATAAAAGGGCATTTTTACTGGTAAACAAAATGCACAGTGTTTTGTAAAATGGTGCTAACTAAAGGGTTCCAATGGTATGTGGTATTGACTACATATTGAGCTGCATACAGTCTGAATTGTCCAGGGCCTTTTTATGGTAGGTTCCTACTTAGTGACCTGGGCAGCTATCTAAGGGCCTGTGTCAATGTGCATTTGTTCGCACCAGATGGGTATTTGCATTGCCATACAAGTCTAAGGGAATGCAGAACTCACATGAAGTGGGCCAGGAGGTCAACACCAAGTCATTTGAATTTTAAAACGGTCTGAATTGTCTCGAACTGATGCTATCAACACAAGCCCAAAACCAATTAACACAGGCCCTATTGCTTATTGATGCAAAAAAAATAAAAAATTGGGTAAAGGCTCATTTGTTTTTTAAATATTGTTTAATGTAGTGACTTTTAAAAAGGTGTTATCTGTATTGAATTGTGCAGATCATGTATGAAATTGGAAGATTCAGTTAAAAAAAGGACACCAAACAAACTCATTTACCAGCTGACCAGCTTAACCCAATGCTAACTCTGGGTTACTTTGAATTGCACCAAAAAGATTTAGGACAGTATCACAATGGTATGGTGCTGAATCTTTAGCTGATGGTAGTGCAATTGTATGTTTTATGTATTTATTTTTATGGAAAAAGTATGTTGAAAATTCAGATAGATCTCATGTAAAAGTTAAGAGTAAGAGTGTATATGACAAGCGCAGTATGGGTCTTTGCCGGCATTTGTTACGGGGGGGTTAAAAAAGGGGGGCTTTACATGATGCCCGCATAGAGGGGTCTGAGAAAGTATTGAACAGTTCAGATAAGTTCAGTAAGTTCAAAGGCTATATGGTAGTGGCAGCCACCTCATCAGAGTAGGAAGGGCTCTGTAACACAAAGAGCGCCAATCTAAGTGTAGAATAAAAAAGCACTGGTACACTTTATTAGAATGCACTTACAAACTGGCAGAATAAGAGGAGCATATAGTGGGTAACATCCTGCAGGTCCATTTGGAGAGCAGCCTGGCGTTCTCCGGGTGTCACGTTGCTGACAGCGCCAGCGGATTCCAGAGCTTCGAGTCCGTGGGCGGGGGGAAGAGTCAGATGTTACCAGGAAGACAGAGAGCCAGTCCAGGAGGGGTTGACAGGTGTGACGTCAATGGCGCGCGTTCGGACATGCGTGCTCCTTCATCAGGGCTCATGTAAAATTTAGTGTATTGATGTTACTGTTTATTGTTTTTTTTACACATAAAGTGAGTATAGCCAACCTATAAATTGGCCTTAAGTTTAAATTCTCCTCTTTCCCCAATAACAGCAAATTAACAACACCCCAAGATCCATCATATTAAAGCTTTAAAATGAAAAATGTATTTTGCCTCTATTTACAAATCTAATAAGGCTGTCAAGTCAGTCAAGTGTCAGCAGCAGTTCTTGACCAGATCTTCCTATCGTCCGATATGGTGCACAGCATGGTAACAAGTATTTTAGGATTATATTGCCATCTACAGGAAAAATAGACAGAAGGCACATAGAAAAGTGATGACCAAACACCTTGAGGCTTTAACCCCTTCCCCCGGCTCAATTTCACTTGAAGCCTAAGTTTAGTCAAAAAGTCAGCACCAGGGACATTACTTACAGCCAATGTGATGTGTCCCTTGTGCTGCTGGCTGCAGATTTCGTTGAAACGTTCCATCCTCCAATGCCCCCTAATCCTGCCGCGGTAATCTTCCAGGAACACAGGGGGTGATAGAGCCAGGGGACCCACCATACCATGAGTGCCAGCTATGCCTTTCTGCCCCCCCCCTCCCCCTCTCCATTTATTGAAGCTGTACTATAGCCACTATGAATGAAATATGATCCAGGGATAGAGGCTGCAGACCCTTATTAATTTGCCTGTCTTCCATTCATAGATTATTTTTCATTCATGAAAGCTATTTTAAAGGTGGAGGGGGGCGGAAAGAGTAGCATAGTTGACACTCTTGATGAATGCATAGGATAGGTCCCTTGGCTTTAATGTCTTTAATAAGGATAATGTGTTACCTTTCCTGTGTCCAGCACTGGTTCATCCCAAGGAGATCTCTTACCATTGTCTGGATGTGGTGAGGGCAGTCAGAATTTACTTTTCAGCCCTTATTTTAGGCATGGAAACTCATTGTTGTCATTCCTTAACGTCTTAAATAGGTTCTCTGGCTTCAAATCCATTATTTCTAAATGGATTTGACAGGTGTTTGCTCAGGCAAAATCAAGTGCCTCCTTATCCATAAACGACCACTCCACTACAGCAGTGAGTGCTTCTTTGTCATCAGGCCTCTGTTTCTCAGATCTTTAAGGCTGCAACCTGGTCTTCTGTACAAACTTTCTCTAAGTTCTAATAGGCTCAGCAGATGCTAGTTTTGGTTGAAAGGTTTTACAAGTGAATATTTAAAGCTCTTGGTTTTGAATTTGGTCATTTTTTTTCTTTTTCGGCTATTTGTCTGTGTTTCTTTTGTTAGTTTTTGTGTCTGCCCTTGGATTGAAATGCTTTCGGACATCCATAGATTTCCTATTACCAAGCTGTATCCCTCAATGGACATTAAAGAAAAGCAGATTTTTCTAATCACAGTAAAATCAATCCTTATTACGGAGTCTATTGAGGGGCACAGCCCCCCCCCCCCCCCCATATTCTATTTTAATCTCTTTTAGGCCCCTTTCACACGGGGCAAGTCCGTCCAAGCGAAATCCGCCTGCTCAGCAGGGGATGTCTCTACTGTTCCTTGCTGAGTAGGGAGATGACATGTTCTGTCTGCTCCGCTATGCAGAGCGGACAAGGACAAAGCCTGCTCTACTCTATGAGGTGGTCAGATGGAAACAGACCGCATGTCTGTTTCCATCCGATCCAATCTGCTGTATGGATGGCGAACATATCGCCATACGTCTGTTTTCAACGTATTTTGTCGGATCAGATGCCAGGCGGGTGTCAGCGGACTTTTGTCTCCATAGAGGGCAATGGGTGGCCCGATCGTGTCCAGCTAAAAATGGACTGGCGTACCTGAAAGGGGCCTTAGACTGCTTGCTACAGCTGAGCAGGTATAAGGTAAGAAGAGTTATAACCAGAAGGGGGCTGGTCTTCAGTATCTTCTGTACATAGTGACTATTTTTCCTGTAGTTGGCAGTATAAACCTAGTAGGCTTATTACCAAGCTGTGCTCCTTAGTGGACTCTGAGAAAAGGACTTTACAGTGAATACAAAAATCCAATTTTTTGTGCTCAAAGTATAAGTAATCATTCATCAATAAATTAATTAGTTTATGGAAGATTACTTAGATACAACCACATGCCTTTTATCTGTCAAATTCACAATGCCATGCTCAGTGCAGCTCCTTTTCACTCCCTGTTTGTGCACGAGCCACGAGCGCAGTTTCCAAAAGCAGCAACAATGCTACTTTTGCTTAGGAGGCACCCAAACAAAGGAAGTTGCCATTGATGCTGCAACTGGCAAGATCATTGGGTTGAAAGAAGTAAAATACATAGAAAGTAAAAAGAATACATAAAATGAATCAAGTGTATGGTATATAAATGTTTAATGCGTTTTAAAATTAGGGGATATATACATTTTAAGCAGTTACAATATAAAACTAGGGGGTAGAAAACAATGAAGGCACCTTCCAACACCAGCCTATTGTGGCAGAAAGTATCATTTGGTAAATTCTCCACCTTCTCTTCAAGAATGGTCTGCTGGTATGTTTGTAGTGAACATAGGCATGATAATCCAACTGAGTTGGGCAATATGTCTATGGTCAGCTTTATTTCTCTTGTATACAGGGTAGTTGGCCATGAAGACTAAAGCACAATACATTCATAGAGAAATTACTCATTTTAGGGAACGGGCACCTCTTAATATTGTTTTGTTGACTTATAATTTATGTGATATACGCAGAAATGCAGAAGATCCCTAAATTCATTGTAACGAGAAATTAAAGGCTAAAACTTTAATACAACACCAGCTAAAAAAAAACAATGTCATCTTATTTAGCTTCAGACTTGCTGAAATGAACTAGGGTAACCAGGCTTACAAAATTCCAGCAAGAAAGATTGTGTATCCAAGTCAAGAGAGGCACTTACCTAGGGAATTACATTTACCATCAAACTTCCAACCAGTTAGTCACAAACTGTACATATCGATGCTGATCAAGCCGAAATGCGTGTAGTTCAGTAAGCCATTTTCTATATGTAGCTTTGGAATCAAAGCAGAGTTACTGTACTTGAAACGGAGGAGTATAATGATCTATGTTGTGTGATTTATTGTGTTATGGCGTTATAGCCAACCTGCTTTCTCTATGTATACTGTTCCATCAGATTTTTATGGTTTTCTATGTGTATAGTGTGCTCTTAAAAGGCTGCATTGCCACAGCCCTTTCCCTGCTATTATTTATTAAGATTACAATGTCAGGAACAGAAGGACAAGGTAAATGCTCTAAAAGCCAAGGAACCAAGTTTACCCTAATTTAAAAAAAATATATTTTTTTGTTCCATTGATGAGAATACATTTTAAATATTAAATAAATAACTCCACTAATAATAAACTAAAAAAAAAACTAAACAACCTGTATGATAAAAATCCTTAACACTACCTAAAGACTAATTTACAGAAATGTTATTCTAACCCTGGAATCCTCATATTTTGATGATTTCTGATTTACTGCATATATATGATTGTTTACATGTTTATTGTAATTTTTTTTTAATTTCTTAAACAGAATTTAATATATACAGACACATGTACATACAGAAAAATATATTCGGAATAATTTTTATTTTATTTGTATCTTGTTTTCTATACAATCAAAACATTTTAAGCTCAATTTTTAAGGACTGTTTTTTTTTTTCATTTAGCCTCTGTACCAATAGTGGAGGTCTTGCAATTGTGACAAGGTACATTTATGTATCATTCAGCATAGTTTAGGCACAGGAATTAATCAAATAAAGGGATAAACTTGAAAAGTTGCTTTTTGGTAATGCCTTCCACTATGGAGGTGGTTTTTGAAGATTGTGACTAACAGGTAAGGGGGGAACCTACAAGGCTAACTCCGAAAGTGCCTTACTGCACCTGGAAATGCCATGTAGTATCTCACAGTTACAATAATGTTTTCTTTATGGGACATAGCTCCCTGTGTGATGACTATTCTGAATACTTAGATCATGAACAATAGCTGCTTTGTATAATGGTTATGAGTATCCCAATATCAGTTTGTGGTACAGTGTAATGATGCTCAGTATCACTATACATTGCTTCACTTTGCCCATCTGGATCCCCCCTTGTCCTCCTCACTGCAGTGTAAAGCAATTGTAATGTTTTTTGGGTGTTGTTGTGTAGTGTGTGAATCTTCAGATGTAACATAAACCTGTGTATACTGACTGTACAGAATATTTTCAAGAATAAAATTGTTTTAAGTATTGTATGTCTTATGTGTGCTTGTTTGCCTTCGCTTTTGCATATTGATAGAACTGTCATAATGCGTATTTCCCTTCATTTGTGCTGTGTTATTAAGGCTCCTTTCACACAAACGATCCGATCAGATCCGCCTGTCAGTTTTTTAGGCGGATCTGATCTGATCCTCCATGCATCTCTATGGGGCAGCGGATGTCAGCGGAGACTTGTCCGCTGACACCTGCTGCCATCCGCATCTGATCCTGTCCTTGAAATCCAGATGGGTGGAAACCCTATTTTCCATCCGTCCAGGGGATCAGATCGGATGAGAGCGGACAGGCGGTCCGTTTTCCTATTCCGATTCCCCCATAAAGAGCAGAGGGGCTCTGACACCTCCCTCTCCGCACGAGCTGTCATCCGCTCGCTCAGCGGCGATTGGCGGATCGATCCCTGCTGAGCTGTGAAAGGACCCCAAGATACAATTTAAAAAAACAGGTTTTACTGTAAAGTACCGCAGCATTTTCCAAAATTCTCTTACTTTATCGCCCATGCAGCCTTATCCTGGGCAGTTCTCACAGTGAAAGTACATTTATGCGCAATTTGGAAGCTTGTTGCTACCTTTACATTTCTATTGGTCCATACTGAGCTGCCACACTGGCCCATATAGTTGTGGCAGCTGGTGACTAGTACTAAAAAATCAGTACTGACATATAGAGCTTAAGAGCCCAGATGTAAGCAACTTTTTGACAGATGTATGATATATGGCTATTTAGTATATATAATACAATTTTTGGGGACTCCATGAGACTCGGTAGCCTATATGATAGTATTCCTGCCAGCAAATACTCCTCTCAAGGAGTGTAAGAGGACACGTGGCCACATAATAAGATTAGAGGAGAGGCGGCTTACCCTTAAGCAACGTAACAGATTTTTCACTGTAAGGGCGATAGGATTGTGGAGCTCTCTTCCACAATTAGTGGTAACTGCTGGGAGTATGGCTACTTTTAAAAGACTCGTGGACGTGCATCTCAAAGATCACATTATTCAGGGTTTTGGGAAATGATTACATTATTCACACACACACACACACCTACACAGGTTGAACTGGACGGACTGTTGTCTTTATTCAACCTCAACTACTATGTAGAAAAACCATATACTCTTGCAAAGGCAAGAATGCCAGTCCAGGCTATAGCCAGTAGATATGAAGCACCAAGCATTTTTTATATCTTTGAAGCGGAACTCCACTCTCTCAATCGACATTGACTATTTTTAATCCTTATGCTGCTAGCATTAGTAAATAAATACTGGTTTTAAACTTTTTTTTTACATTTCTTCAGTTACTTCCTGGTCTCCAGGTCTAGGCAAATTATGTCATACATCCCAGGAGTCTTCAGGAAGGGAGGAGAGTTTTCTTGACTAAGTACATCCCGCCTGCATGCCTGAGCTAAGGGCAGATGGTTTCCAGGAAGTAAATGCTACGTGAATGGTGTGCCCTTACCCAAGATGTCCACAGACAGAAATGCTTATAGTGTTTTTTTTTTTTTTATTCAATGGTATGCGTCAAAATAACACAACATGACAACAAGATAATATGAATGGGTACAAATAGGTCATGAAGTAGCGACTAGGGAAAAAAGTTCAGGAATACAAGAATCAGAGCCTGTGAACATAGCCTGCAAGGTGTCATACTCACGATATCAACCCACACCATAAAACTTTTTGAAATATTTTTGAAAAAGGGGAGAGAAACACCCTAGGGCAGTGATGGCTAACCTTGCCACCCCCCCCCCCTGATGTTTTGGAACTACATTTCCCATGATGCTCATGCATTCTGCAGTGTCGTTGAACTTCATGGGAAATGTAGTTCCAAAACATCTGAGGTGCCAAGGTTTGCCATCACTGCCCTAGGGTGTCTGAGGGGAAAGGAAAGATGTGAAAAAAGAGGAGAAAAAATAAAAAAAGATTATTAGGGAGGAGTAGAGGAAGGAGCGGAATAATAGCGTGAATGGAAAGTGCAGAGGTCCACGGTGGGGGGGACAGGTCCTCACTAGGGGTGTTTTTTAAAATGATTTCTCTGTGAAATAAATCATAGAGACATAGGTGTATGTATGAGTTTGGGTAAAGATAGTAAGAGGTAATAACTGCGCTAGGCTCCTAATTGGTAGCAGCAACTTAAAGTGTGACAAACACAAAAACGGAACAAGGTAAGCTGCGCTGAATAGTGACTGTTCCTTCCCTGGTGATCAATCAGTGAAAATCAGATAAAGTGTAAAAAAAGGCAATGAGTCCCAACACAACTCAATGTGTAGTTAAATATTATCTAGGTGATATGAAGAGTCAATAAAGTCCTAGCAGAATCCGGGACAATCTCCACTCCTTGGATAGAAGCCAATAGGTGTATGAACTGCTTACCAGATCCTCATAAGTTTGAAGCAAGGTACAGAAAAATCTTCCGAATCCAAACTAAGATGACCCTCTGATATTATAGTCCTCAAACGATATGGAGATCGCGGACAAAGTGCATCAAAAAAATAATAATCCTCATAGTGTGATACTTTTTAAATATTGGATATCACATTCACCTTAGGTGCAATCATAAAAATAGTGTAAAAAAGAGGTGCTTAAGGAAAAAAACCTCCACCAGTAGTATGGCTGCTAACAAAAAAACCTGCTGAGCCAAAAAGGATATGTATCCCGTCACCCTTATGCTCAATCTGCTTACCAGATGCAGAAATTGTAAGTGCAGAAAAGAAGGAATATCCCAAACCAAACTTCTCCCAGCACTCAGAGAAAAAGCCACCACCAATATCACCGCTGTTTACCAGATGCAATAAATTTGTTGGCCAAACATCATAAATCTGAGGGGATACCAGATGGAGATGCACTCCAATCGAAAGACTCCAGCAGGCAATCGATCACCAAGTTATATGGAAGAAATGAATGGCCCCATAGTGTAAAACCATCACAATTTATTAAAATAAAAAAGTAGAAAACTTACAAACACTGGACGAACAAAAGGCAAATGACATGTGAGCCGCCGGCCGGTCGGCTGTTCCGCCCGCCCTCAATACACAATCCTCGTAGTAGGTGACGTCAGCACGCCGCGACCGACGTATGTTTCGTCAGATATGACGTTATCAAGCAAAATATATGTATGAGTTTGCTTTGAATATTAGTAAGTGATAAATTATATTAAAGGTACATCAAAGTAAAAAAAATAAACATATTATACGTACCTGCTCTCTGCAATGGTTTTGCACAGAGCAGCACTGAGCCTCCTCTTATTGGGTCCCTCACAGACAATCCTGGCTCCTCCTCTTCTCCCAGTGTCCCCCATAGCATTTTGCTTGCTATGGGGCACTTGTGTATGCTCTCTCCTGAGCCCCGTTCTTTGTGTCCATAAGACCCATCTCTGTTCCCTCCTCACTGGCTGTTATTGACAGTAGTAGAAGCCAATGGCTCCCACTACTGTCTCCCAGCCAATAAGGAGGCAGAGATCCAAGAGAGCAGCTGCTCTCATGTACATTGCTGGAGGTAGAGCTACATACTGACATACAAACCTTCAGCCTTTTGAACCACTTCAAAAATGAATTAAATAGAATTTTTGGTTGGTGGTGCTCCGATGCAGTCTAGTTCTGCTTTAAGAAAGTTACTTTGCAAAAATCCTTTGACAAATGAACAGGATTACCTCATCAGACAATCCCTTAAAAATTAAATTTGATATAAATGCGTATAATCTTTGGTTTCTTGAGGAATGGGTTTAATAATTTATTTTTTAAGCCAGAGTAATAGCAGGTAAGCAATTTATGAAACTTGAAGCAAATAAGACTTGTTGTCTAAGCATGTAAACGACTCCACTTCTGCTTTAATTTTGTTTTCATGGATTTTAGTTTTAAATATTATACATGGGATAAGTGCTTATGGTAAATAACAGTTTATAAATGTGTAGCACTTACCCCCCCCCCGTAGGAGCTGCTGGTGATGATGGGCCCTATGTTCTGCCACGACTCCTAACTGCTCGGTCCCCATTGACACACTTGGTTGTAGACTAAATTTAATTTACATTTAGCAGGCTAACACTAAGAATGCACAGGAATAAGATCACAAAAAGCTTGGAGGTAACTGAATATATTATGGCAAATCAATTCAATACTGTGTAAACGAACAAACAGATAATTGCACAGACCTAAAGTGGTTGGAAAGGCTGAAGGTTTCTTCTTTTGCGTGAAGGTAAAAAAGCTTCTGTGTGCTGCTCCCCCCACAGCCCCAATGCTCACTTGAGCCCCCTCTTGATCCATCAATGTGCATAGGAGCCTCAGCTGTCCTGGGTCTCTCACTCTTCATTGGAGCTGTCAATCACAGCCAGTGAGTCAATGAAGGGGCGGAGCCATGCCATGGCTCTATATGTCTTATGGATGCATAGAGCAGGGATTCCGAGCAAGCACACACTAGTGGCCCCATAGCAAGTGGCTTGCTATTGGGGGTACTGGTCAAGGGGGAGGAGCCAGGAGCACCGGCAGGGGACCCAAGAAGAAGAGGATTTGGCTGCTCTGTGCAAAATTATTGCAAAGAACAGGTAAGTATACAATGTTTTTTTTTATAAAAAACAAAACGAACCTTTAAAATAATTTTAGAGGCACTATTATAAATGAATGGTCTATTACTTACTAACTGGCACTCAAAAGGCTATAGCAAGAATAAATTAAACTACAACAGGTGCAACTAGAGTCTCTGTAACGGCATCAACTAATTCAAAAGATAAATGGGTTCTTTCGCACACTCTATTTATGTAACCCCTATGGCAGGTGGGCTCAAGCGTCTCTAGTGTGTGGAGATACTCCTAAATGTGGCTGAAAGTACCTAGCGCCTGGTATTCAGCATTGGCCAGCTTTTGGTGGGGCCCTTCTTTGGGTGGTGCAGGACAGGAAATAGGCTGCTATGTAGGAACAGTCTCTATTTGGGCTAACAGTGTTTGGCAGGTATTTAGCATGTGTAGTTCAGCCCGTCATTTCTTGGTGGCCAATGGATTGGCAATCAGCAGGTTCCAGAAGTCGGGTCCCAGATCCTCACACAGGCTGCACTCTCTCAGTTCCAATCCTAAAGCCTCAGCATCTGTCTCTCTCCCAAACTCAGTCCCTAAAGGCAGCTCTGGCAGACTCAGATGCAGGTCTATCCTCCCTCCCTGATGAAGGTGAACAGACACAGCAGCAGGTCCTCTCCTGATAGCTTTGGTCCCTTTGATGTCCCGGCCCTGACAGCAGGTCTGTACCCTTTGCTCTCCTCTCTGGATTGATACGGTGAAGCTCTCCTCCTCCAGGAGCAGGGAATTGTGGTAAATGAAGATTTTTGCCTCCATAGACATGCATGGGGCAGCACCCTTTTAAGAACTACCATTCCCATAATCCTCCTGTATCTACATGCAAGTTCTCTCTGCAGCTCCTATTGGCTCTTGCCTTCCTGCCCCCTGGTGGACTCAAGTCCGTGAAAAAATGACCCTAACAGTGCCCTCTACCTGCAATGCATGTGTTAAAAACTCTTTCAATCCAGTAGAATAGGTAAGCAGTACTTTACCTTATTCTTTGCTATGGCAGACTTCCTCAAGGCCAACGGCCACCTAGGGAACAAGAAATAAGGTAAAGTATCGCTGTGTATTCCAATGTCCCTAGACAGAAAGAGAATTTAAAGGAGATTGTACTGTGTGTAGATAACTTTGGATATTTCATCCTTTCTATGTAAAAGAATTAAAAAAAAATCCACTACTTCAATATATGAAAATATTATTAAATTCAGCAAAGACACATTAAATGGTTATAAGGATTTCATCTTCAGGCATTTAATATAGCAATGACAGTTTAGTATATTATGAGAGGAGATTTACTCAAACTGGTGCACACAGAATCTGGTGTAGCTGTGCATAGAAACCAATCAGCTTCTAACTTTAGCTTGTCCAAATTAAGCTTTCACAATAAAACCTAGAAGCTGATTGGTTACTATAAAGAGCTGCACCAGATTCTGTGTGCACCAGTTTTAGTAAATCTCCCCTCATAATATACTAAACTTTCATTGCTATATTAAATGCCTGAAGATAAAATTCTTATAACCTTTTAATGTGTCTGTTGAATTTAAAATTTATTTTCATATATTGAAGTAGTGGATTTTTATTTAATTCTTTTACATAGAAAGGATGAAATCTCCAAAGTTATCTACACACAGTACAATCTCCTTTAAATTCTCTTTCTGTCTTTATTTTTTTTTTACATAGAAAGGCTGAACTCTCTAAATTCATCTACACACAGTACAGTCTCCTTTAAATTCACTTTTCGTCTAGGGGTATTAGAATATGCAGCGATACTTACCTTATTCCTTGTTCCCCAAGTGGCCGTTGGCCGGTGACCTGGAGGAAGTCTGCCCCATAGCAAGGAATAAGGTTTTCGTAAATCTACCCCCTATATTGTGTTGCACAATATATACAGAAGGTTCGTAGAGAAATGCAGATAGCAAAAAAAGCAGCCTTGAAAAAAAAAAGTTAAAAATAAATTAATTTATTTTTTTTTTCTTGTATACTATGGTTAGTATTACAGCTGTCTTTTAACAGAGGATAGCCAGTCAATTGAAGCAATTTCTAAATTTTAATTATTTATTTCCACTACCAATGTCCAGAATTTATGTCATTTAGTAATTAAAACGAATTATTCTATGAAACTGAAAAAAATGTGGTTGTGTTAATGCAGTTAGCTTTTGAAAAAAAACTGATTGTAACCAATTACTAAAGTTCCTATTTTTCTTGGAACAGATGGGATAATAATACATAAAACCCATTTGCCTATTCCCTATTAGGCCTATTTAATAAAGTTGGGAAAAGTGCAATAACTATATGCAGAACAATCATCAATGGCATATCTCTTGATTTTGCTATCAGTCAACTAAACTCTTAGGCCCCTTTCACACTTGTGCGACTTGTCCTGCGATTTGGGACTGCAAAGTGGCATGACAAGTCATACTCCATAATTTCCAATGAATACCATTCATATCTGTACGACTTCAAGTCGCAATGACTTCAAAGTAGTCTCTTCACTACTTTGGGCCGATTTTAATGCGTTTTGAGGCCCAAAGACATAGGCATTGCTTCAAGTCCAGTCAAAATCGCGTCAAAATCGTGACCTTATTTCCTGGGGATTCCAAGAACTTTTTACATAGACATGGCCCTTTTCAGTTTTTTATTAAATAAACCCTTGTGCTTCTGTACCTACCTATAAATTACATTATACCCTCTAAAACAGGGGTGGGGAACCTAGGGTTTGGGGGCCGTATGCGGCCCTCAGAGTCATCTGGTCTGGCCCCCCATGCAGCTGAGTCTGTGTCACTCAGCTGATCTGTCAGAATAGAGCCGATGCTTCCTGTTTAGTTCCAGCTCCGTTATGACAGTCTGAGTGAGTCACAGGCGGAGTGATATCAAATGCACTCCGCCTGTGACCAATACAGGAAACATCACCTCATCCAGTCAGAGCCAGTAGTACCAGCCAGAGCCAGTAGTACCAGCCAGAACCAGCAGTACCAGCCAGAGCCAGCAGTACTCACAGCAGTACCAGCCAGAACCAGCAGTACACACAGCAGTACCAGCCAGAACCAGCAGTACACACAGCAGAACCAATAGTACCAGCCAGAGCCAGCAGTACCAGCCAGAGTCAGCAGTACCTACAGCACAGTACCAGCCAGCAGTACCAGCCTGAGTCAGCAGTACCTACAGCACAGTACCAGCCAGCAGTACCAGCCTGAGTCAGCAGTACCCACAGCAGTACCCGCCTGAGCCAGCAGTACCCACAGCACAGTACCAGCCATCAGTACCAGCCTGAGCCAGCACACCCACAGCAGTACTAGCCAGCAGTACCAGCCTGAGCCAGCAATACCCACAGCAGTACCAGCCAGCAGTACCCACAGCAGTATCAGCCTGAGCCAGCAACACCAGTCAGCAGTACCCACAGCAGTACCAGCCAGCAGTACCAGCCTGAGCCAGCAGTACCCACAGCAGTACCCGCCTAAACCAGCAGTACCCACAGCAGTATCAGCCTGAGCCAGCAACACCAGTCAGCAGTACCCACAGCAGTACCAGCCAGCAGTACTCACAGCACAGTACAAGCCAGCAGTACCAGCCTGAGCCAGCAGTACCCACAGCAGTACCAGCCAGCTGTACCCACCAGCAGTACCAGCCAGCTGTACCCACCAGCAGTACCAGCCAGCTGTACCCACCAGCAGTACCAGCCAGCTATACCCACCAGCAGTACCCGCCAGCAGTTCTTTTCAAAACTTACCACCACAAAAAAGTCGACTGCGCTCCAGACTAACCGACGCAAACCTAAAAAACCTATTGCGAGTAGCAACATCATCAATACCATCTAACATCACACACCTCACCAAAGAGAAGCAGAGGCAGTTGCAGCCATCACATTAGGGGTGAGTTAATTAAATGTTTGACCAAATATAACAGGTTAATTTTTAAGGTGATAATTTTGTACGGCCCCTGAATGATTTTATAAATACCCAAATGGCCCTTGGCAGAAAAAAGGTTCCTGCTCTATCTGTATCTATCTATCTCAAATTAAATAAAAAAATAAATAAATGGTGTGGCAACAAGTGAAGATCATAAATTATACATTCAGGCAGATACAGTGGGTACGGAAAGTATTCAGACCCCCTTAAATTTTTCACTCTTTGTTATATTGCAGCCATTTGCTAAAATCATTTAAGTTCATTCTTCTTCCTCATGAATGTACACACAGCTCCCCATATTGACGGAAAAACACAGAATTGTTGACATTGTTGCAGATTTATTAAAAAAGAAAAACTGAAATATCACATGGTCCTAAGTATTCAGACCCTTTGCTGTGACACTCATATATTTAACTCAGGTGCTTTCCATTTCTTCTGATCATCCTTGAGATGGTTCTACACCTTCATTTGAGTCCAGCTGTGTTTGATTATACTGATTGGACTTGATTAGGAAAGCCACACACCTGTCTATATAAGACCTTCCAGATCACAATGCATGTCAGAGCAAATGAGAATCATGAGGTCAAAGGAACTGCCTGAAGAGCTCAGAGACAGAATTGTGGCAAGGCACAGATCTGGCCAAGGTTACAAAAAGATTTCTGCTGCACTTAAGGTTCCTAAGAGCACAGTGGCCTCCATAATCCTCAAATGGAAGACGTTTGGGACGACCAGAACCCTTCCTAGAGCTGTCCGTCCGGCCAAACTGAGCTATCGGTGGAGAAGAGCCTTGGTGAGAGAGGTAAAGAAGAACCCAAAGATCACTGTGGCTGAGCTCCAGAGATGCAGTCAGGAGATGGGAGAAAGTTGTAGAAAGTCAACCATCACTGCAGCCCTCCACCAGTGGAGGCTTTATGGCAGAGTGGCCCGACGGAAGCCTCTCCCCAGTGTAAGACACATGAAAGCCCGCATGGAGTTTGCTAAAAAACACCTGAAGGACTCCAAGATGGTGAGAAATAAGATTCTCTGGTCTGATGAGACCAAAATAGAACTTTTTGGCGTTAATTCTAAGTGGTATGTGTGGAGAAAACCAGGCACTGCTCATCACCTGTCCAATACAGTCCCAACAGTGAAGCATGGTGGTGGCAGCATCATGCTGTGGGGGTGTTTTTCAGCTGCAGGGACAGGACGACTGGTTGCAATCGAGGGAAAGATGAATGCAGCCAAGTACAGGGATATCCTGGACAAAAACCTTCCCCAGAGTGCTCTGGACCTCAGACTGGGCCGAAGGTTTACCTTCCAACAAGACAATGACCCTAAGCACACAGCTAAAATAACGAAGGAGTGGCTTCACAACAACTCAGTGACTGTTCTTGAATGGCCCAGCCAGAGCCCTGACTTAAACCCAATTGAGCATCTCTGGAGAGACCTAAAAATGGCTGTCCACCAACGTTTACCATCCAACCTGACAGAACTGGAGAAGATCTGCAAGGAGGAATGGCAGAGGATCCCCAAATCCAGGTGTGAAAGACTTGTTGCATCTTTCCCAAAAAGACTCCTTAGATCAAAAGGGGGCTTCTACTAAATACTGAGCAACTGAGCAAAAGGTCTGAATAATTAGGACCATGTGATATTTCAGTTTTTCTTTTTTAATAAATCTGCAACAATGTCAACAATTCTGTGTTTTTCTGTCAGTATGGGGTGCTATGTGTACATTCATGAGGAAGAAGAATGAACTTAAATGATTTTAGCAAATGGCTGCAATATAACAAAGAGTGAAAAATTTAAGGGGGTCTGAATACTTTCCGTACCCACTGTATTGGAGAATAATTCCCCTTTTGTGTTCTGAATCTACCTAGAGGCCTCCTCTCAAATGAATGCACTGGGAAATGCTCCAGAACTAGCTTTCTCGGTATTCCCATATAAAAGTGGCCAGAGGCTATAAAGGATGGTTGGATAATAGGACATTTTTGAGTCACCAGAAAATGTTTTGGCGAATAATGGATCCAGTATGATGTGAATGGCCAGGCCCCACATGAGCCAGTTTCCCTTAGGGTAGAAAACAGCAATCCTCCAACTTGTCCAATGCAACTGACTGCCATTTTCCCAGAGATCTATCATTTTTATCTGGTCCCTTAGTAGCTACATGTGACATCCATGAGGATGGTTGTGTAGTAACACAATGCAGCGAGAACATTGTTGAACAGGTCACTGAGGCTATAGTGAGAACAATGTTATAACACAAAAAGTTCAAAGTAAATCATTAAAAAATAGTCCATATAGTGCTTGAACACTAAAGGGAATAGTGACAGATGAAAGACAGAAAGTCCATTGAAGTAATATCCAAAGAAATTGTGATTGTTTGATCAATGTTTCTCAACTCCTGTCCTCAAGTACCTCCAACATGTTTTCAGGCTTTCCATTATTTTGCACAGGTAATTTGATCAGTTTCACTGAGGGAAATCCTGAAAAAATGACTTATTGGGGGGTATTTGAGGACTGGAGTTGAGAAACATTGGTTTAGAAGAATATCCACCTGGTGCGCCTCCACCATGATAATAAACAGGATTTGAGCTTACCAGATCTCTAGACTCCACGTTATAGGAGTCTAGACATGTGTTTAAATAATGATCTAGCACTCAAAGTTAATCCCTCAGTGGTTAGGCCGGAAAGGAAAGTAACATGGCTGGCCAAACAAACCCCTGGTGTTCCTCAGACGTGACCAATAAGGAAGAAAAAGGGGGTCCACATAGTGTAAAACCGTAAAACACTTTTATTTTGAGAAAAGGTTACTTAACACTTACAGCAATCCAGTGAATAGTCGTTAAAATGGTAGTTCCTAGGATAAAACAACTTGTATACAAGCTCAATTGGCGTGGTTAGTTCAGACATAGACTGCGTCCAACATGTTTCGTCATATGTGACATCATCGGGGATGTCACATGGATGCAGTCTTTGTCTGAACTTACCACACGAATTGAGCTTGTATACAAGTCGTTTTTATCTTGGGAACCACCATTTTAACCGCTGACTATTCACTGGATTGCTGTAAGTGTTTAGTAACCTTATCTCAAAATAGAAGTGTTTTATGGTTTTACACTATGTGGACCTCCTTCTTCTTTCTTATCGGTCATGCCCGAGGAACACCAGGGTTTCTTTTGGCCAGCCATGTTACCCTCCTTTCCAGTCTAACCACTGAGGGATTCGCTTTGAGTGCTGGATCATTATTTAAATGCTTGCATAGACACCTATAACCTGGAGTCTAGAGATCTGGTAAGCTCAAATCCTGTTTATTATAACGGTGGAGGTGCACCAGGTGGATATTCATCTAAACAATCACAATTTATTTGGATATTAATTCAATGGACATTCTTTTCATCTGTCACTATGCACTTTAGGCTCCATTCACATATAGGCATCTCGGATCGATTCTGCCCGCGATCCCGAATCATTGCAAATCGCGGGACGTCCCTGCGATTCCCCTGACTTGCCCGCAATCCCGAATCATGGGAAATCACGGGACGCCTGTGCGATTCTCTTGACTTGCAATGGCACCCTAAACGTCGCCCGCCGAATTACGGTAAAATCGCGCAAACAGAATCCTCAAACTTTTTTTGGGTGACAGGCGTCCCACGATTCTGCTTGCACAATTTTACCGCAATTCGTCGGGCAACAATCGCGGCAAAATCGCGCCACGTTTGGGGTGCCATTGCAAGTCGCGGGAATCGCACGAGCGTCTCGCGATTTCCAATGATTTGGGATCATGGTCAGAATCGCTCGAGATCCGAGACGCCTATATGTGAATGAAGCCTTAGTGTGCAAGCACTATATGGACTATTTTTAATGCTTTAGTTTGAACTTTATTTACTTAGCGCTGCAATTTTTATTATGTATGTTTTTGCACAATTAGTTATGTTGTGATATTGCAAGCAGCTTTATTTCACTTAGGTTATTATCACCTGCGCCGTTTACCATTTTTACTTTTTATAACACAAAAAGCCCTGTATTTACCTGCCCTACAGAAAGCACTACCTTGTGCAACTACAGTGGCAGCTAATCATATGACCAAAGCTCTGGTCACTTAGGAGCTAATTTATAACAGAGTGGAAGTCGCTATCTGCTCTCTGCTATACTCCACAGTATTACTCAATACCTTGGCTCGCATTTTGCAGCCTGCTCATAAAATTCAGGTGGAGTTATTGAGCCTGCCTACAGGATAAGTTCACCTTTGCAGAAAAATAAATGAATGCACATATTTTTGCAGAAAAACAAAATGCGCATTTATTATTTTTCTCTGCAGGAGCCTGGAAAGCATGGCACTCGTGATCCGTCAGTCAGGGGTACAATGTCAGGCTTCTGCAGACAAGCACTGCTGCTTTCAGCACATACCTCCATACGGGCTGTCTGAAAGTTGCAGGGCTGGTGAATGAACTACGATAGTGCTCATCAGCGCCCTCACAGTTCATTCAGAACTACAAGCCGTCAGCTGCAGTGGCTGACAGTACTTGTAGTGCATTCATTCACTGGAAACTGTGAATGAATGACGTGGCTGTATGGGCAGAGCCCCGCACGGCTGCACTCTTTTCAAAGGAAGGGGGAATAAGGGGGACTGTTAGTAGGAGATAAAACATGCTACATGTTCTACGCTAAATACAGGTGAAACATGTAACATGTTCCAAAAGGTGAACTTAAGCTTTAACACAGCCAAGGAGAGCTGGTGATGTGACTTTGACAGGTCATGTGACCAGGCTCTCTTCTTGGCATTTTTTTACAATTCTAATTTTAATCATTTATAATTCTTTTGGTTGAACTAGATGCACTTGTGTCTTTTTTCAACCAGACTAACTATGTAACTATGTATATGTAATTGATTTTTAAGCAATGGTATGACCATGATACAGCCATAGTGCTACCGTTTAAAGTGTTTGTTACACCAACATTTCATATTTCTGATATGTGCCTGCTGTACCATGTACTTGTATGAGAAAGATTCCTGTTCTCTTTGTATTGCTTCCCTTATGTGAAATCCTTTTTGTTCCTGCTAGTCCCTCTGCTTTCCTATTAAAACCTGACCACACAAAGCAGGAGAGCACACCATGGTCAGTTCTCTAGCTGTGCTTGGAACTCAGTGTACTCTTTTCCAATGATCAGAGTTGTCCTGACTCACCCCTGCTGCACGGCCACTCACTGGGAAGCTTAGTGTGCTGCTGCTTCTCCTCCCCCCCAGCTCCTATGCAGCTGAGAACAGAGGGAATGTGATCACTTACTAAAAAGGGAAGAAAGGTGTTGATAATTTTCTTTTATACAAAAATAAATAATTTGCCTTTCATTTCTATTTTAAACTGAATGGGTTGTTTTACAAGGTGATTGTTTACATTCACTTTAAAGAGATACTAAAGTCTTATTTTTTTATTTAAAAATAACAAACATGTTGTACTTATGCAGTGGGTTTGCACGGAGCAGCCCAGATCCTCCTCGGGTCTCTCTTTGGCGCTCCTGGCCCCACCCTCCTGTCGAGTAGCTTGCTATGGGGGTCACTATAGCCGAGCAGCAGCTCTGTGTGTCCATTCAGACATGGGTCTGGGGTTTGGCCCCACCCTCTCTCTCTCCTCATTGGCTCACTTACTGCGATTGACAACAGCGGGAGCCAATGGCGCCCCTCGCCGCTGTCTCAGCCAATGAGGAGGGAAAGTCCTGGGCAGCAAGACTCTCTGGCAACATCGCTGGATAGAGATGGGCTCAGGTAATTATTAGGGGGGGCTGCTGCACACAGAAGGTTTTATATCTTAATGCATAGAATACATTAAGATAAAAAAAAAAAAACTTCTGACTTTACAACCCCTTTAAATGTACCTCATAATCTTGACTGAGGAGGTTTAGGGGAAAACCATACAGGCAATGACTTGAAGAATCTAATCTTTAGCTAAGATCATATAGTCAGCCAGCTTGGGAAGCTGGAGTAGTGCTGAGCACTAGACAGGTAAGTACTACAGGCCTTTTTTAACCACTTGCCGGCCAGCCGCTGCAGTTATACGGCGGCAGGTTACCGTGAATCTTCGTACCTGTACAGTGGTTTGCGGAAGCGATCCTGGGGGTGCGCGCGCATGCCCATTTGCCAGCAGGGAAGCCGATCCACGGGGCCAGCAGCTGTGATTGCCGCCGGGCACCCGCAATTGCTCCCCCTGAAGAGAGAACGGTGGTCTGCTGTTGTAAACACAGCAGACCGTTGTTCTCTCAGCTATCAACATAGAGCTCCTGTGTTCCTCCTATTTAGGATCTGTTATGATTTTACAAGCTCATCTCCCCACAGTTAGAAAACACTCCCTAGGCTCACGTTTAACCCTTTGATTGCCCCTGGGCTAACCCCTTCCCTGCCAGTGTCATTATTACAGTAACAGTGCATATTTTTAGCACTGATTACTGTAGTAATGTCGCTGGTCCTCCCAAAAATGTCAGTTATGGGTCGGAGCTGTCTGCCGCAATGTCACAGTCCCACTAAAAATTGCTGATTGCCGCCATTACTATTAAAAAATAAATAAATAAATAAAAATTACATAAATCTTTCCCCTAGTTTGTAGACATGATAACTTTTGCGAAACCAATCAAAATACACTTATTGGGATTTTTTTTTTATCAAAAATATGTAGCAGAATTCAAATTGGCCTAAAAGGATGAAAAAATTAGATTTTTTACATTTTTTTGATTGAGAATGTTATATAGCAGAAAAATATAGGGTTTTTTTTTTTTTTCAGAATTGTCACAATTTTATGCTTATAGCGCAAAAAAACAAAAATCGCAGAGGTGATCAAATACCACCAAAAGAAAGCTCTATTTGTGGGAAAAAGGACATCAATTTTATTTGGGTACAGCGTCGCACGACCGTGCAATCGATTGTTAACCACTTGCCGACCGCCGCACGACTATCTACGTCGGCGGTCAGCCCCTCACAGGCAAACTAACGTAGGGCTACGTTGCTTGCTTGTGAGGGTCTAGGGAGCGAGCGCGCGCCCCCCGGGGCGCGCTCCCGCTCCCGTGTGGTCACGGACCCCCCCGCGCGTGTGACCAGCGGACCCGATGTCCGCCGGTCACTCGGCGATCGGCGGGGGAGAGGGAGAATGTCAGGCAGCTTGTGTAAACAAACTGCCTGTCATTCTCCTCGCTGCAAAGACACTGATAAAACGGATCTGGTATGTAGATCCGTTGATCAGTGTCCTTACAGCTAGAGCCACAGCCAATCACAGTAGAAACCACGCCCCTAGGGACACACACAGCCCCTCCCTTCCAAATAAAGTTAACCCCTTCACTACCAGTGTATTTTTACAGTAACAGTGCATATGTATAGCACTGATTACTGTAGAAATGTCACTGGTAACCCCAAAAGTGTCAAAAATGTCAGTCAAGGGTCCGATCTGTCCGCCGCAATGTCGCAGTACCGCAAAAAAAATCGCAGATCGCCGCCATTACGCGTTAAAAAAAAAAACAACAAAAATGACAAAAATCTTTCCCTTTGTTAGTAAACGCGATAACTTTTGCGCAAACCAATCAAAATACGCTTTTTGCGATTTTTTTTACCAAACATAGGTAGCATAAAATAAATTGGCTGAAAATTTTTAAAAATTTTGATTTTTACATTTTTTTTGGGGGGAATTTCATATAAAAAAATGTGAAAAATATTGCTATTTTTGCAAAATTGACGCTCTTTTTTTGTTTATAGCGCGTGATCAAAAAATCGCACAGGTGATCAAATACCACCAAAAGAAAGCTCTGTTTGTGGGAAAAAAAGGACGTCAAATTCGTTTAGGTACAGCGTCGCACGACCGCGCAATTGTGCGTTAAATTCACGCAGTGCCGAATCGCAAAATACCCCCTGGTCGGAATGGGGGTAAAATCTTCCGGGGCTTAAGTGGTTAAAATAACGCAGTGCCAAATTGCAAAAAATGGCCTGGTCATTAAGGGGGAAAATCCTTCCGGTCCAGAAGTGATTGAAGGGGGTTAGGATGATCAGAATGACGAAGGGCTCAGTTTATATATTGCATTGTTTTAAGCTGCCCAAAACGCCACTCTGTAAGTTAGGAGAAGCGATAGCATGAAAACAGCATTCTGAAGAAACTGGCACACCATCGCTAGAATACCATTTGTTTGCTTTCATTCATATACCTTTAAATGGCATGGGAATACATCTGAGACTATACAGAAAAAGAGAGCACTATCCAAGACCAATTTCTATATTATAGAAATGGAAAGATGATTGTTTCACTGAGAGAACTGATTATAAAACGTTTGAGCGTCTGCAGAGCAGAAGACAGAGACCGCATTGATTGATTGGAAGATCTGGTGAAACAGATTTACTGTCAACGCTGATTGCCTCCAAAGACTTGATAATTCGAAGAACCAACTGCAATAAAAATTACAATTGGGGACACCCACCTAGAAATGTTTTGACATAACGGTAAAAAAATATTACACAAAAATGTGTGTTCCAAGCAAATGAATAATAATTCATTTTACATGATTAAAACAAGCAGTATGTCAGCGAATGCTCTCATTAACCAATACACTCCTGCTGAAAATGAAGATGCTCGTAATTGCAGGAAAAGACAGGTAAATACACAGGGTGTCATACAGATGTTTCTGCCACATGATAGCCAAATATATATACTATATAACGAAAAGTATTGGGGCACCTGTCTTTACACGCACATGAACTATGACGGCACCCCAGTCTTGGTCTGTAGGGTTCAATATTGAGTTGGCCCACCCTTTGCAGCTATAACAGCTTCAACTCTTCTGTGAAGGCTGTCCACAAGATTTAGGAGTGTGTCTATGGGAATGTTTGACCATTCTTTCAGAAGCGCATTTGTGAGGTCAGGCACTGATGTTGGAGAGAAGACCTGGCTCATAGCCTCCACTCTAATTCCTGCCAAAGGTGTTCTATCAGGTGTGGGTCAGGCCAGTCAAGTTCCTCCACCCCAAACTCGCCCATCCATGTCTTTATGGACCTTGTTTTGTGCATTGGTCCAAATCATTTGGTGGAGAGGGGATTATGGTGCGGGGTTGTTTTTCAGGGGTTGGGCTTGGCCCTTTAGTTCCAGTTAGGGGAACTCTTAAGGCGTCCACATACCAAGACATTTTGGACAATTTCATGCTCCTAACTTTGTGGGAATAGTTTAGGGACGGCCCCTTCCCATTCCAACATGACTGCGCGCCAGTTCACAAAGCAAGGTCCATAAAGACATGGATGAGCGAGTATATCAAGAACACTAATATATGAAGAATATATAAAGAGAGATTTAGAATTAGCACATCAATCCCAAGCCTATACAGGCTTAGTCCCAGTGAACATAAAGGATAAAATAGTGTAGCGCTAAAAATAATAAATACATAAACTCAATTGAATCTCAGATAGAAAGTCCTTTTAGAAAAAGTTCGTAAAAGAATCAGGTGAAGGTCCATGCAAACAGCCCTCAAGTATGTGATAAACAGTGGCAAGAATCCTGATGGGAGACACAAGTGGTGCCAGGTGCAGATAGTGACAGAAACTCTTCACACAGCCCACCACCTTCCAAACTGGCCTCTCACCTCAGCCCGATTGTAACAGGCAACTGGATCTCCACTCCCCTCAGAAAGGATGCACAAACCACTAGAACCAAAGACTTATGAGCCAAACACACTTCCAGGCTAAATCTCCTCCATAGGCATTCCATAGGAAGCGTGAGAGACAAAAAAACAGCCCATAGTGTGATCCTGATAAACTTTTATTCAATATACAAAACACAAAAATGGCCTCTTACTCTTAGGTGAATATAACACCAGCGTTGTATCAGCGTAATAATGTCTCCGGTGGGCGCAGCGAGATCAGTTCGGTCCTCGCCGGGATCCTCTGTGTCAGCTGGTGACGTCAGACGCTTCCTCCTACCCGCCGCACGCGTATCGCCTCTGTGGGTGGAGGCTTCCTCAGCGGTCATAGGGATTGGCCGACCGTCACCAACATACATAGCCAACAGTAATCACTGATTGGCTGACTCCCTTGCTGGTTACCAGTGAAGGGAGATCTTCTGTCTTTATGGACCTTGCTTTGTGCACTGGTGTGCAGTCATGTTGGAACAGGAAGGGGCCATCACCAAACTGTTCCCACAAAGTTGGGAGCATGAAATTGTCCAAAATGTCTTGGTATACTGACGCCTTAAGAGTTCCCTTTACTGGAACTAAGGGGCCAAGTCCAACCCTTGAATAAACAACCCCACACCATACTCCCCCCCTCCACCAAATGATTTGGACCAGTGCACAAAGCAAGGTCCATAAAGATGTGTCCCTGTGACAATTTGATTTTGAAAATTTTGGATTGTTGTGGAGGGCAAGGATTGATGAAAAATCTTCAGTGGAGACACTTTTTTCCCATGATAACTCTTACAGGAGTGAATTACTCTTCCTAGGGCTAGATTTCTCCTCACTTCCTGTTGTCTCTCTCTGTTTGTAAGTAGGAGTCGTATGTAAGTTGGATAATTGTAACGAAGCTGCTGGCAGGTATAATGTGCAAGCATGTGGAGGTGCAGTGGCAATATCTGATTCCTGCATGTCTGAGTGCTGGAGCGATCTGAAGCAGCAAAGCTCTAGCACCATTGTTACAGAGCTAGCCTGTCCCTTCTATATTCCACACATTCCCATTAGCCAGCAAGGAAGTCCATCACTGTGATGGGCCAATGAGAATGTGCTAGGGGTGATAAGGTCCATAAATTTGAACGCCTTTGGAAACCATGGGTCGCCCATTATCTTCCTTCTGATTTTGACAGTGTCCTGCTACTACCTTAGACAATATTAACCACTTCTGGACTGGAAGTATTTGCCCCCTAATGACCAGGCCATATTTTGTGATTCAGCACTGCATTTATTTAATGGACAATTGCGTGGTCGTGTACCTAAGTTAAATTGATGTCCTTTTTTTCCCACAAATAGAACTTTCATTTGGTGGTATTTGATCACCTGTGCGATTTTTATTTTTTGCACTGTAAACAAATAAAGAGGGACAATTCTGGAAAAAAAACAATATTTTTCACATTCTGCTATATAACATTCCCAAAAAAAAAATTTCAAAATCAAAATTTTTTAACATTTTAGACCAATGTGTTTTCTGCTACATATTTTTGGTAAAAAAAATTGCAATAAGCATATTTTGATTGGTTTGCGCAAAAGTTATCGCGTCTACTAACTACGAGAAAGATTTATGTCATTTTTATTGTTTTTTTTTTTTTTACTAGCAATGGCAGGGATCTGCCATTTTTTGCGGGACTGCGACATTGCGGCGGACAGATCGGACCCCTGACTGTTCCTGTAATAATGACACTGGCAGGGAAGGGGTTAACACAGTAAGTGCTCAAGGGGTTAAATGTGTACCTAGAGGTGTGTTTCTAACTGTGGGGGGGGGGGGGGGGTTGTGGCTTGTGAAATGATCATAGAGACCTGTGTTCCTATATAGAAGGATCACAGGAGCTCTGTGATCATTCCAGAGAGAAGAACGGTCAGCGGTGTTTACAACAGCTGACCGTCCTCTCTCAGCGGGGAGCGATCGCAAGTGTCAGGCAGCAATCGGAGCTGCCAGCCCCCTGCATCGGCATCCACGCTGCCCTCTGCCCTCTGGGATAGATACAAGCCCTGGTGTGCTATTGGTCAGGTTTCCTCCACTGTCCAGTGAGAGCCCTCATTGAACACAGTGGGGAGACTCCCTAACTCAACAGACACCTGAGAACACATGACAGCCTAACTGAACAATTAAGGCTCCCCTTATAAACAGGCAGGTCACCCATATGATTTTCCTAGCACCCACCTAAAAGGGTGCTACACAAGCAAGCTCTAAGACCCCCTTCACACAGGCGGACCGATTGGGTCCGCCTGTCAGTCTTTTCAGGCGGACCCAATCGGACCATCCATTGTCCTATATGGAGCAGCGGTTGTCAACGAACATGTGTCTGTTCACACCCACCGACATCTGAGCCGATCCTGCCTGACAAAAACAGACGGATGGAGGATCTATTCACCATCCATCTACTGGATCAAATCAGATGGGCGTCAGGTGTAAAAGAACAGATGGACCGTTTATATCCGACTGCCGATTGAGGACAGAAGGCGTTGTCAACTCTGCATAAGGGGAGCAGACACAGACAAACCATCATCCTGCTCAGTGGGGATCAGTGGACAGATTCTCTGCTAACCCGGCGGAGTCCGCCCCATGTGAAGGGGGTCCAACTCTACCCCGACATTTAGAACAGCTCAGCATTCAGGTGGAAAGGAAGCAAATAATGCTGCTGCAGTTATGCATGTGTCTGCACATTAAATTGGCTGGTAAATGATTGTATTTATTTATTTATTTTTAAAAAGTCACTTTAGCGCATTATTAAACCCAAAAACAAACGTTTATTTTATTGCAGCTTACCAATTCTTGGAAGTGATGGCTGCATTGGTGTTACTGTTGAGGTTTTCTTTCCTTTATTTTCTGCTGGTGATCCAGTTAGTAAGGTTGTTGTTTTTTCTACAGAACAGGCTGTCCTGCAGATGTAGAGACAAAACATTTACCACTTACAGGGGTGCGTACAATGATCAGCTTTTATGTATTTAAGTACAACTGTTGCTTTAAAGGAGTTGTAAAGTCAGAAAGTTTTTTACCTTAATGCATAATTAGAATAAAAAACCTTCTGTGTGCAGCAGGACCCCTTGCCCCCCCCCCCCCCAACACTTACCTGAGGTGCCTCTCTGTCAAGCAATGTACACAAGTGTCTCCACTGTCCGAGATTCTCCCTTCTAAATGGCTGAGACATAGCAGCAGCCCCATTGGCTGCCACTGCTGGCAGTCAATGTCAGTAATCCAATCAGGAGAGAGAGAGAGCAGGGCTGGGTTGAGACTCTGTGTCTCCGTGACTTGTAATAGAAATAAGGGATGACAGGCCTTCACTGTGTATATATAGTGCATGTATAGTTTCACAAGATATTACCCATGCCTATATATTTTGCTTCCTTCCTTGTTGTGTACCTTCTGCATGGGTGATCAGCTATTTTGTTATTTACACGTGCAACAATAAAAAATGATTGGACCAGAAATAAGAAAAGACAGGTCCTCTTTATGGAGAGATCTGGGGTCTATAAGAAAAAAAAAGATTTTGAAAAGATAAAATAAAAGATTTATTTTTTACTTCCGCCCTAGACCAGAAGTGGCCTCCAGCCCTCCTTGATCATAGAGGTAATCAGAGACGATCTGGTATCTCCTCACCTTTGTGAACAGCTGCACGAACTTTCAGATTGTTTCCTGGGCTTGCCAGTAAGAACGGTAAGCCTGAGAACCACTGGCGAGTGGTGACCCCTCCTGCTGCTTCTAAAAGCGATCTAGAGGCTAATCAGCTGTTTGGATCACTTTTATGAGAAACAGAATTGCCCCCTGAAAGAAAAAAAAAAATACCAGGATTATGGCTGATATCTTTATCCGTATACTCTGTAAACCACTTCAAAGCCACAACGTAAATATACATATTGTGCTTGGCAAGTGGTTATAGCAGAACTAAAGTCCTGCTTTCAAAAACTGCAAATAGGCAGGCTTTTTATTGCAGAAGAGACATACAATGTCTCTTCTGCAATAAAAAAAACCTATCCAAACATGCTGGGGTAGAAAAGCTAACGTGTTTCTGGGGTCAATCCCCCTTCTTCAATTAGAGGCACAACCCCGGAAACGCATTCCACAGATGCCTTATGGCTGGAATTGTTATTTGATGCGTTTCCTACTATCTTTGTGGGTACACTAACAAATTTTAATTCAATACATTTTATTGGTGGTAATGCACTAGCATTTGCTCCTTTCTGTGTGTGTTTTTACAGTTTATTGATGATTTCCCAACCTTAGGAGGGCTGTTTGAGCAAAGCACCACGGTGACAACATTAGATACTGTTTGAGTTCTGGATTTTATTATGCACAATAAAATAAATCTGAGTAAGGAAAGGGATGGTCGGCACTCAGGGTGACATCCAAAAAAATGCCTAACGTCCGAAACGCGTAGGCTGTTTTTACAGCGTTGTACGTGTCTTTTCAATAAAGGAATACTATTTTTGGATGTCATCCTGAGGGTTGACCATCCCTTTCCTTACTCTGGTACGTTGGAGGTGTCGGCAGCCTCAAGGCCTGAGCACCGGGCAGAGCTGTAATGTGGGAAGGTTATAGCGCCTACACTTCTGTTTTCCAATAAAATAAACCTACTTGCCTGCTCGCTGTCATGTTTAGAATGTACACTTAGCTGCGCTTACACAGTTCACTTTACATTCCGGCATGGCTAACCTCCTAAAATGTATTCCTGCACTGGGCAATAAAGAAGGTCTCAACTCGGCATCTGTAAGAAGCCAGGTAGAAGTTCACTGTAATAATGTCACTAGTCCCCAAAAAGTGTCAGTTAGGTGTCCGATTTGTCCGCCGCAATACCGCAGTCCCACCATAAGTCGCTGATCTCCACCACTTCCGGTAAATACATAAATAAATAAATAAATAAAAATTCCATAAATATATCCCATAGTTTGTAGACGCTATAACTTTTGCGCAAACTAATCAATATACGCGTATTGAGCTTTTTTTTAATCAAAAATATGCAGCAGAATACATATTGGCCTAAAATGATGAAGAAATTCGATTTTTTTTACATTTTGTATTGGATATGTTTTAGAGCAGAAAGAAAAAAATCTTGTTTTTTTTTTAACAAAATTGTCAGTCGTTTTTTTGTTTATAGTGCAAAAAATAAAAAACGTTGAGGTGATCAAATACCACCAAAAAAAGCTCTATTTGTGGGAAAAAAAGAACAATTTATTAGGGTACAGCGTCGCACAACTGCGCAGTTGTCAGTTAAAGTAACGCAGTGCTGTATTGCAAAAAAATGGCCTGGTCAGAAAGGGGGGGGGGGGGTAAATCAAGTGGTTAAAGTGTTTGTTACCCCAGCATTTTATATTCCTGATATATGCCTTCTGTACCATGTACTTGTATGAAAGTATCCTGTTCTTTTTGTATTGCTTCCTTTATGTGAAATCCCTGGTGTTTCCGCCAGTCCCTCTGCTTTCCTATTTAAAAAAAACTGACCGCACTAAGCAGGAGAGCATGCCATGGTTAGTTCTCTAGCTATGCTGGGAACTCAGTGTGCTGTCCTCCAATGATCAGACATTAATATTATTATATAGGATTTATATAGCGCAAACAGTTTCAATGCTTTACAAAATGAAGGCAGATAGTACAGTAGAAGAATCAGAAGAGGGAAGAATCAGCGGGCCCTGCTCATTAGAGCTTACAATCTGAGAGACATGTCCTGACACAACCACAACCCATAGCCTTTCACTGGGAAGATTAGTGTGCTGCTGTTTCTCCTCTCCCAGCTCTTATACAGCTGAGAGCAGAGGGAATGTGATCACTTATAAAAAAGGGGAAAAAAGGTATTTATATATTTTTTTTTATATATCTAAAAACACAAATGTTTTTCCTTTCATTTCTATTTTTAAACGGAATGGGTTGTTTTAAAAGGTGAGGGTTTACAATCACTTTAAGATCCAAGATTTAAATGGAAGCAGATGCTGTCCTAAATCCTGTGAGAGAATAAACCCCAAATTAGTAATTAAAAGCACCACAAGGTCCTGATTGTTCATTAAAAACCCTATAATATTTATAGCATAACATCGGTGATTAGTAACAACCAGAGTATAAAGAAAACATTAATCATAGAAGACATGCTACGCACACAGGTAAGGATTTCAGCTTTCTATCCCCCTAAGACAGTATTACATTCCCTCCATACAGACCGCACTTTGGCTCGCTTCTTGTGATCTTTACCGAGAGCTGTAAAAATAACGGTAATTCACATTGTCATTGCAGTAAATATATGTATTTCCAGGTCCAGTATTGTGTGCTTACCCTATATCTGTATACAGGCAGTGCCATTGTCCAGGAACACATCTCCTAAGGCCCTGTTCACACCTGAGCATTTTTTAATTGTAAAACGCTCATTTTGAAGCCTCAAAACGCCCAACAAGCAAAACCCCATTCAGTTCAATGGCCCTTGTTCACATATGAGAGTTTTTTTGTCGCCTGAAGCTCAAAAAAGTACACAAGCGTTTTTGTTAGATGTCAATGCCTGCCTCCAAACACCTGCAAAAAACGCCTGAAAAAAACGTCTGAAAAATGCCTGAAAAAACACATGAAAATACCCTAAAAAACACCTAAAAAGCGATACGCTCAGGTGTGAAGGGAGCCTTAGGCTCTGTTCCCACCGGGGCATTTTTCAGCTCATAAAACACTCATCTCTGAAGTCTCAAAATGCCCAACAAGCAAAATCCCATTAGTTTCAATGGCCCCTGTTCACATATGAGCGTTTTGTCACCTGGAGCAAAACGTCTGAAGCTCAAAAAATACATGAGCTCCTTTTTTGGCAAATTACAGCCGTTTTATGTCAATGCCTGCCTCCAAACACCTGCGAAAAATGCCTAAAAAAACATCTGAAAAACGCCTGAAAAACACCCGAAAAACGCCCTAAAAAATGCTTGAAAATGATATGCTCAGGTGTGAATGGAGCCTAAGGCCCTGTTCACACCTGAGTGTTTTTCAGCTTGTAAAACGCTCATCTCTGAAGTCTCAAAATGCCCAACAAGCAAAATCCTATTCATTTCTAAGGCCCCTGTTCACATATGAGTGTTAAAATGCCTGAAGCTCAAAAATGTACATGAGCTTTTTTTTTTGGCAGATTACAAGCATTTCTGTTAGATGCCTCCAAACACCTGCAAAAAAACGCCTGAAAATAACCTGAAAAACTCGTGATGAATGCCCTAAAAAATGCCTGAAAACAATATGTTCAAGTGTGAATTGAGCCTTAGGCCCTGTTCACACCTGAGCGTTTTTCATCTCGTAAAACGCTCATCTCTGAAGCCTCAAAACGCCCAACAAGCAAAATCCCATTCATTTGAATGGCTCCTATTTACATATGAGCGTTTTGTCGCCTGAAGCTCAAAAAAGTACATGAGCTTTTTTTTTGGCAGATTACAGGTATTTTTTTTTAGATGTCAATGTCTGCCTCCAAACACCATCAAAGAAATGCCTGAAAAAAACATCTGGAAAAATGCCCGAACAAAACGCCTGAAAAAGGCCCTAAAAAAACGCCTGAAAATGATACACTCGGTGTGAATGGAGCTTTATTTGCTAAACATTGGTTGGATAATCTGAATGCATCTCTCTTGTGATTTCTTGGAACTGCTGAGTTTCTTCATAATCTCCAGAATATTCTGCCAGTATCATCTATGTTGTTTCTACCACTATGTTTTTGATTTTTGTTTCTTTGCGTTAGAGGAAAACAGGATCAAACGCTGCCTCTTTTTTTGAACACATAAAAAACCTGGGCAGCTGAAGCTGAAAATAGTTAAAAAAAAGGACCTTAGAGAAGTTAGTTTTAGTGAAAAATATAGATAGATTCACAGATACTGGCTATTTCTAGAACTTTTTCCAACTACCACCCCTCCAGCTCCACCATTGCTATAATTTAGTCTGGGTCTAGTTTTAGGCCTTCATATGGCAGAATGGGGTTGATATACGAAAGGCAAATTGGCTGTTGACTTTGCAGGGGAAGTTTCACTTCATAAAGGAATGTTTCACAGAGCTTAGTAAATGTGGTGAAATTTTACTTTGGAATGCATACCCAAACACGTGCATGAAAATGTAATAAAAACAGCATTTTTTCTTGTCCATGATTGGATGATGGACATCAGCAACGCTTTACTCACTAAGCTCTGTGGAAAATTCCCTTACAAAGTCAATAGTCTATTTGTATTTAGTGAATCAACCCAATGCATCCAAAATACTTGACTTAACACCCTCCCACCCGGCCTATAGAAGATTTACGGTCAGGCGGGCCTTTCGTCCTTCTGCCTCAGAAGGGGCCGCACCGCACTGCAGCGGGATCTGTCACCAGTGGACCCAGCTGATCACTGATCAGGGTACCGGCTTGTTGCTGGTACCATGTGATCGCTGTGACCAATGATGACAGTTGTAAACAATGGATGGCTTCCTTTCATGCCATCCATTGTGTACAATTGTGTTGCTAGCTGTGATTGGTCAGTAATGTCACATGGTACAGACAGAGCCAATCACAGTCCATATGTACCATGTGATTTGTTTTGGGCAATCACAGCTACTGAATGAGTCAATTTCATTCAGTAAAATTCTTGCTTATAGCAATGAAATTCACTGCTATAAGCAATCATAATGTGTAAAAAACAAATAAAAATATTGTGTAAAATAAAACAAATTCTTGATCACTTCCCTAGAGTAGTACAATGTTATAAAAGAAAAATAGTAGCCGGCAATTTCAACATCCAAATGAATGTCCTAATGTCTTGCAGAGGAGTAGATGAAATGCTTACATGTTTTGGTGTGTAGCATTGTTCACAGCTTTGTTACTTTGGTAACAATAAGTTTAAAAGAAAATCATTAAAAAAAAAAAAAAAGAAATGTAAAAAAAACAAAAAAAAATGTATTTTTATTTTTTTAAAAGAAAATAATTTTTATTTTTTTAAAAGAAAATAATTTTTATTTTTTTAAAAGAAAATCATTAAAAAAAAAAGAAATGTAAAAAAACAAAAAAAAATGTATTTTTATTTTTTTCCTACTGTCACCAGTCAGTGTCAGTGCCAGTTAGGTGATGATGCTGTACTGCACTGGTGACAGTATGTAAAAAAAAAAAAAAAAAACGTGAATTATTTATTTTTTTTTCATTTCTTTATTTTCCAAAAATTTATGACAAAAAATTACAACTTCGAAAAAACTCACTATGCCTCCTGATAAATACCTTGGGCTGTCTACTTTCCAAAAAAAAAATAAAAAATAGGGTAATTTGGGGGAAATTTATGCTGTCCTGCCATTTTTGGGCCTCAAGAAATGAGAGAGGCCGTCAGTACATCAGGATTGATCAATATATACCATAGTTTGTGGTCTCTATAACTTTCCTACAGACTGAATAATAAACATTGATTTTGATTATTTTCACCAAAGAAATGTAGCAGAATATATTTTGGCCTAAATTTTTGAAGCACAATTATTTTTTTGCAAAATTTTATAGCAGAAACTAAGAAAAGGGCATTTTTTTTTTTTTTACATTTTGAGTCTTTTTTCATTTATTTAGCAAATAATAAAAAACCCAGTGATGATTAAATACCAGCAAAAGAAAACACTAGCTGTGTGAATAAAATTATAAAAATTTTGTTTGGGTACAACATTGTATGACCGCGCAATTGTCATTCAAATTGTGACAGATCGCTGAAAGCTAAAAACTGGCCTGGGCAGGAAGGGGGTAAAAGTGCCCCGTATTGAAGTGGTTAAAGTGTTTCTAAGCCCCAACAATGTAAAATAGTCCTGACTGCAAGCCGTTATATATAGCGGATAAATTGGTTCTCTTTTTTAGAACATACACTTGTAGTTTCAGTCCCCCACTGAAGCCTAAATGAAAATTTGACACATTTGTTCAAGCAAAAGGGTACAGATCTCCCCGTGAAATAAAGTTTTTGATTTTGGTTCTAGTTCTTTATTGTTTTTGTTCAGAAACTTGCATGCTGCGGTAACAACATTCAGTATCGAAGCAGAGAGCTTACTTTTATAAGTGTAGAGACAACATTTCGAAGGCTGAATAAGAATCTTAATTTGTTGCTTGGGGGTGTGAAATTTTTTACATATATCTTTATGGACCACAAAACCACATTGGCAAAGATAACCACATGGGCAAAGAAACCTATCAGCTCTCCCATAAGGGCCATCAAGGTATTGAACCCACTAAACAATTGTATGTAAAAAGGACTGAAATTATTATAAGCAGGTAGACATGTGGGAGGTTGCTTTATCGAAGGCAAATAGGCTGTTTACTTGGCAATTCAATTTTCCCCAGAGCTTGGTGAATAAGGAGAAATTTCACTTTGCAAAGAATACCCAATTATGTGCAAAGAAAATAAAACAGCAATGGCCTTCATTCGCAAAGAGGTATTTTCCTCTTTAAAATTTGCGGTAAAATAGCTCATAGCACTTTTTTTAACATTTTTTTTTTTTTTGCAATTGACAAAAAAGCTACCAAAATACTGCATGCGGTATTTCATCAAAATATGTGGTATTTATCTCATAAAGCCGTGAGGTATTTTATGAGATATCCAATGGGAGAAGAATTAGAACCCTTATCCGATTTTTTTGCTAATAAAGAGGTAAAATGTTTTAAAACGTAAAAATATGCCAATTCTTGAAGTCAGTGTGGTCACTGCAATATATGCTTGCAGACCATATGACTTACATATATACGGCGGTAAGGCAGCTTGGCTGCACCAGATCACGTACCTAGTACAAGATTTAACACTCCCGGATAGGGGGCGCGTGTGCTGCGGGTGACCCGGCCGTGCCATGATTAACCACTTCTGAACTGGAAGATTCTCCCCCTTAATGACCAGGCTATTTTTGGCGATTCGGCACTATGTTACTTTATTGAACAATTGCGCGGTCATGAGACACTGTACCTAAATAACATTGATATCCTTTTTTCCCCACAAAAAGAGCTTTCTTTTCGTGGTATTTGATCACCTCAACGCAACAATTCTAAATAAAAATTTTTTTTTTCACATTCTGCTATATAACATTCCCAATAAAAAAATGTAAAAATCAAATTTTTTCATTCTTTTAGGCCAATTTGTATTTGGTAAAAAAAAAATCCCAATAAGCGTATTTTGATTGCTTTGCGCAAAGGTTATTGCATTTACAAACTAGGGGAAAGATTTATGTCATTTTTATTTTTTTTACAAGTGATGGTTGTGATCTGCGATTTTTATTGCGACATTGCAACGGACAGGATGGGACCCATAACTGACATTTTTGACACTTTCGGGGGTACCAGTGACATTACTACAGTAATCAGTGCTAAAAATGTGCCCTGTTACTGTACTAATGACACTGGCAGGGAAGGGGTTAACCCAGGGGTGATCAAAGGGTTAAGGGTAAACCTAGGAAGTGTTTTCTAACTGTGGAGGGGATGGGCTTGTGAAATCAATACAGGGACAGCCGTTCTCTCTCCACGAGGAGCGATCGCCGGTGCCCGGCAGCAATCACGGCCGCCGGCCCCATTGATCGGCTTCCTCGCTCGCGAGTGGGCGTGCTCGCCCCCAGGAGCACTCCCGCGGATTGCTGTACAGGTACGGTGCGGGAACCTGCCGCCATATATCTGTGGCAGCTGGTCGGCAAGTGGTTAAACACAGCAGATGTTGATTACCGGGTGCCAGCCAATTAATTATCGCCAGCACCCACAAATCATTATGATATCATACAGGACAGAGCCCTACCTATGTAAACAAGGCAGAGCCTTGTCCTGTCAGCGGGAAAGTAATAGATTTTCTTTCCCCGCAAAGCATGGAATAAAATCTCTATTAATTCCACTTATAAAAGCATCACACAAAGTACACATAAACAATGGCTAGGCACGAATTTAACCCTTTGATTGCCCTAGATGTTTAACCCCTTCTCAGCCAGTGTCATTAGTACAGTGACAGTGCATATTTTTAGCACTGATCACTGTATTAGTGTCACTGGTTCCAGCAAAGTGTCAAATGTGTCAGTTAGTATCCGCTTGTCTGCCTCAATATCGAAGTCCTGCTATAAGTCGCTGATCGCCACCATTACTAGTATAAATATACATAAATAAATAATAATTCCAGTATGTATCCCATCGTTTGTAAACGCTATAACTTTAGCGCAAACCAATCAATTCAAAACACTTATTGAGATTTTATTTACCAAAAACATGTAGCAGAATATATGCTAGCCTAAATTTATGCAGAAATTCGATTTTTTTTTTATTGCATAGGTTTTATAGCAAAAAGTTAAATAATGTTGTTTTTTTTCAAAATTGGCTTTTTTGTTTATAGTGCAAAAAAAAACATAAACGCAGTGGAGATCATATACCACCAAACAAAAGCTCTATTCGTTAGTAAAAAATGACATACATTTTTAGAAAAATCAATCCCAAAAGGTATTAGCAAATGGGGAAAAGGGACGTTGCAATACCAAGGAAAAGTAATGGAGAATGTAGATGCAAACGTAAATATAAAAATGATCTTTTTATTGGGTCTAAGTAAAAAGCAGTACGCTGTAGTAGAATGACAAAATCATAAGTACAAAAACATAATTATTGCAACAAACATTAAAAGTGTACAAGATTCCAAAAATAGTGCAAAACATCACTCATATACACTAGGACATATGGACTCCAAGAATCCCTACGCGTTTCGACCAAAGGTCTTCTTCTGGGGGTATATATTCCTCCAGAGCTTTAAACCATATAACAGAGTGAGGTACAAAAGGACTGCAATCTTTATATTAAAAAACACATGTTGTGGCTGTGACTGAGTGATCTGCGGGGGAGACAACCAAATGCCGGGGCCTGAACCAGTGCCCACAAGGGACTGAGGCAAAGATGAGCAATATGGTCCTTAGTGTTTGCCAAGCGGTATATATAGATGACTAAATGTCCAATGTAGTGAAAAGGCTTCAAACTTGGACTTCCAGAAACAGATAAACAATTATGTCAGAAGAGGCAGAGACCAGACAATTCCTACAATCTGTATGTGACAGAGCCACACACACTCCTTCCTTGAACAGGAGAGGAATGGGTACAGTGTTTACATTGTTTGAGTACAGCGTCGCATGACCGCGCATTTGTCAGTTGAAGTAACGCAGAGCAAAAAACAGTCCGGTCATGAAAAGAGGGGGGGGGGGGTAAATCTTCCAGAGCTAAAATGGTTAATACAAAAGAAAAAGGTGACTGAAATACTAGTTAGGCTCGGTTCACATATATGCGATGCGGGACGGCTGCGAATTCGCAGCCTGTTCCCGCATCGCACACGCACCCCCGGCAGTTCACACTGCCATATGCGATACGCTGGGGGTGTCAATGTAATCTTAACGACACCCCCAGTTTGATCGCATATCGCAGTGCGATTGTGCAGTTCGCACAGGATCAGAACGCACAAGTGTGAACCGCTGTGCGATCCGATCCTGATGCGGCTGCAAAAATGCCTCCTGTGCGTGTTTGCTGCGGGAGCGATGCGAATTTAGCCATACAGTTTGTATGGCTAAACTCGCACCGCACAGCTGATCGCATGTAATGTCGGAGCAGTGCGCTCCGACATTACATGCGAACCCCGCACACGCACAAGTGTGAACCGGGGCTTAAAGGGAAGCTGCTTTCACAGGACACATGTGGTGTATCAAGAAACAGCAAGTAAATACAAAATATCTTTAAAAATGTCAAATATTGAATTAAAATAGTATAAAAAAATGACACACATATATAAATACCCTATACAATCTTGAATGTAAAAAGAATCCGCGCTTATGGAGAAATGAGTGTTAGGCTGCAGCCTACCTTCAAAAGTATATACCTTTGAAAAGGCAGTATATAAATTAGAGAAATGGGGGGAGGGGAAGGTAATTGGCGCTGCCGATAAATTCAATATATAATGGGTAAACAAGATGGGTAGCAATCAATAAGACATGCAAATGAATAAATATGAATAAAAATCATATACATATATCCCTCAAAGTGGTGACATATTAAAGTGACATAGTGCTAAAGTGCAACTTGAAATGAAATAACAGTGCTCCTCAAAAAAGGAGGGGAAGGGGTGAAGGTGACCCCAAAGTAACAAAAACTCAAGAAAAAAGTGTTGAGCAAAATGGACCACAAATCATATAGGTGTGGTGATGAGGTAGACAATAAAAAAATGGTGATGTGGTATTGAAATAGTGAGGTGGACCCCAATAAGGGGCAAAAAATTGTGTCCTTATGTGCTAATTACTGAATAGCAAATCATATATAATAAATTAAGTATAAATCACAAAAATCAATAAATGAATAAATAGCACATGTAAAAGTAAATAATGAAAAGGAAAATATGTCTAGGTAAAACTCAATATGTTATTGACGTGAGTTGAGTTTGTGTTACTTTGGGGTCCCTTATTGGGGTCCACCTCACTATTTAATACCACGTCACCTTTTTTATTGTCTACCTCATCACCACACCTATATGATTTGTGGTCCATTTTGCTCAGCACTTTTTTCTTGAGTATTTGTTACTTTGGGGTCATCTTCGCCCCTTCCCCTCCTTTTTTGAGGAGCACTGTTTCATTTCAAGTTGCACTTTAGCACTATATCACTTTAATATGTCACCACTTTGAGGGATATATGTATATGATTTTTATTCATATTTATTCATTTGCATTTCTTATTGATTGTTACCCATTTTGTTTACCCATTATATATTGAACTTATCGGCAGCGCCAATTACCTTCCCCTCCCCCTATCACCCTATACAATCTTGTCTCTTTTTATTGGTGGTAAAAAAGAAGGGTATTTATTTATGTGTGTAATTTTTCATACTATTTTCCCCTAGTAATCTATGGAGGAACCCTGGTTGAGAAACCCTGCTTTAGTCCCGGTTTACAGATATGCTATGCGGGAACCAGCGCGATTCTAGTGCGGGTTCTCGCATCGCATGTCACCCACCGGCGGTTAATACTAACATCTGAAAACCGCTGTGGGTGTCAATGTAAAGGTAATGACACTCCCAGATCAGTTCCCAGATTGCAGTGTGAACTGTAAATGGTGCAGAAATCGGATCGCATGCGTGTGAACACCCATGCAATCCAATTCCAGTGTGGACCAAAAAAAAGGGACCTGCACCATTTTGATGCAAATGCCATACAAATTCAGCCATACAAAGTGTATGGCTGAATTTGCATCGCACAGACATCGCATGAGATCTGCACAGCAGTGTGGTGTGAATCACATGTGATGTTTAACACCGCACCAGTGTGAACCCAGTCTTAAAGTCATTTTTGTTGTAATATAAGACAGTCATTGCTATATCTTTGGACAAGGCTGTTTTTTCTTGTTAGAGAAAAGCCATTGTCATTCTCTGATGTTCTTGAAAGTGTCACTCTGGTATCCATCTGTCCAATCTTTAAATTGATGACATCCCTCTCCTAACAGCTCAATTTCCACACCTTTGTAAGAATACTTTTCTATTCAAAATCCCATTCTGTCTTGCCAATATTTGAGCCAAAGATTTCTCTAAAAATAATTATGAATAAGTAAAGTCTCTCTGGCACTACATATGACATATGTTCTAACAATGGATTAAAGTCCAGTGATGGTGAACCTTGGCACCCCAGATGTTTTGGAACTACATTTCCCATGATGCTCAACTACACTGCAGAGTGCATGAGCATCATGGGAAATGTAGTTCCAAAACATCTGGGGTACCAAGGTTCACCATCACTGGATTAGACCATTGTGATATACATGTACATTGTATTATGTTTGGAGTGATTGGGAGGTTTGCAACAAATGTATGTGCTTGTAAACAGGGCCGGTGTTCTATCAGATCTCCCTACCCCATCAGAAATCCATACCGTCGTCATTTCCGGTTCAGATCAGCTGTGGATTTGTCATGCATCAGCTGTAGCCACGTCACACGTCCTAGTGCGCATGCGCGCAATAGGTAGGGAAATTTGATAATATTGCAACGGTCGGGCACACGTCCTAGTGCGCATGCGCAGCAACGGGTCGGGCAGCGGGCAGGGAGATTTCTTATAACAAATATCCATCCGATCTCCATGCCCCACACTGCACCGATCCGACAATGGGACAATCCGATATCCATGCCCCACACTGCACCCACCCGACAATGGGACAATCCGATCTCCATGCCCGACACTGCACCGACCCGACAATGGGACATAGTCATCAAATAGACGGTGGGCATATTGTCCCATTGTAGGGTCAGTGCAGTGTGGGGCATGGAGATCGGATGGATATTTGTTATAAGAGATCTCCCTGCCCGCTGCTCGACCCGCATGCGCACTAGGACATGTGACGCGGGTACAGCTGATGCATACAGCTTATGCATGACGAATCCACAGCTGATCTGAACCGGAAATGACGAGGGTGTGGATTTCTGATGGGGTAGGGTTTTCTGATAGAACACCGGTGCTAGACTATTTTGCGCCCTAGGCAGGACCAACTAATTGCACCATCCTCCCCCAAAAAAATAAATAAAGGCCCCAAATGAAACCTGTATAGGAATGCTTTCTCCCCACCTTGCCAACATTAGCTCTATGTGCGGCCTGACTGGGGAGCTGGGAGGAAGTGATGTTGCACGCAACGTGGCACCTCATTTGCTAGATACCTCTTCTCCATGGATTGGCTGAAGTTTTCAGGAGATGAATTAGTCTCCAGCTAACATCATCCAATCCTACAGTTGTTTGCGGAATTTTGGCGCAGTGTGTGAATAACAGAGCAGCCATCAGAAACTTTGGGACCCGCTCGAGCTTTAGGCCTGGGCCCGGGCCTGACCCCCTTTCAACCCTTTTTATTAGGCTCCCCAAAGTCCCCCCCCTTACATCAGGGTCCAAAGAGTCCACTCTCCCTAAATCAGGGTCCTCAGAGTTTCCCCCCTTTTACATCAGAGCCCCCAGAGTTCACCCTTACAACATAGATCCCGCTTTCATTAGGATCCCCAAAGTCTTCCCTTACATTAGAATCCCGAAATCCCCCCTTACATCAGAGTCCCCATAGCCCCCCTTACATCAGGATTCCCTTAGCCTCCCTTACATGAGGGTCCACTGAGTCCCCCTTGCCATGGCTGCACCGCAGGCAACAGTGCGCCCTAGGCGGCTGCCTTGTTCGCCTATTGGTAGCACCAGCCCTGTTTGTATACACAAAAAAAAAAAAGTTCCAAAAATCTGGCAAAATGACCTGGAGAAAATAGATATATTTCCTGGAGAATCTATCTGGAGAAAAGAGATATATTTCACTACATGTAATGGGGTGGATTTAGTAAAGGCACATAGACTGAAAACTTTGCAAATGCAGTTGCTCCAGAGCTTGGTGAATAATGGGGATCTCAACTGACTTCCATAACCCAATCATGTGCAAGCAAAAATGCATATTTTTTTTTATATTCATTGCATGTGATTGGGTATTTTTGTAAAGTAAAGTTGTACCACAGTTACTAAGCTTTGGAGCAAATTGCACAGTCTATTTGCCTTAACCACTTGCCGACCACCAGAAGTACATACACTGCAGCAGGTCGGCTCTGTCCCGCGAAAGGATGTAACTGTATGTCACATCGCGGGACCGCAAGTGGGGGCGCACGCGCCCATTCGAAACAGGGGAAGCTGATCTGCTGGTCCGATGGCCGCGATTGCCGCCGGGCACCCGTGATCGCTCCCCGTGGAGACAGAATGGCTGTTCTGTCAGCAATGAACACAGGGATCCTGTGTTCCTCCTATTTAGGAACACAGGTCTCTGTGTTCATTCCATAAGTCCACCCCCACACAGTTTGAAAGCACCCCCTAGGGACACATTTAACCCTTTGATCGCCCTGGTGTTAACTCCTTTCCTGCCAGTGTCATTAGTACAGTGCATATTTTTAGCACTGATTACTGCAGTAATGTCACTGGTCCCCCCAAAAGTGTACAAAATGTCATTTAGGTGTCCAATCTGTCAACAGCAATGTCGCAGTCCTGCTAAAAATCACTGATCGTGCCATTACTAGTAAAATTAAAAAAACAATAACATTAATCTTTCCCCTAGTTTGTAGACACGATAACTTTTGCGCAAACCAATCAATATACACTAATTTGGATTTGTTTTACCAAAAATATGTGGCAGAATACAAATTTAAATTAACTTTTTTTTCATGGGATATAGTTTATAGCAGGAAGTAAAAAAAAATATATATTTTTTTCAGAATTGTTGCTATTTTTTTTGTTCATAGTGCTAAAAAAAAAAATCACACAGGTGATCAAATACCACCAAAAAAAAAGCTCTACTATTTGTGTTGAAAAAAAGGACTTACATTGTATTTGGGTACAGTGTCGCACGACTTAGCAATTGTCAGTTAAAGTAAGGCAGTGCCGACTCGCAAAAAATGGCCCGGTCATTAAGGGGGAAAACCTTCCGGTCCAGAAGCGGTTAAAGTAGAACTTTTGACACAACTCTGTTTTTGCATTTTGGATAGAGGAAGGGATTGTTATAACCCCTGTCAGTTTTTTTTTTTGTTTTTTTGCCATCTGTGTCCCATTGGAAGATTTCCCCTCCATTACTTTTCTGGGAACAACCCAAAATGTGAGATTTTCTTTTAATTTCTCTTTCAATGATAATGGTAAACAGGACAAATAGAGAGGGTGAATCTTCCTAATGGGGACATGGACAACAATAAAAACCTGACACGTGTTCTAATCCACTTCTACTCTGTTCAAAACGTAAAAAAAGTTTTCCTTTGGAAATTAACGATTAATGATTTCCATATTTCCATATTTAGGTTTCTGTGCATTACTGTTGAGAGAACTGATCCAAAAAATTGATTTTATATTTTTACATACCATAAATACCACACGCCTGGGCCACTACTTAAATTGGAGTTCCACCCTCATTTTATACTTACCTCCATCTTCTCGCTCCGGGTCACCTGAAAAACAAATGGCTAATCGCATTTTTTCTTTTTTTTACTTACCTCGTAGCGAAGAAAATATACTTACCTTACTTACTTCTTCCTCCTTCCTCGGCCGCGGCCCGTCGTCACTTCCTGGCTCTGCAATGATTCCTGGGAGCTGAACGTCATCGCTCCCAGAAATCATTGCGCCTGCACCGGCCCCGACGTCAGTTCCGGGGCGCGCGCGTCATCCCCTTCTAAACAGCTTCTGGGCATGCCCAGAAGCTGTGGAGGGATGGCGCGCGTGCCCCGGAAGTGACGGCGGGGCCGGCGCAGGGCATCGTGGGACCGAAGAAGGCGGAAGAGGACGCAGAAGAGGACGCGCTGGCTTCAAGCTGCCCACATCTGAGATGGCAGCGCTGGACAAGACTTTTTCAAGGTAAGTATTTGTCCTAACAGGTAAGTGCAACCCGGGACAGATCAGAGGCTAGCCATTGTGGAATGCACTAGCCCTGACTGTCCCGGGGGTATTTTTTAAAAAAAAAAAAATTCCAGGGTGGAACTCCGCTTTAATTACCGTATGCATTTAATTATGTATTTCCTTGTGTGAATTGACTTTAACTCTTATTCATGCGGTATTTACTTACAGTTTTGAACTTTATGTTGACTTGGTAATTTCAGGATCGCATTCGATATTTAGGGAAAATGTGTCCAGACACGTTAATACCGAATGCAAGTTGCTTTTGTGAATGGCGCCCGATTTTTTTTTTGCATGCACATCGTTGGATGATGGAAGCCAGCAGAGCTTCGTCTCATTCACTAAGCTCTGGAGAATATACCATTGCAAAGTGCACCTTCCCTTGCAGAGTAACAAGTTTTTTTTACCTTTAGTAAATCAACTCTATGGTCTTCTTATATCAAACTTACCCTTGAGGTCACAAGTCAGAACCAAGCTGCAAGAAATTTAGACCCATCCTTCCAACATTATTGGTTATTCTCAAAATGTTGTTAGGACAGAATGTTTCATGGCCCGCAATATGCAATATGCAGATCCAACATTCCATTGCCAGGCTAGTGTCCTCCAGCAAGGTGATTATATTAAGTTTTGCTCGAAAAAAGAATTCTAGCTAACAATATCCTTCTTATAAACGGATAACCCATACTGTGCAAGAGGAACTAGGGACCAAAGCTCTTTTGGAGGATCCAGAGGTAGTCACAATGAATCACAGCTCTTTCTTTTTATTTAGAAAGTTTGGTGTGCCAGATGACAAAGTAAAAGAAGCCAGGCAATCAGCTAGAGGAGATAATCCTCCTGATACAGAGGCACTAGTAACTACATTAGAACCAAACCGCAAATGAAACCACCATCATACCTTAACAACTTTGTGTATGATCAAGAGCTAAAAGTGAAACATTTTATTTGTTTTGCTGTGCAATTAATCTTATCTCTGTTGTCCATGTTGGTTTTGGATTGTAAATGTAGTTCACTTTCAAGATACTTTTCCATTTAAATCCCATTTTAAACCAACTAAGTAAATTCCAAATGCATCAAAAGCATGTGTCCTACCATCATGCTGTAGAATGGGGCCTTTGCTCTTTGTAGGGAAGCAGTAATCTCTGTGCAGAGGTTCAACCAGCCCCCGCCTGCAGAGCCTGAATCAGAGCTCTCCAATCACTAGGGAGCATAAGGTTTGCTAATTGTAAAGCTACTAATACTATAAGTCTGACCCAGTAGAGCAGGGATCCTGAAACTACGGCCCTCCAGCTGTTGTGGAACTACACGTCCCATGAGACATTGTAAAACTCTGACATTCACAGACATGACTAGGCATGATGGGAATTGTAGTTCCTGAACTACTGGAGGGCCAAATTTTGAAGACCCTTGCAGTAGAGGGTATGTTATAACTCTGCACCGAAACCACTGCTTCTCTACAGAGAACATGGGTCCAACTCTTGCTATAGGATAAAAACTATGTTTGATATGTCCTTGGAATGTATTTAGCTGATTTGAAGGTTCAACTGAAGTTCTGTGACCAAAGCATATCATGTCTATGGGTTTAAGGTGTTAAAACTGGACAGTTGTAACCTTTATTTCTACCTACGCTTAAGACACCTTTGATATGTCCCTGGAATGTATTTAGCTGATTTGAAGGTTCAACTGAAGTTCTGTGACCAAAGCACATCATGTCTTTGGGTTTTAGGTGTTAAAACTGGACAGCCTATAACCTGTATTTGTACCTATGTTTAAGACATCTTTGATATGTCCTTGGAATGTATTTAGCTGATTTGAAGGTTCAACTGAAGTTCTGTGACCAAAGCACATCATGCCTATGGGTTTAAAGGTGTTAAAACTGGACAGCCTGTAACCTGTATTTCTATCTATGTTTAAGACACCCTTGATATGATCCTGGAATGTATTTGTCTGATTTGAAGGTTCAACTGAAGTTCTGTGACCAAAGCACATCATACCTATGGGTTTAAGGTGTTGAACCTGGACAGCCTATAACCTGTATTTATACCTATGTTTAAGACACTTTTGATATGTTCTTGGAGTGTATTTAGCTGATTTGAAGGTTCAACTGAAGTTCTGTGTCCAAATCACATCATGCCTATGGGTTTAAGGCAGGGGTGTCAAACTCAATTTAATCACGGGCCGCATCAGCATTATGATTGCCCTCAAAAGGGCCGGTTGTATCTGTAAGACTAGATGTCAAGAGCATTCCCTACCCTTTCACAAGACGTCAAGAGCCTCTCCACCATCAAAAGTTGAGTCCCCCACCCTCCCTTACATCACAGTGCACCTCCCTTACCTTGTGGTGCTGCTGGGAAGAAGCTGGAGGCATTGCTGGAAAGCAGAAAGTATAAGGTCAGGAGGAGGACTGGAGCTCCCCTGCAGCTACAGGATAAGTGCGAGGGCCACATAAAATGGCCTGGAGGGCTGGATTCGGCCCGCGGGCCTTGTGTTTGACACCTGTGGTTTAAGGTGTTAAAACTGGACAGCCTGTACCCTGTATTTGTACTATGTATACACTGCTGGAAGCTCTTCTTTACAAAATGATCACTCAATTCTATATATTCACCTCTGTTAGACACCATAATGGCTATCTTTATTTGCTTTTAAAGCTGTAGATCACAAATGCAATTTCTGCCCATGGCAATATTTATCTTGCGACTTTTCTGCTCCACTCAAGCGTAAAAAGGACACCAAAATGTGATATTAAGTATAGGACCTATACTAAGGTTTTCTAATTAAATGTAATAGATTAATTATATTACAACACAACAACACGCAAAATGTACATGTGAAGCATAGCAGATTCACACAAGCCTACACACAATGTGCAGCGTAAGACAGACATATTGTGCTTTAAGATCTCAAGCCTTTAAGTTTTTTTTCTTTGTTTTATTAATTAAGTGAAAATAGCCCCCATCTGTGATCGGCTCGCAGGGTCTGATTCCCATTTAATCACACGGCGCCATCTGGTAGAGTGAAGATACATCTTCCACAGAAGACCATATGTTCTGTGGATTCATGCTCCAGGAATGGAGGCAACGCATTATCAGGGTTCATATGAGTGAGACAGTAATGACAGAGAGAGGGAGGGAGGCAAGCGCTAAACAGTACTTCTTATATTTCTTGATATTACTTATACTTATGCAGACCCTTCTCTAACAAGAAAATAAGATGGTTGCAAGCTCACTATCAAATACACATATATCGTGATTAGCACTAAATGGCTGTAACAAAATCATTGCTGCACTGCTATTAACAACATTTTAATACCAATTAAATACACTCAGTGGCCACTTTGTCATCTCTAGCTGTTTGTTTACCCTAATTGCTAAACAGTAAATTATGTTGCCTTAACTCAACACATAAAACAGGTAGGCATGGTCAAGAGGTTCATTTGTTTCTCAACCTAAATCCGAATTGGGATGATGCATGATTTATGGGTCGGAGGATGGAGCTTTGGTGTTGAATGCCAAAGAGTCCCACATAGACTGTATCACTCCAATGAAGGGAAGGTGAGTGAGTTTTGGAGAGGTGAGTATGCTTCCTAATTTCATTTGTGGGACTTTCCATTGGAAAGTATTTAAAGACATGGCATGGGCAACAATAGCAGAATGCCATGCTGGCTTCTGTCTCTCCCAGCTAAGAACAGGAAGATAAGGCTACAGGGGGCATGGGATCACCAAAACTGGATGAATAATGATTTGAAGGTTAGTAAAGCACTGTACACATGGGCTGAATGCTGACTGACATTGGCCGGTTCAATAAAAACTGGCCGACATTCGGCCCATGTGTATGTCATCCGGTCTGACAGAAGCCGGCCAATGCTGGAGAAACAGAAGGCAAATGGCTCCTGATCAGCGCTCTCAGCCAATGGCTGAGCGCGCTTACCGGGGTGTTCTGGCAGAGGGCCATCCCCCTATCAGAATACAACAGCTCAGCGGGGGAGATCGCTGTACTACCGTTGGATCGTTAGTACAGCAACTCCAACTGGAGCTGTCAGTTTTTTTTTTTCCGTTAAACCCACTGTGGTGTACCAGGCTTAACCTGGTGTGACCAATCTAATTTTTCTACTGTGACATGCAAACAATAGGTTTAGAATTTGGTGTACACAATATGAATCCTTGGAAACATTTTGTCTTATGTGAGTGATTCTGGCTGGTTGACAGCATAATGGTGCATGGAATGTTTTGACTGCTTAGTTTGGGGCCCTGTGTACCAAATGGGCATTATTTTAAAGGTCACGGCATACATAAACATTGTTGCTGACCATATCCATCCTTTTGTAAGCCCCAGTATAACAAGTGGTTATGATCACTAAGGTCCTTATTTGAGATACTGCATGGAGCTAAGATAATTTATAAATTAGAGCAATGTTGGCTATAACCTGATTATTGAAATCCTACTGTGATCAGTTACAAAGCACAAAAAGTACCCCTTCCACAGTGTGAAAGAGGAACAAAGGAAGGACACAGATGGCTGATAAAAATAACTTTAATTATAGTCAGGTAGTACACAACATGTTTCAGGAAAAGCACTCCTTTCTTCTGATTAGTTGTAGTGCTTTCCATTGCCCTTTTTTCATATAAATAAAAAGCGACTTGGGGATAACCACACACTTATACATTATTGCAGATACTATATAACTCACTAATTAAAGATTCCTGAATCACATAATGCACAAATATTCATACTGTCCTGGATGCACCAGCAATAGATCTAATTACATCTGTGGTATAGTAAACCTTGGAAACAGAACACATTTGTTGCTGTGGTCTTTGTTTGGTCACCAAGTGGTCAGTGCAATACCAACACATACGTTTGTCTTTACTAGAGGTCAGCAACCTTTTCCACATTAGCTGTCATGTTCACAAGCATTAGATAACCAGCATACCAGTGAACAATAACGCATTGAAATCATAGCTTGTTTTCAATTTTGCACCCAGTTGTTCTGCTAAGGGCATATTAAACTCATTATTTCTTATAAAATAATTATTTTAACTTGCCATTAGCAGTACAACTATGAGTTCAAAAGTTGATTAAATGGTGCACCCACAAAATGTGTTCATCCCCAATGCAAGTATTTCAAATCTCAGCTCAGTCCCAATGCATGCACCTTTGACTTAAGAAAAGCCTAATTAAATGCACTTCAGACCCCAGATCGGCCCCAATATATGCATGTCACCTCAGGTCAGCCCCAGTGCATGCACTTCAAAACCTCGGATCACCTCCCACCATGCATGCACTTCAGACCTCAGATCAGCCCCAATGCATTTACTTCAGACCTCAGATCATTCGAATACATAGACTGCAGACCTCAGATCAGCCCCAATGTGTAAATTTCGGACCTCTGATCAGCCCCAAAACCTGTACCTTTATAAATAGGGGGTACTGCTGTAGGCAGGCTCATTCCAGCCAGCAAGCCAACGCCCGTAACCACCAGAAGGCTTTTAGTGAGGTCAGGAAGGTGCGTGCTCCAGTCTTTGTATTTGACAGCCTAGTGAGCCACCAAATACAGCCAATGGCAGTGAGTGCCAGCTCAAACATCAGGATTGCCAATGTCTGGTCTATAGCCTTATTTTTTTCTTAGGTGTTTGGAAACTATAATAATGTTAATATGATTGTCTGCTACATGTGTATATAGCATGAATAAAAATTGCTGCTTACAAAAAAAAAAATCAAGTTAGAGCTCAATTAAAATTACAGAGCTACTGTAGATATGCAGATAGAGTTTGTATCAACAGCCCCATTTTCTTAGTCTTATGTACACTTTTCTATTATAGCTGTTCTGTAGGATGTTTATGCATGATTGTGCAGTCCAATAGGTAGCAGAGTTGCACCCTGTGCTCTGTAATCAACACTTAGTAAGCGGTTTGGTTGTTCCACTGTAATGCAAGTCTTTGTGAAGGTATTTGTCAAAAGGGGTGTGGCTGTTACTTAACTATGCCAGCACAGACCACTGGAATGTGAGGGCTGAATGCAGCATTGACCAGTACAGGCCAATGGAGGGTGCAGGAAGTGTAATACCAAACCTATTGCATTGTGTGTCAGGAGATCAATCAGTCTCACAGTGTCTGTGAGGCATCCTGTCAGTGGCAGTAACTGCAACCTTACCCTTAAGCCTGGTAGCCCTGGTCGAAGCCGCTATACTAACGATTCGGCATTAGTGCAGCAATCTCCCCTGCTATTCTTTAGTGTTCTGACAGGTTGATGGCCCCCTGCCAGAGCACTCCAGAGGCTGAGAGCACTGATTGTGAGCTGGTCGGCTGCTGGTTTTCCAGCATACTCGTCCATCAGAATCCGAACGGCTGCCATACACACGGGCCGAATGTCGTCCGGTTTTTATTGAACTGGTTGTTGTCCCCCGGCATTCGGCCAGTGTGTACTAGGCTTAAAGCGGATTTGCACCCATTTTTGTGTTTTTTAAAAGGCAGCAGCTACCCGTTTTTAATAAACACACACTCACCTGTCCCACAATCCAGCAATGCGGCTGGCGGGAGTCTCGGTTCTCTCCCTCTTCACCCCGCAGCGCCAGCATCACTAGTGTGGGCGACGGAGGGGAGCCTCGGTTCTCTTCCCCTTCTCCCCTCAGCGCCAGCATCACTAGTGTGGGCGACCGGCGGGAGCCTCGGTTCTCTCCCCCTTCACCCCGCAGCGCCAGCATCACTAGTGTGGGCAACAGGCGGGAGCCTCGTTTCTCTCCCCCTTCTCCTCGCAGCGCCAGCATCACTAGTGTGGGCGACTGACGGGAGCCTCGGTTCTCTCCCCCTTCTCCCCGCAGCGCCAGCATCACTAGTGTGGGCAACCGGCGGGAGCCTCGGTTCTCTCCCCCTTCTCCCTGCAGCGCCAGCATCACTAGTGTGGGCGACCGGCGGGAGCCTCGGTTCTTTCCCCCTTCTCCCCGCAGTGCCAGCATCACTAGTGTGGGTGACCGGCAGGAGCCTCAGTTCTCTGCCTCTTCTCCCCGCGGTGCCTGCGTCACTAGTGTGGGCACCCAGCTGTGACAGCTTGCGGCTTCACCGCTGGGTACACACTGCGCATGTGCAAATCACGCTGCGCATCCTGAGTGGACGGGCAATCTTCTGGGACCTCTGGTGCGTCCCAGAATATTGCAGGGAGGGAGGGGAAGTAGGAGCTGGGTACCTGTCAAATCTAGGTACCGGCTCCCCCCCCCCCCCCCAAAAAAAAAATGACATGCCAAATGTGGCATGTCAGGGGGTCAGGAGGCCTTAAAGCGTAAATTCCACTTTTGGGTGGAACTCCACTTTAAGTAAGCCACTGCTTTGTAGAGATATACTTTCAATTCCTATTGCTTCTCTGGGACAAAAGGTAAAGAGGAATTTCTATAATAAGACACAGACAACAACAACAAAAAAAAAAAGTGATAAGGGTTTTCATACCCTCCCTACTCTATCCAATACAACAAAAAAATTACTAATGCATACATTTTTATTTAAAGTCAACCAAAAAAGGAGGAAAAAAATGTAAATGAATTATCTGACACAGCTTCTGTAGCAGATCACAATTTGAACCTGCAGACACCCACTGAAAATACCAGAATAAGTCTGGTCAAATACAGCATAAAATAATTCCAGCGACAGACCAGGTGAAAGGTAAATTTCACCAGTTTATAAATCAGAAAAATCTATTAGACATATGACAAAAAGCAATAAAATACTGGCAGAATTTGCCAACACTGTTTTGGGGAAAATATAGGGGAGGGGGTAAAAAAAAAGACAAAGGAGCATCGCAATTTACATTGCACCTTTTAGAACTGGGTCATATATATAAAAAATGACATGAATGAAGCTTTAAAAGGCTAAAAAAGCTGCATGCCTTCCCTAACTGTAAAAATACATTAGGATTTGATCATTATACCGCCTGCTCCAAACCATTTTTCTTTCACATCTACTTAGAAATAATGGTATTATTTATGAATAAATAATTAATGCAAGGCTCGGCATCTTGAGGTGTTAACCCTTTTAGCATCAATAGCATGCCAGCTTGTGTAGTTCTGAAAGAGTTAATGTAGTCATCCTTTAGCAATCCCACCTGCTACAAGGCAATTGATCTGTTCCTGTAATATTAATAAGTCTGGTTTTGTATACAGAGGCGGAGTGGGAGATCTGGGCAGTAAAGAAGAAAGAGAGATATAACGTACAACTGAATTAATTAACGGGATGAAAGTTACAGTTCTTATGATGAGATTAGTTTAATGTATGAACGATTTATTGATGGTACAGTGAGACTTAGGCTGGCCATAGATGGCCAGTACAGAGATTTGCGCAATCCTCACAATAAACCTTATACGTATGGCTTCCCCCGAAATTCCCAATTTGGTGCAACAAACATCAGCAGCATGCTTTGAACTCTTTCATAAGAATAAGCCTACCTCGGAAAATAAAGTATTTGAAAAATGTGGTATTTAGTTGAGCATCAAAAGTTAAAATTCTAATTTTACTTTAGGTAATAATAAAATCAAATTAGGTCAATAAAGAAAGCTGAATGTTATCTGTACATAATCAATACTTTGATTTGATTGGATATCTATAGATAGAAAGAACAGTCCACCATGCTTATGATATTATTCATAGGCATGGACTCACACACTAATATGTGGAATCGAAGGTGTTTCTGATATTCAGTAGCAACCTCCTTGCTAAGATTTATACTACACTGTGGAACATTCTCAGGAGGTGGCCATCAGGTTTGTCCCAGAGACAATAACTGATGGCCTGACTTTGGCAAAGTAGAAACGTATTAGGTGAGAATGTAATTTGAAGTCATGGCAGTCAGAGTCCATGCAGATATGCCAGCCAAGACTAGCAGCAAAAAGAAAAATAAAGCTAAAAATTCTGATAAGGGAAAATTATGCAAACCAATGTAGCAGAAAAGTTAATAGAGGATGGGCGACAGATCTTTAAATCTGGACCTAGATCCAGATATAGAGGTCCAATCCACAAGTTTAGATAACTAATCTGGTTCAGTTTCTGATCTACTTGATATTAGGTACATTTTCAGAAAACAGAAGGAACCTCCATTAATGCACTAATATAATTCACCAAGCAGCCTTTTTAATTAGATGACATGATCACAGTGCATTGAGCAGTATTTCACAAAGTGTAGCTGGTTTATAGGCAGGTGCAGTCTATTTCTCCACTGTGGCGCTTGCAGCGGCATTGCATAGAGAGGAAGTCAAGAGGAACATGGTTCTTCTATGGGTTCCTGGGTCACTGGGGAAGCTATCCATTTGGCTTGGTGCACATTTGCGAGCCGGTAGAGTAGGGACAGGTATCCTATCCGTTAGGGGCAGGTAAAAGTTCATGACGAAGAGGGAAAGCATAGGGTTCACAACTTCTCTGGACATCTTCCCGCTTGGGCATGAGACAGCCAAGCTGCATTCTGCTCCTCCCAACAGTTCTGCCGAAACTTGCTCTCTACGCACTGTTGGGACCTGTGTGTATTCCCCGTAGGGCTGTCTTCCCATTGGGTTTATTATGTACTGTCTTTGCATTACTTTAATACAAGGTCTTTACATCGAACTTGGACTGTGTGCGTTATTACTGCTGCACCCCGCCTAAAGGTTTGATGAAAGCAACAGGAGCAAGAGGGAAATTGCCAGTGTAGGAGTTCCTAGGCAAGAAAGGAGGGACAGGGTGTTCATTACAATACTGCCCGGGTTTTGAGAAAAGTGCTGGTAAAACTTTTTAAGCAAGTGTGTAGGACATGAAATCATATATATTCTTAGACAACTAAAACGTATCTCCTAGGACAAACAGTAGAACAAGACATCACTTCTTTTGGCCCATTTCCCAGAGAAGACTTAAGTACCTGCAAATAATCTTTGGCTTACAGTTTATCAACTGAACACTTGTATGTGCGGAAAGTCAATAGTTTTTCAATGTTTCAGATGTAACAGATGGAATTATGGCACCAAGCTACGGTATGAATGAACAACGATTATCCTGTGGTCCAATTTTTTATGGTCCCACAACATTGTTTTTTTTTTTTTTTTAAGAATAAATACAACTGTAGAAAAAAAAAATTGCAAAATCTGTCAATAAGGGGCTTCACAAAATACATGCTATCACATGATACAAAAATTATATCATTACTATAACAATTAGGGGACTACAGAATAATAATAAATAGTATCTAAACTCAAAAATACATACATAATATATTGCAGCTTACCAGTCCTTGCATGAATTTGTTTTTTGCAGACTTTTTCTCCTTTATTTTTACCTGATAATCCTGCAAATAACACGCCTCCCTTTTCTTTGTGTCTACACTCATTTTCCCACTATCTATGGAGAGGGTTATGGTTGTCACACAGGCTGGACTTTTGGCTTCTTTGTTCATCTCCATTACATGACGGATTGTTCGGACTAATAGTTTACACAAGAAAGATAATGATGTCTGCTTTTTTTCAGCTCACAGAAATAGACAAGGACACTGCATCTCTGGCAAGATCAACAGTTATTTCCTATATTTTATATTCCATTTTATTGAAGCTTATCCCGTCTGATCCCAAGACCGTTTCCTTCGATCCTGCTCCTTTGGTCTGGACAGTGGCTGACCTTGCGTGTCAGATTCTGAGGGATCCTTGGCCTTTTGATGGTGAGTACTTTCTTGGCTTCCTTTGGGGATATGTGATAATATCCATTTGATCATCACTTTTATTATCGGTTGTGGGTTTGTAACTTGCATACAGTTTTCTGAGAATAATTTTTAATCCCCTGTGCCCCTGAAGAAGATTAAATCATCCTTCTAAATATTCAAAATGCGTCGGGCCTCACCTACCCCACACCTCTAGGGGTTGGGTCATACTTGGTTGTTGTCCCTTGTTGAACAGTATACTATGCATTTTGTTTTATTATGCATCCTTTTTGTATGTTGTATGACTATTTTTGTGTAAAATAAAATTATCTTTTAAGATATTTGATACTTATTATGTGTCACTACACCAGAGCCCCTTAAAGTCCCACATAGGGTATTTCTTGTTGTTCTCTTCAATTTATTTTGGGATGTAGGCTCAGCAGTTTAGGTCTCTACCTCTGGCTCTTCACTTTATTACAGTTATTTCCAGTACTTGCTGAAAATATTCACAGCTGAACAATGAAAAGCAATGAAACCACCATATCTAAAGACTGGTAAGCTGCAATTTATACCATTCTTGTTTTTAGGTTTAGATATACTTTACGGTAAACTCAATTTAAGTAATGATTTCTAAACATAAATATGATAAACTAGAGAAATGTAATTAATTCAGATTTTCTAGGAGTGGTGCAATTTCGGGACATAAATATTGTTACTCCAAGCATCCAAGTCAGACCTAAAGGAATTAATCGTTTTGCTATTTTTGCTAAGTTGTATTGAGTTTTAATTATATTGTTGGAGAGATTATGTGTTCTTCATGGTTGCTATTTCATTTTGGAAGCCATTGCTATGAATTTTAAAACTAAGTACTGTACGTGATACCTTTTTTTTTTTTTTTTTTTGTACTAAGATTTAACTTTTCCTGAAAAGCTTTCAGGCTATGAACTTTGGAAATTTATGACCAGAATGTTTCAAGCCTTGCTCTAAAAGGACCAAGGGGATCATCCCAATATTTCTATAAAATATTCTGGGAAGGATGGTAGTGATTTGGGTCCAGAGGGATGCTGCTGCTGGATATTAAAATACGTGGGTTAGAGAGCTGAATGTTATGCATCCTCTAAAATAACCTGGGGAAATTGCAGGGTCAATCTTACAAATCTTATGTTTAACCATTTATGTTCTATGTAGGAACCGAAGTGAAGATTCCATTAAGATGACAGTGGGACTGATTTACCAAAACTGAAGAGTGCAAAATCCGTTGCAGCTGTGCATGGTGATCAATTAGCTTCCAACTTCAGCTTGTTCAATTAAGTTTTGACAAAAAAAAAAAAAGCTACACCAAATTTTGCACTCTCCAGTTTTAGTAAATCAACCCCTTGGTGACTTTCTTTTCTAAGGGTGGTGCAACACTGGTACCAAATGTCCATAGCCAAACTGATGACCAAGGAGGACATGAACCATCAGCTGGGGGGTTCTTTGAAATTATATTACAGGTCAAAGAATATTCTGCTATTGAGTAAGACCTAATTGCAAGTGTTTTCAAATGTTGATATAGAGACCATTTTTTTCTTAAGCTGGGTACCAACTTTGTTTTTTTTATCGTTCCACAAGCAGGTTGAGCACAAAAAAAAAAATACCTGACAGATCGTTGCATTAACACAAGCGATGTTGATGCAGCGATCTCTCCCGCTGAGATATTGTACTCTGACAGGGGGACTACCCCCCACCAGAATACACTGATCAGTGTTCACAGACATTGGCTGCGAGTGCTGACTGCATGCTGGTTCTCCAGTATGCCCGGTTGTTGGACTGGCTTCTGTAGAACAGACAGCTTAACTTCTCACCAATAGGAATATTGGAACATTTTTGTTAAATCAACCTGCAATTCAGGTTACAATTGGCTGCAGCACTGATTAATAAAACAGCAGCAGACCTTGATTGTGTGTATTAAGGAATCTGTTTTTTTTTCTTCCAATTAGCCCACTGGCTGATCGAAAATAAATGAGCCACGTATGCTCAGCTTTAGTTGAATGCCATGCATGCCAAGGGCCATGGTCAATATGTTTGTAATGGTATTAGGGAAATGGAGTAAAAATATAGGGTTTATTTGTAAGTACTGAAGGACCTTCTCTTCTCCCTCTCTGCTCTGCGGCGCCGGCATCACTGGTGTGGGCACCCGGCTGTGACAGTTTGCGGCTTCACAGCCGGGTACGCACTGCGCATGCGCGAGTTGCGCTACGCATCGTGATTGGCCGGCAATCTTCTGGGACCTCTGACATATCCCAGAAGATTGCAGGGAGGGAGGGGGAGAGGAGAACTTCCGCTCAGGGTGCCGCGGCGCTCCGAGCGGAAGTGGAAGCGGGTACCTGTCAAAACTAGGTAACCGTTCCCCCCCCAAAAAAAAATGACATGCCAAATGTGGCATGTCAGGGGGTTAGAACTGCCTAAAGCGGAAGTTCCACTTTTGGGTGGAACTCCGCTTTAAGGAAAAGAAAGGTATTACCTTGTATGGCTTCTTGACCAGAGATTGCAATGCATTAGTGAGCCACTTTATTAAATAAGGAAATATGCAATATGCAATTTCTACAACACTGAGCCAAAGCAATTTGAAAATGCTAAACTGTGATGTTGTTGCTATGGGTAACCCAGGGGAATCCATAACCAGCAGCTCCCAAGGGAGTAGTGCTACACTTACAATCTAAAATTAGAGATTATGCTTTACAAAGACAATAGTTGTATCTGTGGTAGGTTACCACATAAAAGAGGTGATGCACAGTCAAAAATCCCACAGAGATTTAGATTAAAACATATGAAAAGAAGCCAGATGTATGACAAGTATGGCAAAATAAATAAGATAATTACTGTAATAAAAAATCATCAAGAACTGGTTGGTTATTTATTACAAGGGAGCCGAGAAAGTACAGAAGTAATACATGCTGGTTATAGAAACTAAAGCAGGGTTTCCCAGCTTGGCCATCAAGAACCAATATCAGGACATGTTTACCATACTTCCAGGGTATATGGGTATATGTATATTTTTAGCATGGAATCCAGGTTCTTGCCGGCAGAGCTAGCAGAATATTCTGCATAAAACAGGTACCTAACCTAATAATTAGATGTGTTTAGACATGTACAGCATTTCGACACAATTTTTCTAGTGACTTGATGCATGTATGTGTATACATGCTTACACATATTAATTAATACGCATTTACACATGTTAACACGCATTTACAGGCATACACATGTAAAATCTGCTGATATGAACAGCCCCGGATGCAGCTGTATCCTACTTATTTTTTCTATGCTGCTAAAAGTGTCACCCATATCCATTTGTTGACCCAACTGTGTGTATAGCACCATTGATTTCTATACACCTATACTCTGTGCACATCTAAATGTGGTGTTTTAAATGCCTGTGTGAATGAAAGTAACTAATTATTTCACCTGTGATTCTGTGAATAGACCTAGAACACATGATGAATTGGTATTACATGATGATGAAACAAAAAGAAAGAGGTTTCTTTGCTTTATTCCCCATAAACAACATTACAGTTTTAGTTTTTATCCTACAGATTGCACCAACTAAAATAATATAAACTGTTAGATTTGAAAGATACCCTTATTTTTCCAGCTGATTAGGCTTAAATAATTGACATTATGAAGACTGGTCATGTTTTCAGGTGTTACACACACAATTAGAATGCTATTCTGCCGGGGTGGGGGGGGCAATTTTCCAGCCTTTGGGTCACCGTATTGCAGCACCAAGCCTGCCAAATGCTCGTGAACTGAGCCATCCATCTCACTACACTTTACCAGACAGGGTGCTTAAAAAGCTTTTGGCAGACCCACCTGCCAAGCTCATCATTTAGGCATCTGTGTGAATAAGACCTAAGAGCTGTATGAAACAATACATGGGTGTGGGATAGTTAGGAAGATAGAAATTGCAGTAACTGATATTAACGTCATCAATCATAGCACAGTAGCCCTGCAATTATGGGTGGCGTTCAAATTTAAATTCATATAGTATTGATCTGAAATACTCACCTTGCTGAAGCACTGTAGATAGTCATGTAATCTGACATATCTCAAAAAAGGACAGAAAGAAAAACTATAAAGGACTCGCATCTTATGCATTTCTAAGTGACAAGGGTTATGGAGCTACATAGTTAATTAGGTTGAAAAAGGACACTTATCCAAGGGGTTCAACCATAAAAACCTTCACCTTCAGGGAATCCACAGGAAGGAAGGCTAAGTTATCCAATATGCTCCAAAAGGGAAGAAAAAAACTCACTGGATCAACAATGTACCATTATCTTCCTTGTAAATATAAGTAGCTATAAATTCAAGGTCTTTATAAGCTGATGTAGCACCCTCCTAGGTAGGTGCTAGGAAAAAGCATCTATTGCTCCTTCTGCTTATCAGAGGAGCCTGATTTATTAGGTTGCCTGTTGCATGTCTCCAGGTGTGATTCACTTGGTCTGAGGGAGTGTCCCCACTGTATCCAATGAGGGAGCTTGTTGGATAGTGGAGGAAACCCAGCCAGTGACACATTGGCTTTTGTGGGAGTCCCAGTGGGAGGGCATTCTTGCAATGCATCCTGGGATTGCTCATAAAAGCCGGGGGGACATGTGACAGGGTGTTTTTGGTGGGAAGCAGAGTCCCAGGAGGAGGCAGACAGCTGTCGCTCCTCCTGCTGTGTGTGAGAAAGGTGGTCTTAGGCAGTCGGCCTAGTGAACCAGGTGTGGAGCTGAGCTGCAGAGGATCCAGTGGAGCTGCTGGCAGAGTCTCTCGGGAAAAACTGTGTTCGTGAGTACCAGGAGATTTTCCAAAGGGTTGGCCCAGGAAAGGGGATCACTCCAGTGAAGTCAGGGGATCAAGGAGCTAGCTCACACAGAGAGTGTTACAGTAAAGGGGGTGCCGTGTAGAGAACCCTGAAGAATAGGGACAAAGGGGGTGCCAGGAAGGGCCCTGAAGAGTTTGACTTTGGCTTTGACCAGTTTTAATGGACAACTGTTGCACACAGGTTGCATTGTATAACATTCAGGTATGACTTTCATCAAGCATGAAAGTCGGACCAAAGTAGTGCATGAACTACTTTGAAATTGCTGCAACTTCAAGTTGCGCATATATGAATGGGTATCATTGGAAAACATGGGGAACGACATGTCGTGCAACTCTGATGTCCAAAGTTGCATGACAAGTTGCACAAGTGTAAAAGGGGCCTAAATCAACCCCACTGTTTACATTTTTTCCTTTTTTTTTACTTTATTGAAATGTCACAATGTGACTTTTTATTTATATATACAATGCTGCGGTAAAATGCATGCATCAGGAAGATTCGCCTGCAGTGAAAATTTGTTGAATGTCAAATTACCTGACTTATGAATATGCCCCTTGAAAGATCCAGTGCAATGTCTGGTATATATTTAAATAAAAATGAAAACAAAGGGGATCTTAATGCTCTTGTCCATACTGACTAATCAGGTTCTATCTTTGCCTTAATAACAGACATGAATAAAAATGACAGCTAAAGCGGTTGTAAACCCTAAAATAAAAAAAATAAAAAAATAAAAACCTGCAAGACAAAGGCATAATGAGCTAGTATGCATCGCATACTAGCCCATTATGTGTAACTTACCTTAGAACGAAGCCCCGACATGGACCCCCGGACATCGCTGCGGGCGCTGCCATGATCCCTCGCCGTCTCTTCCGGGTTCGGCTGCTCCGGCACGGTGATTGTCCGGAAGAGACGGCTCCGGCGCGATGATTGGCCGGAGCCGCGATGACGTCACTCCCGCGCATGCAGGCGGGAGTGATTTTCCGGCAAGCTCCCAGCAAACATAATTGAAGGTCCCCCCGGACCTTCAGAGCGCATGCGCCACTCGCGCGTGCGGCTGCATGCACTGTAAATATTAAATATTATTTGTACCTACAGGTAAGCCTTATTATAGGCTTACCTGTAGGTAAAAGTGTCAAAAAGCGGGATACTACCGCTTTAATTGTGCTGCTATAGGCCATACTCCTCTAGCTTTTTAAACTCAAATACACTCCCCACCGGTGATTTCTAATATGCATATAAACCTATGTTCAATACTTTCAAGCTAATCAAAGAAAAATGCAAGTTAAAGGTATGCATGACCTGAAATAATAATATTTATTTATGAACATCCCAGTTAAAATAACTAGATCATTAAGGTGAACCTATAGAGCAGGTGTGCACTTTGTGTAGTGTTGAGCAGGCTATCTTATTCAATAAAATATGAATTTCTCTAAATACATTTGTCCTGTTTTGTTTTATGGTATTCTGTGCATAGCTAGAGGCATAGTGTGCCTAGAGGCCAATTAGCACACCTATACACTGATGTTCTCTGTGCTGGGCAGTTCGTGTTTGCATCCTTTCCCTGCTGGGGCATTGTTTGTCCTATACTTCCGATCCTATGCTTCACTCTCTATGTTCACATAAAATCGAGCTTCCATGTTTAGTGCCTTTACAGGGATTAAGTATGTCTGAACTGCCATGTAGTTGGAAATATTTGGAAATTAATTTTGATGTTTCCAAACTAGTTTTGGCCAAATTATTTCCTCCTGTCAATGTAAAATGTAAGCCATAGAGCAGCATGTCATTCTATTTGGCAGCTGCCATTGCTCTCCTAATTTTTAAGCTGTCATCCTCCTCCTTTCTTCATTGTTTAGTGAATCACAAGCCTGGAACGAGCATGTGCATATTATATGGTAGACACCCTGAACCCTGTACCTTTAATCAAGCCTGCAATGTCATCTCCAGAGTTGGATGGTGCTTAGGCACAGTGGGGTGGTCTTTGAACAAATGCTTCTGCGAGTTGAGGGGGTGTATTTTCTGCTATAATCTTCAGCTCACCTTCTGACTGGCATATTGGACTAGTGACATCAACATCCTTACTGCAGTCAGAGTGAGATCATTCTGGAAAACACAATTGTCCACCTGCTGCTGTTGGATGGGGAGAGACCTGGGAAGGCATCACATACTAACTGAAGTATTAATTTCTTATTTAGGTAGCAGCAAATAATAATATCACTTAGAAGTAATGTAAGTTATTGATCTCATGATCCTGAAAAAATGACCAGATCGAGGGGAAAGTGAACCCATATCCATGGGCACCAGAAATAACCCCAACCTTTATTTATTTACTTATTTCAGGTACTTATATAGCGCTGTCAATTTACACAGCGCTTTACATATACATTACACATTCACATCAGTCCCTGCCCTCAAGGAGCTTACAATCTAAGGTCCCTAACTCACATTCATACATACATAGTAGGGCCAATTTTTATACAGGAGCCAATTAACCTACCAGCATGTCTTTGGAGTGTGGGAGGAAACCGGAGTACCTGGAGGAAACCCACGCAGGCACAGGGAGAACATGCAAACTCCAGGCAGGTTGGGATTCAAACCAGCGAACCCTCTTGCTGCTAGGTGAAAGTGCTAACCACTACACCACTGTGCCGCCCAACACATATAGTGAGCAGCAATTTTAACCAATTGTTTTACTAAGATATGCCACTGCTAGGGATACTCTCGTTCCTCTTCCAGCCATAGACATGCGTGTTTTGGGTGATCCCACTGTGAATGTTTAAGACAGCAAGTTTCAGCAGTGGGTGTAAGCATGTGTATCCACTTATCCTCTGATGTCTGTGCTTTGGTTAAGGTGGAAAGGGTATCTGTATTCCACGTCCAATCCAAATTCTAATATGATGTTTGGGTAAGGATTGGTCCTTTTAGGGCTACCCAAGGGGGCAATAACTAAAACTTCAAAGAAAATCACATGAGGTACAGCAGCATGTTTCGGCACCTCAGTCCCATTTCTCCCAGTCTATCACTCCCAGGGAAGCATCTTCCCATCTATGGCCAACCTTACTACTGTAGAAGGAAGCTATACAATGGTTGGGATAGGAAACCAAACAATGGTTATGATGATTTCTCTGGTTGACTAGAGAGGGAATGCTGGCAAATACAAAACCTAGTGAATTATTCCATCCTAATGTAGGAGATAAACCGATCAGCTTTAACCATTTACTCATTGTATGACTGGCTCTAGCATGCCTTTTCTTCTCTCAAGGGGTTAACTAGTATTTGGCAGGGATAAATCATTAGCCCTAATAATTATTACGCACTCAGGTGAATGGTAATTTCTCTCACACAGTTTCTTGGCTGCTAACGAGCTTCTGACTCGTTAAAAGGCTTGCAATTAGTGAGTCAGCAGGGTGGACAAAATGGCTGAATTGTCAGTAACCCCTTAATGCTCAGGGTAAGCGAAGGGAATGTTGATTTTTGTTTACTCTGAATGAGGTCCTTCCTCTTATAAAATGTGTATCCACTACAGATTGTCATGTAGCTGTTTCCAGACTGTGAACATCACTTGTATAGCCTAAAAGAATTTCAAGCTCATTTAAGATTATATACTAAGTTTACAGTAATAAGATTTAAATAAAAGATTAACTGACCCTTTAAAAGAAGATATTTTACAATTCTGTAGGCCAATTAAGGCAAATATAGTGGAGAATAGAGAGGTAAGGGTGAGGGAATGGTGAGCGATGGAAGGGAAGGAGGTGGAGCATGCCAACTGGACATAAAATTATGAAGCCATAATTTTATTGTTGAGAGGAGCAGATTGGAAAGAACAATCTCCGTCTGGCTCCGGAAAATCCTTTCGTTTGGCAACTGAATTCTCCATATAGCTATTTTTTCATTGCCAAAAAAATAATTTCTCACTATTTTTATTGAAGACAAAAATCTATTTCTTTCCAAGAAATTTATTTAACTCTATAAGTGGCTAGTGGCTCGCAAAGTAAAGAAAGCTACATGGACACTTCTTTGCAACAGAACAAGAATGAGTTCTCTTCTTTATAGAACACTTAATATTTCTATTTATAATGATACATTTTAATTATTAAAGTGCCTATATATTAGGAAATTCAAACACCTAAAATTGAGGCTGAGCAACAAATTAGAAAGCATTTTTATGTACTGACTACTGTGGCACAAGACTTCTGAGGTTGTGATCTTTATACCTTAACCTTTAGGCCTGGCCACAAATTACTTAACAATCTGCATTTTACAGCCAGAAGAAAGAAACAAAAACAACCTTTATCAAGAGTAAGGGCCTGTGTCAACAGGCTTTTGTTTGCATTGAAACGGCTTTTTAAATCCCATACACGTCTAAGGGGATGCCATACCTGTTTGAAGTAGGTCAAATGCAGGCCAGAAGAAGGTCAAGTGCAGATGAAGTACACCTGTCAATAATATCTGAATGATCTCAAAATGTGTCTCGAAATTGTGTCAAACTGATACAATAGGGCTTGTGTCAAGGACACACTGGATTTGATTTACTAAATGAGGGAGAGCTCTGCTGGCTTTCATCATCCAATCATGTGCAAGCAAAAGTACAGTCTATTTGCCTTTAGTAAATAACCCCACTATCCACAGCCAATCTTTGCAGTCAAAAGCATAAAAAGTGTCACCTACAGTGGGAATAAAACAATAACAAAAAATGGAATAGACCAACCCCGAACAGCCTGATATTTAACTAAGCAAACTGTGTACTATGAAGAAGGTCACACATGTAGCACCCCCTAGGTAGGTGCTAGAGAGTGCATCGTTTTTGGGTTTCCCTGCTTAAAAGGGGGACTGTCAGACAAAGTACTCTCTGCCTAACAGGGAGCAGTGATCTATTGATAGGGTCTGCTCAGTGTGATCAGATGCTGCTCATGTTGTCTGCCCGTTTCACACTGGTGCAATAGGAAGGGGCATATTAGGCAGTGGGAGGAAACCTGACAAATGGGAGCATGGTGTAGATACAGCCCTGGCCATTGGCAGAGGAAGGTGCCTCAAGGCATGCTCGGTGACTGTATTTATACCAGGGGAGCTGTGACGAGAGTCACTTTGGTTGGGGGGCCTGTGGAACCCAGTTTACCTTAGAGAGGTTGGGAAATCCCTCACTCAGCCCCTAGGCCCCACTTATGTGTAAGTCGCCCTGTGTCTATTAGGGACACAGGATGACCAAGGAAATTATCCCATTGTTAATTGTTAATGAACTCACATGTTGTTTCTGTCCAGATGGCTAGATAATTAGTTCAGGTTAATTCTATTTCTGTACACAATTTCATCTGCATATGATAATGTAATCAGGCACCTGACCTGATGGGGTAATTTGATCAGGAGAGGGAGGTCCTCATGTGTGTATAAATTATGTGAGATTGTTCAATAAAATGGTTAGTTGTTTTCAGATACGCAAACTGTTGGCGCTATATAAATCCTGTATAATAATAATAATCTAAGTTGTCTAGTTTTCTATGTAGGGCTGCTGGAATATCTATCTATGTTCATGACTGGAGGAAGCCATATACTGACAAAAGCCCACAAGCACAGTGTGGGTCCCGGCTCCGTTACAGGAGCACATGTGCACGGGGTCTTTGGCTGGAGAGTGGGGTTCCGGAGGAAGGGGAGGGTCACTGCCCCTCCTCCGTACAGGCTGCCATACGGCCTCAGGTAGTCGACCTGAGGGTCAGAGCCACAAAAGATGCAACTCAGATGTCCTGCAGAGCTGAATAGAAGGGAGACACACCTAGAATATTCGTTTCCTGGCTACTGTGAGTACAGACCTAAGCCTAGGGGCCTGTTCTGTGAGGGCCATTCCTTCAAGCTAGTAAAGTCAGTGGACAGGTGCCAGCTAAAGGGGATATTGGTTAGTGTCCTGAGGAATCAGAGTTCATTAAGTCTGCTGCCAGAGCAAGCAAAGGACTTATTCTTCCATACAAATGATGTATGGTTCAGCAGAGGACCTACTATTCAGTTCAACCAAGTGAGGCCAAATGAGAGTTGTCCTCCTCTGTGTATAGTTCAAGTTGGAGCATCCCACTAATCCCTTCTCTTATCCAAGTTCTACCAATAAATACAAAAAGCAAATCCCCTAGACAGGTCATTGGATGGATATCGAGTGAATGAGTGTGCACCTGGTTGTGTGAAAATACCCAAGCATCTGGCTGCAGGATAATCAGAGGGAGGCCTACGGAAATCTAAACTTGTCTACCCCTATGGGGGCAGTGCTACACGCATATACTCAGTAATTCTTAAGAGCAGTATCCCAAATTGCCATGGTACCCTACAACAGAACATAACAACACATAAGAATCAAATGTCTGTTTCAGAGTTATCAAATATGTTTTGACAGAATTTAAACTTCTATATCCCCTTGCAGATTTGAGTGAGGGCAACTAGCTCTCAACTAGCACTGAACCATGGACAATAGCTGTGTTATTATTCTTGAATACTTGCCTCAAATATAGGATTATGTCATATTCTTTGCTGGGAAGTATGATAAATAAGATAGTTATGTAGGTGGAAGGCAATTTTTCAGTACCCCCCTTTTTATTGCATCAACCACCGAGGTGATAAAGCCTTCTTTTGAAGTAGCATTAAATAAATGCGAATATTCCAGCTCTATCAAATGTTCCTAAACTTCTGACTGAGCAGCAAAATGGAATGCAGACTACAGACTACTAAGGCCCAAAACTTCACTGCCGTTGTGAACTTTCTACCTTTGCCTTCAGGTCTGCCCACAAAGTGCTTAATGATCCTGCAATTTACAGCTAGAAGGAAAAAAAGGACAACATGATCCACAACTTGTCTCAAATATAGGATAATGACATATTCTTTACTTAGGAAGGATGAGAAATGTCTGTGATAATTCTGCAGGTGGAAGACACCAACCAACCAAAGAGATTAACTCTTCTTTTGAAGTAGCATTGGAAAAATGTGTGTACCAAACTCTGTCAAATTTTCCTAAATTTCTGGCTGTGCAACAAATTAGAATGCATTTTCAAGTACAGACTACTGTGGTGATATATACCCCCGCTCTGTCACATTTTCATATAATTCTGGCTGAGCATCAAATTAGATAGCAAGGTGGTGAACCCGTCTTTTAAGCAGCATTGAAGAAATGTATGTACCCCAGCTCTGTCAAATTTTCCATTCCTTGCTATAGCTAAAGATTAAGGGGTCCACCCATAGTTTTTTTTTTTATTGTTCTGGTAATTTTGAAGCCGCTACTAAGCATAGATTTTTTTTTTGAGACAGAGGCACTGATAGGCCAGCTGTGCTTGCGCAGCCAATCATTAACATTATCAGGTTTAATTTAGTGCCCTTGACTATAGTAAAACAGTGGAAGATCCTCTTTTAGCCTGTTGTACATGGGTTTGCACCCCGCACCATCTTCAACCATCTCCAAACACAATCTAACAAATTAATAATAAAACGCCACACTCTAATATTGGCAAAATTGGGCGCGGCAATTTTATTGGTTTAAAATAAAATATAATTTTCCATAACCATATTGCAAATTCATATCAAATCAATTTAACATTCACAAAATTGCTCAGCCTTAATGACTCAAGTAAATTAACTTACATACACTTTATAACAAAAGTCCCCCTTTGATGCAAAGGTGAAGCACCACATAAAGTGCATGCGACGGGTGGGAAGGTGGTTAGCTCTTTTTATATCAATCCTTTTACCAGCAGATACCTGTGGCTGTGGGCCCTTTACTTACTGAGCCCCACCACTACCAGAAAATTCCCCAAAATCCTATTGGCCCATTCCTGCTTTCCCAAAGGTGAACAGGAATATTTGAAGGGCCATCGTCCCTGAAATTGCATTGTAATTTAAATCAATGCTAATGGCTCAAATATCAGGGGAAAAGGCAGAGGCAACCCCCTGAAGGTACACCTTAATAAATTGTGCCCCCTTTAACATTCTTGAAGTAGAACTAAACCCTTCCATCCTTTTGCAACCAAAGACTGCACCATCTTAGCTTCTGTTTAGATATGCAGTTGCCATGGGGCTGCACATGTGATCAGCTATTTCACCAGCCATTTGAAAGCTTGAAAGTTCAGTTCGGCAATGAGATAAGCACACTAACATCCGTCAATGTAAATAAAACACGGCAGAAAAGAGCAATGGTATTTATTAAGGATTTAAAAACATTTATTGAACACTTCAAACTTTAATTTGCTTTTTGGGAAAGTTAAATTGGTAGGTTTAGTACCACTTTAAACTAAACTTAGGGAAAACAACTTTCATTTACGTATATTCTACAATAGTTACAAAAATATGCATCCACTTTCTTTACATCAAATGCCTTTGCAAACCGAGATATTACTTTTCACACTGGATTACTGCACAAATCTGAGAAAAATACACAAAGCACACCAAGGCCCCCCTAGGCTTTCTATTTGTGATCTGGTCTACTGCTGCCCCAGGACACTCGCCAATCCACTAGCAGCAAGCGAATGAAAGACATCCACTCCGTCAATCTTTTTGTGGATTTTTTTTGGCTCATTGTTAAAAAGAATGCGCCAAAAGAGCAGCAAAAATTTCCCTTTGCTCAGGAGTGTCTTTTAGTAAATGTATCCTTAGCCCCTGTCATATGCTAATAACAGACCCTTTAGCCAAGACTGGCAATCTGTAGTCGTGGACCTTTAAACTGAGACCAGCAATCTGTAATTGTGGACCCTAAGGCCCCTCTCACACTGTCCGCTCCGTCGGCGGACCCAGTTTTTCTCACCGGCGGATCGATCCGCCGATCCCGTGCTGAGCAGGCGGATGGCAGCTCCCTCTCCACTCTTTGTGCAGAGACAGAGGTGTCAGATCCCCGCTGTTCTCTCTGGGGGAATCGGATGAGAATGGGCCGCTTGTCCGTTCTCATCCGATAAAATCCACCAGACGGATGGAAAATAGGGTTACCATCCTTCCAAATTTGATGGACAGGATCGGATCGGATATCAGAGGACATGTCTCTGCTGACATCCGCTGTCCCATAGAGATGCATGGGACATCCGTTCAGATCCACCTGTAAAACTGACAGGCGGATCTGAACGGGGCCCAAAGCTTTGGCCGGCAATTGATTAGGCAGGATACTTCAAGGAGCTGAGAAATTAAGTCCTTATTCAATGTCTATCTGGCAGTGACATCTCTTAGAACCTCCTGGACACTCTTCAGCATAGTAGACTCCTCTAAAAATGTTCTCTCTCTACTTCTCTATACACACAACCTCTTTAAGCAAAACCCTGGAGGCAAAAGACCCTTCTAAAAATTTTCCATAAATATGTATCTCCTTCTGCAGCCTGCATCAATGGAATAGACTTCCCAATAATTTTCCAGGGTGAAAAATATTCAAAACCTACAACATTGTATATTCTCAATTAATCCACTGAAGAATACTCTCCAGGAGCAGACTGACGCAAACAATGTTATAGAGAAAACCCAGTTAAGCTGAATAACAATACCAATCAGCATTGAGACTGGGTACAGCCTGGCTGCAAATATTACATTTAGAATAGGGACACCAGCTTTTAAGTTTAGGTATGAATTTTAGTGCATAATCCAGCATGATGTCATAGACCTGCCTCTCCATCTCATCCATTAGAATACCTTGTATTTAAAAGAATACAAGGTTGGGTCCCGGGCCTATGTAGCAAGTTTAAACCCATCCTTTAGTGACATGTGCTTTAGGGGCTGCAGCCAATGAGTGGACGTTATCCATATCTGGTGGTTTTGCCCCCATTTAATGGGGTTCTGGTCCTGTGTTTTTACACTTCCCTATACCTTGTTCCATTTGTCCATTCGCAAAGATGCCAAACTTGCCTTGCTACCCTGCCTGATCCAGGGCCTGTTTCCCTACCAACAAAACCTGTTTGTTGCTGCCAAACGTGCAATTGCCATGGCCTGGAAGAAACCCTCTGTCTTGATTGCTGTGGTGAAGAGCATTTTGACTGACCTTATGGTTAACGAAAAAAGTCTAGTATTCTGCTCGACTTTAAATTTATTAAAGTATGGACACCCTGGTGGTTTTATGCTTTCCCCACCCTGCACCCCCCCCCCCAGTCCAATTATCCTATGAATGACTTTACCTAAACCTAATTCTGTGGGACTCCATCGTATCCCCCCTCTATATATATATATATATATATATATATATATATTTATATTTTTTTTTTGCCACTTGGCTTACTCCTTCCTACTGCTCTCACACCTGCCTCCCCATGGTACTCCCCTAACTCTCCTGAGGAAGAGGCACGGCCTCGAAATGCGTCAGTCCTCCGTCTACATGAGACATTGGACTTTTCAAACGATGCTGCTCAATTGAATTGATATGCTGGATTACTACGCATGTTTGTGAGTAGTTGATTTTAAATTTATGTTATTAAAAGCCCGCTGAGGATAATGCGCTAGGCTGGTGCGCCCTTTCTTTGTGTTTGTATTTATTCTCCTAACCCCTCGGACTTAGGTAATTTTCGCAGACCCACGGCCTGTACTGGAAGTCAAGATGCAGGGTTCTACCCCACAAAATTGTTACATTATATGTGTATTAACCTATGTCACTATTTTTTGCTTTCATATTATGATCCCCTTCATGGGTGACCAGTAGTTTTTATTATCACCGATTCTTTAATAAAAATGATTGTACCAGAAAAAAAGTTCTTTGAATTTTATAGTGCTGAGCGACCAAAACATGGCGAATGTTGTGCGAAAGGGAAGCTGCTCTGCACTGGACCCAGAGAATTGCTGCTATCACTGTAGTAGCACCAGCTACTACAGTGATGTGCAGCTTCCACAGGGAATACTTAGGTATGAGATATGCATACTTACATTGGTCCAAGCTGAACAAATGTAACTATCCAAAGAAATGAATACTTAAACCTCATATTTAATAGAGATGTGTGCCAGGTGCATATTCTGTATATTCTGTATACTGTGTATATTACAGGATTTTAATATACTGACAATGGCAAACAAAGTGGGTTCTCAGCAAACAATGGTAGGGATATATGAGGCTTTTTTTGTCTCAAAATTAATGTAACCAGTAGCAAAAAATAAAAACAACACTAAATTATATTTTCACATTTTTGTAGATATTTGTATTGCATATTTGATTTTTTTAAGGGTTTCAAATATCTTTTTTAAGAGTTAGGATACATTCATAGCTCACCATTGTGTGGAATGCAATGTTTTCTTGTCTGTCTACCAATACCCTCTTTATCAGCTCCTGGTGCTCTGCTATCTATCTGCTGCGATAATCATCTAAACACAAGAGCTTGGTGTTGAAGCGTAGTGATAAATGATGTACGTACATGGCATAACTTCATTATGATCCTGTTGTGGTTGTGATCAGTGTCTTAAAATGTAAGAGCCAATAATTGCTATTAATGTTTGATGTGACATCTGAGCTAGTATTGAGAATTCCATAGGACTGCTGTAGGTGTAGGGTTAGGGGCCTAGGTTTGTTTTAAGGAGAAATTCTGTTTAACGGTTAAATTAGGGTTCGATTTTTGTATGTAATAATTATGTTCTTTCGATTGTGATTCATTTGTTATATTTTTTTGGGTGTAATAAATTAGTTGACATTAAAACGGTCACGCCTAAAAAAAAAGCAGGTGGTGTTTGAAGTTAATATGCCTTCATGAAATGTTATACCCAGAGATGTATAGTAACTAAGTAGAACTACTTCACTACTGTACTTAAGTACCGAAAGGCGGTATCTGTATTTTCCTAGAGTAGAATTTTTTTCTCCTACTTCCACTTTTACTTCATTACATTTTTTCAATGATTTCAATACTTCTACTCCAATATTTTTTTTTGTGCTGCATAGTTACTCGTTACAATTATAAAAATTACCACTGCCAGAACAGTAGATGGCAGGTTAAATGAAGCTCAAAACATATGTATTATCAGCGCATACGAAAATAAAAGCTACTGTATGTATAAATAAAAGCTGCATTTGAAATAATAAAAAACAATATGATGTTCAAACTTTTGACTTCTTTCTTTAATAACTACATAACACAGTACTTGTACTTTTACTTTCAGTACTTGAGTAGCAATTTATTTTTCAAAACTACTGGTACTTTTACTTTCAGTACTTGAGTAGCAAAATTAAAAAAAAAAAAAAAACTACTTGCAATACTTAAGTACAAAAAATGTTGAATACTTTAGTACTTCTACTCAAGTCACTTTTTGATCGAGCACTTCCACTTCTACTCAAGTCACATTTTGATCGAGC